>NC_054372.1:74132839-74442839 GCF_017654675.1 Xenopus laevis | reverse complement strand
AGCAGGCCTTACTGCCAACCCCAAGAAATGTTCCATTGGTTTGGAGGAGGTTACACCATTGGCAGAGGTGTGTTAAAACCCCAGGTAAATAAAACAGCAGCCATTCAACAGTGGCCACGCCCTCTTAATAAGAAACAGGTTAGAGCTTTTCTGGGTATCACTGGCTACTACAGGAGGTTTATTCCTCATTTTGCCACCCTGGCTGCTCCCTTAACAGACTTAACAAAGGGAAAAAACTCTGTCATGGTCAAGTGGTCCCCTGAGGCAGAAAAATCTTTTCAGGCCCTCAAATATGTGTTATGTGCACAACCAGTCTTGTATTCCTCAGATTTTTCAAAGGACTTTGTGGTCCAGACAGATGCATCAGATGTGGGGTTAGGGGCAGTATTATCCCAGCTTTATAACGGGAAAGAGCATCCAGTGGTGTACTTAAGCAGAAAGCTCAATGACTGTGAGAGGGTTGAAACAAGGAGGGGGGGTATGTGGTGAGGTCACTACCAGGATACCTGGGAAAGTCCAGGACAGAGCTTATTTATGCCCCAGGTTCCTAACAGAGAGGTTCCAGGACTGCTAGTCCAGCCCGGGTGTTTTGAGTTGTCCTGAGGTATCTCAGGTGGTTAATTAAAAAGGCAGCTCAAGCCAGAGTGGGGAGTTCCTGGCTTGGGGAAAAGACACAGGAAAGCTGCCTGTGTGAGAGGGATTGAAATCACCAAAAGGTGTGGGATTTTATATATTCTTGTAGGTAGGCCTTCTCCTGGTAGTTAGGAAAACTGACCTGTATTAGTTAGAAGCCCATTAAGTGGTAAGGATTTTATTTTGAATTGTTTATGTTGTTTTGCTGCAAGTGAAAATAAACTGCCAGAAAGAAACAACCCCCTTATGAATTCTGATTGTGCCGTGGGCTGCTTTACCCCCAGAAAGCTGATCCCAGCTACTTAAGCCCTTACAATATATATATATATATATATATATATATATATATATATATATATATATATATATATATATATATATATATATATATATATATTGAAAGAAGCCCTTATTTGTATTCTGCGCCGTATTCTATTCAATTCAATGGTGCTATCAGATACTATTAGATACAAATATTGCATTTACATTTTCTCCAGTTTAAAGTCATTGCCTTATCAGTGTAAAATTATTTAGACCTGGCCAAAATTCATCAGGCATTTTGAGTGATTTGACCTAATAGGGGTAGGTTTCAACAGAAATCCTGTAATCTGACAAGATAACAGATGACCTACCTTTGAAAATTTAATCTATTGATGCATTATGAGGAGCTGCAAGTGAGCATTTTATGAAAATAGGGAAACATTTATAATAACATGTCATACTTACATAGAGTTTTTACAGTTATTCTTTTTTTAAATAACTTTTTCTCATTTTTTACAATACAGTAAAATACAATATAGTAAAATACAATTGTTTCATATTGTCACTGTAAACATACAGAAAGCGAATAAGAAAATATAATATAATTCGACTGTTATATTTTCACATTTTTAAACTCCAAACTTTATTAGAACTTTAAATTAAGTTTGTGCGCCCATCTTTTTTCTTTTCGTCTGGCATTCTTTAAATATGTGCAGAGTTACTCAACTAGGGAGCAATTTCCAGCTAACACCAAATAATTAGGTTAAAACCTAAAAGCACAGAGGTTAACACAATTTTCCTAAATCAGATCATATAATAGATAGGGAAGAAACGTAAAGTAAAGTAGATTCTCCTTTTTCCAGGTCTCCTCTATTATCAACATATTGTTTCCTATTAGTTGTTTCATTTATAACAATATAATAGCTATCGATATTAAGCTGAGAGAAGGAACGTATCTAGTCCATGAAAAGTAGCCCGGGGTGCCCAGGGTTGCCATATTTGTATTTAATTTTGGAATTGAAAGAAATGGGATCCGCCACGACTAAAGGTGGCCATACATGGAGAGATCTGCTCGTTTGGCGATGTTGCCTTGAGGTGGGCAATATCGGGCTGATCCGATTGTGGGCCCTAGGGCCCAACGATCGGATCCTAACGCATGGGAAACGGGGGTCGGATCGCGGGACTGCATTAACGAACAGATGCGTCCGTGTCGGGGGGCCCCATACACGGGCCAATAAGCTGCCGACACGGTCTGTCAGCAGCTTTTATCTGCCCGTGTATGGCCACCTGCTTTCTCAAATTGAACCCATACCGGAGGAGAGGAAAAGAACAGTATATTTGGGCAATTGGAGCTAATTGGGCTGCTTGATAATATTTCAATAGGTTGAGAAAGGCAAGACCTCCATTTCTTTTACTTTTCTGTAGAGTAGATCCTGAGATTCTATGAAATACAAAATTAGTAATGTTTTTTTGTAATGTTGCCAAGTCTTTTTTATGAACTGGTACGGGTTACAGTTATTCTTTAAGTTCAGAAAGGTTTGAATATAAACTTGCTTCTTAGTTGTAATGTAAAGCTTCAAAAATTTTCAGTGTTTTAATCTACCTACATAGTAACGAACATAGTAGATGAGGCTAAAAAAAAAAATTATAAAAAATAATTGTTTCCATCATGTTAAAACTTTTTTTTCTAAATGAGTTTGCCTAACTACTACTTGGTCCAGAGGCTGATTTAATAGTAAATGCTTTTAAAAAATATATGGTATTAGTTTTAGTTATCTGCCAACCTTAAATATTTTAGATCCTATTGCAAATTCACAGGAAATATACAGTACATTAGCTACAATAAGTTAATTATACAGGTACATAGATCATTTATATTATTTAGATATTTCTTTGGAGATCTTATTAAACCTGTTTCTTCGTTTGATAATATGTAGCAATTTATATGACTGCAGGATGAACATTTTTATATTCTACTGAACTGTTTACTATAGGGTCAATAGATATATTATTAAAAAACTGGCATTTACCTTGGAGAATGTCTTTCGCTGTGAATCTCTTTCTTTGCAGGTGACACGTTTTTTTTGTTGTTACAGCTAGTTCGTAAAGTCATAGCTTTATGTGTTTGGGCTGGTTTTCTTTGAAAATAACAAAGACATGAATGAAAAGTCGTCAGAAGGTGTTAACTATGCTAAAAGCCAGTTAAGGAAATCAGAGATCCCAGACTCTAAAAATAGTTTGTGTAGTATGTTAACACAGGATGAAAGGCAATGCTAGGTATAAACATAAAAATATGTTATTAATATCCCAATTGTGAAATCAATTGTCTAACATGGTTTCATTTTATTGATAGACAATTTTGACTTATCACAATATTACTGTGCTTGCACCAACACAACCACCTTCAATGAAAAACATACCAGGAGGCTATTTGTGTGCCATGAGATGATATTAAGCAGAAAAGAGGAGAAATAGGGTTGCAAGTGGGTAGGGTAGAGTGGTGAGAATGGTTGTGCTGTGTGTGATATGTGGATATTGGACCACGCAGCTAAATCTGCACTGGTTTTGGTTTTGATATATCCAGGAATGTCCAACTAGTTACCTGGGCTGTTTGTGGACCTCCAATAGATGGCCTCCACATGCTCAAAACACTTCACTTACCACTTTGAATTGCATTCTTGTTTTATTATATTATTGTCCCAAACACACAGCAACACCATTTGGGCAAGCTGTGTTTTTTCTTTAACGGTTTTAAAGGTTCCCAGGATTTACACTGTTTTGACAGTTATGGGCTTATTTATCAAAAATGGAAATTATGAGGCTTTTTCTACTTTACAAATTAACAATTTTTTAAAAAAAACTGAATGTTTGCTTATTTATTAAAAAAAACTGAATATAAGAAATTACTGAAAACAATTTTGAAAAAAAACAGCTGATTTAGTCCGATGCTCCAAGTTACTGAAAAAGTAATTTAGAATATATAGGTATGGGACCAGTTATCTGGAAACCCGTTATCCAGAGACCGCGGTATTACGGCTCTCTCCCATAGACTCCATTTTATCCAAAAAGAATCAGAATTTTTAAAAATTATTTCGTTTTTCTTTGTAAAAAAAACCAGTACCTTTACTTGATCCAAACTAAAATATAATTATTCCTTATTGGTAGCAAAACCAGCCTATTAAGTTTATTTAATATTTACATGATTTTCTAGTTGACCTAAGGTATGAAGATTCAAATTATGGAAAGACCGGTTATCCAGAAAACCTCAGGTCCAGAGCATTCTGGATAACATGTCCATACCTGTATTACACAAAAGCCTTGGATAAGATATTAATTTTAAGCATATAGTATACAAGAGCCATGAATATCCTGTCATTTATATCCTTATAATACACAAAAGCCATGAATATCTTGTAAATTATATCCTTATAAATGGTGAGTTCTGATGTCATCAGTTATAAACGGTGAGTTCTGATGTAATTTCTGTCACATGACTCACTGAAACTTGTGTATTATAATAAATAAAGTATCCCCAGTTGCAAAATATGAGGATATTAGAAGTTACCTTGGAGTTCCATGACCTGTATAGGCCTTCGTCCTCGTGTTTTTATATGGTCATGAAACAAAAAAAAAAGAGGGGGTACTTTATTCACTATATAAACAATACTTAGTGATGTCATAAGTTAGAACCATTTAGTGACCACTAGTTACAAAAGTGTATTGTCATCTTTCGCTATTGCGAAATATGTTGGCACTATATAAATTCATGTTGATAATAATAATGTTGGAGTTATATAACATGTATAAAAGCATTCAGCTGTCTCATACCATTACATGGCCATGGAATTTCGTGGTGACAAATAATATAGTTCTAAAAATATAATATAGTGAAACATCAATTTTACATGCCATATATATTCTAAATATATTCTTAAGAGTGAGGATGGTATGGAGTAATACGTATACTTTATGGAGTGCCTTTGGTCATAATTTTCTTTTGTTTAAATGCTTTAATTTAGCCTGCCAGGGTAAATTGCCCCATGAGAGTGAAAACAACGGTGAGGGGCAGGGGTTAGTTCTATTGTCACAGGCCTTTAACTATATATCTGTAACATATAGTGAAATATAAATCCTAATGTGAAAAATAAAACAAATAAATCCAAATTATAATCTAAATGTATTTTTATTGTTTTATAACAGTATTTAATGGTTTTATTTAGTCATATATATGCACAATAAAATACAATAAATACATTGCAATTTGTGGATAAAGAAACAACCGATCAATGAACTTCGTTTTCACCAGAATACATTTCAGCAGACCTTATGGGGCACCTTTAGTAATGTAGTTACAAGCACAAGAAACAAAACCTAGTACGAATGTGCCAACTCCAACTCTTAATGCAAATAAGATTATGTGCAGAATTGGCGAGGTATGCTTGCACTTAACATCATAAATGTACAGGTATAAAATATCTCTGCCCTGTGCCTAATTTTTTTGCACCTACAAAAATGCACAATTGAATCACATGTAATTCATACATTTAAAATTTATACATTTGAGACAGGTTCAGATACATAAAAAAAAAAAAGCTATATGGTGTATTGCATGGATTTGTTCCCCACAAGGTACTAAATTAAATAAACAAATGTTCTCCTTTCTATAACAATGTTCTACATTACCATTCAGTAAAATAGTCTTTCTTCAGAATGCACAGTAATTGAACGTGCTACTGTATGTGAAAATATTATATTATTTTAAAAAAGAATGAATCCCAAGAAAAAAAAATATTTAAAAAAATCTTTTTTTACTAAACACTTTTTGTAGTTAAAAGCCTCTCTGTTGCCCTGTTGGTCTTGGGATGGACAGGGGAGATATGTGAAGCTTTTTTAACATGCCAGAGTCTTGCTTTTTTCCCTACTGGTTGTCTGACATGGACAGGTTATGTAGTAAAAAGCAATGCTTTTTGGAATTCGTCCTACTTAAAATTTAAGCCATCTTTCATTGGACCCCATAAATGCAAAAGCAATGGTAATCAGGAATTAATTTTGTAACCTTCTTTTGTGTTAGTGCTTTTTTCTTTTCCATTGGTTTCCAAGCACAATACCTATGAAAAGCAAAAATCCCACATTTCGATTTGAACTAAACTTTTTCCAGCAATCTTCAGCACTGTTAATATCCAGAGTATAGATCTAGACCGAGATGGAAATAGGATTATTCAGCATTTTAGGTTGTCATAAGCAGAGCCCTAAACTACAGTAGGATAGAGTATAACCCAATATATTAAAAGTCTCAAAGGAGTTGGATCATGTTGGATATGTAAACAAGAGTCCCCTCGCAAAGTGCTTTTTTTACACTTACTCTTTACAGTGTACCAATAACACCAAAAACTGAAAATGTATTAAAGTAATGAAAATTTAATGTAAGGATTGCACTGAACTGGTACAACTGGTGTTTACTTCAGAAACTCTACTATAGTTTATATAAACAAGCTGCTGTGTAGCCATGTGAGCAGCCATTCAAAGGTGAATAGGGAGAAAAGGCACAGGATACACACCAGATACCAAATAAGTTTTGAAGAATCCCACTGTATACTACAGAGTTTCTGTTATTTACTGTGTATCTTGGGTTTGAACGACTGCCCCCATGGCTACACATAGCAGCTTGCTTATATAAATTATAGTTGTGTTTCTGAAGCAAACAAATCAGTTTTACCAGAGCAAGGCAACAGTACATTATAGTGTCGCTCCTTTAAAACAATCATAATTTTTTGGTCTTAATGTTCCTTTAATGTTGAAGTCTTACAGCATTGTCATACGTGAGCTGCATTTCCTATAATGTCTGAGGGCTTTACTCAAATGAAGGGTATGCAGGAATCATACAACTTAACAGTGAGTTCCTGTTGCTATCATAATTAGTGATATTATCAAATGCAGCAATATCTTCTTATTGCATTTGACCACTGCATCTGCAGAAAGCATATAATTTCCCTGAGGTATCATGAGATTTTAACTCAGAGAAGGGCAGCAGATGCAGCTGGTTAGCTCAGAATGTAATCCCATGTATTAAAAATAGTTAATATTTGTAAAGACAAATCAATAATGGCAGTCATTGAGGCAACATAATTTTACAAATGAATGTGTTAGTAGTAACATTAATGTTTTTAAAGTAAAGATCATGTATGCCATCATATAGGGAGTCAACCTTGTATATACATGATATTACGCTTTTTCAGCCTTTGTCCTGCAGAGGGGGAGAAACATCATCATCATGTTTGATAGATCACGTTTGGCTGCACCCACCTTTGCAAGTACAATGAAACAAGTGAAATTGGATTATTTCATTAAAGGCAAAGTCATTTTACCTGATGTGTGAGATGAGCCCCAGTGAGAGCAACAGCTGTGTAATACGGGATGGTCTGGTCACAGTTTATTCCTGTCACTATAAGTCCTGTTATTATTGCCACAGTGAAGCAACTCAGCCATTGCTTTCTCTGCTCGTCAAACCTCAGAGCAGTTGACTTTACTTCAACATCATCTTTTTTGTCCTAAAAAAACAATAAAATGTATTTTTATATCTAATAGTAACAGTTATCTATTAAAAATTAAAAATATAAGTGAAAGTACAGGTAAAAAACTTCTGAAATACAGGAATGTTATCTCAAATACAGGCCATGTTAACATGATTCCCTTTTCCTCTGTACTAATAAAACAGTACATTGTACTTGATGGATGCAATAAGCTGCATAAATCCATTATGGAGGAAAAACAATCCTATTGGGGTTATTTAATATTTCTTTAGTAGACCAAAGGCATGGTGATTCGAATTACAGTGGAATCTCTTATCTGGAAAACCCCAGATGCCAATTATTCTGGAAAAATAGATCCCATACCAGTAAACCAAAACTTGAATTCATTCATAGTAGGGATGCACTTGTAAGGGGCCCAAGGCTCCGTAAGGATTGCGGACCAAGGAGGAAACACCAGTCCAACACAGTTTAAAGTATCAGACAAGGGTGAAGAGAAAGAATCAGGCAATGGGTCAATGCAGGCAGAAAGGTTCAAAGTTCAATAAACAGACCGAAGTCAAACACGAGAATCAATAATCTCAAGAATAAAGTGCACCCAGGAACACTCAAGGTAGAACCTATATTAGGGCAATGTCTGTAATTTTGTGGCGCCTTAAATAGGCCTCTTTTGGCACCAAATGAATGTGATAACGTCATGAAGCTGGTGTCACATCGATGTGTCCATTCTGACGCACAGGTGTCAGAAGGTGCTGCGTGGGATCCGTGGGCGCAGCCATCTTGGGAAGCGCCGGTAAGTATTCCTAACAGCACTGAACCCACTATTCCACTTCGCGAAAGATTTGGCCAAATACCAAACTAAATCTGAATTTGCATATGCAAATTAGGGGTTGGAAGAGGAAACGTTTTTTACTTCCTTGTTCTGTGACAAAAAGTCGCACAATTTCCCTCCCCATCCCTAATTTGTATATACAAATTAGGATTCAGATCGGCCTGGCAGAAGGATTTGGTCGAATTCAAATCCTGCTGAAAAAGGCCGAATCCTGAACCAAATCCTGAATTCGGTGCATCCCTAATTCATAAGGTTGCTGTATAATTGCTTAATTGGAACACCTCTATGCAACATATGCTTTGGGTTTTTACACTGCTTACCTTGTGGATCTGGGTCTGTAAGACCCACTATTTCCACTTCAGCACCTTACCACAGTGCTTTCTTATATGCATATGTGAATGATGATTCATGAACAGAATTGTTTTATTTGATAAATGATAGTACCTGTAATTAAAATGTAATTAAAATTTAGATTAGAGATTTTGGGGTACAGCTTCTGCTGTTTTCACATTTAACCTTTGTGTCAAAAAGGGTGAAGCTAATGCCATATATTTTGGAAACTAGGGTTTGAGAATAATTTGTATTTGCACAGTCACATACTCATAAAATAAATATTGGGTATAACTGATAGCGTTTAGCATATTTATATGGGTGCATTTTTATATTTCAAGTGTTTTACACTATTGGGCGCTCCCCTGCTTCTATATTTTTTAGTGTGTTTCTCAGTGAAGAGATCAGCTGGGTATTTTGAGCGGAAATAGAAATTCTGATACTCTAATGGATGTTTTTTTCTATCTTACCATGAATAGCCTCTTTTATGCCTCATTCAAACAAGGTCTTCTCTGTCCAAAATATGAATGCTGCTATTTTCAAAGGAATGCCCTTGTCTTTTAAGTGTAAAAAGACAGCCAGTAGAGTCACCCTCTTATGCTGAACCGTTCGCTTTGTGAGCAACTGCTTTGTCTCTCCAGTGTATAGATCTGTGTACTCCTTGTTACACTGAACTACATATACCACATTGCTATATTATTGTTATTGTGCGTGTGTTGGATCATTCCATTGTACTTATTTTTGTCTCAGTGTGTTGCTAGGTTTGACAAACACAGGAATATGGTGTTTGTGGAAAATCCTTATGAATTTCTCGGATACTCCAGCTAGATTATGGAATGACAATATTGGTGTTCTAGTTAGGCTTAGTTGCTGTTTTGACTAGAGCCCAGTTTGGGTAGTCACAAGCATCCAGTGCTGTCATAACATCTTTAGCCTGGGGGATTTCACACCTCCATTCATGAAACTCTCAAAAGTAACAACTGTCTCTGTTGCATGGCACCTTGATAATACTATCACAGTAACTTTACAAGGTCTGTAAATTTCCATCGTCACTTTAAGGGGCAGATTTACTAAGCTTGAGTGAATTTTCGAAGTAAAAATCATTAGACTATTCGATAATCGAAGTACTGTCTCTTTAAAAAAAACTTTGACTTCATACTTCGCCAAATTAAAGCTACCGAAGTGCAATGTTGGCCTATGGGGACCTTTCACAGCACTTTTCTACGTTTTTTTGATTGAATAGAAATCCTTCGATCGATCGCTAAAAAACTATTTCTATTCGATCGTTCGATTGAATACGCAAAAATCCTTCGACTTCGATATTCGAAGTCAAAGGATTTCAATTTGAGGGTCGAATTTCGAAGTTTTTTTAACTTTGAAATTTGACCCTTAGTAAATCTGCTCCCTAGTGACACTGGATCATTGTGGTTGCATTCTGGAGAGCATATGACAAGGATTTCCCTTACCAGTCAGTTGAACTAAAGAAGCTGCTCGGATGAGAAGTGAAATGACTTCAATGATTCACTCAGCAAGTCCAGTTGCTCTTGATTTACTTCTGCTAGATTTGTTATTCTATGGTTATCTTATATATCTTATATATTGTGGCAAGCTGGTGGCTTGAACACGTAACTTTTGGGGGGATTAGTCAATGGTGGGCAGGTAGCATAGGACAAAGGAGCATGAAGACAGGGACACACAGCTTCTTCCAGGAAAACAGCAGTTTATTTTCAAACTTTAAACAAACACAGTGAATTTTGATCACAAACAAAAATATAGTTCACTTGTAATTAATGTTCACTCACTTGTATTACCCAATTTCAGGCTGTGTAGAGGTATATAAACCAGAATAGGGATACTAAAAACAAGAGAAAGCAGTAAAACCCCACACTACCTTACTAAAATTAATTGAGATCTAATTATATAAGTGCTTAGTGCTATTATAAACATATGCTTAGTTCTCAATCAATTTAGCACCAACATACAATTAATGGTATTTCAATCGATTGTGTTAATACAAATAATTATGATTAAAGTGCTTAAGTGCTATAAATTAGGTGCTGTGACCTTCAACAAAATGTATCTACACACAATTGATGAATAATCTAAAAGTTCATGGTTCTTATATGAATTAAATAAGGTGCTAGTGCTGTAGTTATAATTTTAAAGTGAGTTCATGGTATCAAACAATTAAAAATAAAGCGTCAGCTAATAGCGCTACAATTCCATTAAATTTCTCTGGATCCGAGATTCAATTAAGGTTTAAAAAGGTAAGATTTCAGTTTTTTTAAAAAAAGCTCATCATTGAAATCTTACCTTTTTAAACCTTAATTGTATCTCGGATCCAGAGAAATTTAATGGAATTGTAGCGCTATTAGCGCAGCATTCATTCCTTTTATTCTCTTTTATCTCTAAGGCACTGAGGATTTGTTGGTTTTATAGCAAAGTTAGCTCTCTTTACCAGACAGTTAAACGTAGTAACGAGACCACAGTCCTCAGTGTTCTGCCTTCCTCCCACGTGTGGTGTCCCAGGGCTTAGAACAACGCAGCTAGTTTCTTCGGGACAACTCCACCTCTATACTATTTTCTCATTTCTAACTTTTATTCATGAATTGCTGACGCTTTATTTTTAATTGTAAACAAAACTCCAAAGAATTAAGAGGGGTTCCCAAACTTTTTCATATGACTGTAATTTTAAAAAGTATAACTTATTTGATTAAAATGTAGTCTAAAAGTAGCTTTCTGGATAACAGGTCTCTGCATAACTGATCTCATATCTATCACAATTAAAATAATTTGATGTGAGTTTAAATATATTTGAAGGAGAACTAAAACTTAACTAAATAAGTAGGCTAGAAATTTTGTATATTATATTTTGGGCTTCTGTACCAACCAATGGCAACCACAGGGGGAAGGCAGTTCGGGAAGATTGTCGCCCCTGCAAAAGAGGCGATTAATCGCCGGGTGACTAAATCTCCCAGGAACTGACCGTGTGCTTGAACCCTAAATGTCACAATATAAGGCAGATTAGTAATTAATACAGATAATTACTACATGGTAGCACATACGCCAGTGCAATTATCATCAGAATGTAATAATTAGCCTAGCAGCATGAGCTTATATTACAGTCCAACCTAATTTTCTGATTGATGATTTGCGACAATCCCTTAGCTTAGCTTTTCAACAGCTGCTCTGAGCCCACTTAGCATGTGAGCATGGCAGTCACTTTCCAAGATGAAGTCTTGGAACATTGCTGCTATTGAGAAGTTGAAACTTTAGGCTGATGCAATAAGTTCAGTATACTGTATAAAATATAGCATTGTTAGCCTCAATCCTTTATAGGGTTTATTTCACCTTTAAGGTAAATCAAAAAATGGGCTAATCATTGTCACATTGTGCAAAACAAACCATATCACTGTTTTGCATACATTTACATGCCATTTAAGAATTGTGACTTTTGAATCCTGGTGAAAAAAAATGGAAACATTCAGAAGATACATGTCCCATTGACCTCTATGGAGATTTTTGTAATGGGGAAAACAACTGCAAAAAAATCTATACTACAAGTGCAATGATGCAAATTACTTTATGTAAAAATACAAACTTGGGGTTGTGACTCTCCATAAAAAATGCAGTGTTTTCAATATATCTACCTGGGAAAGTAACACTAAATACATCGTTAACGCTTCACTCTCTGTTCAAGTCAGGTGGTTGCCGGCCCCTTGTCTGTGTAAGATCATGTCACATAAAAACAGTGAAAGATCAGATATTGCTCTACTACACATGGCTTTTTAAATTAGCTTGTCCTTGATCTGATTGGCTGATGCAAGGGAAGTGCTATACACATTGGCAGTCATTGCCAGAGCCTCAATTTTACACAGCAGGTTGGGGCAGCCCCCTGACTGGTAGAGAGATAGGACCTAAGATCTTTTCTGCTTTACCTTTCCAGGTAGATATATTGAATAGGCTGAATTTTTTAAAGGGCACATATCACCATAAAATATTTCCCCCACCAGAGGTGTGGGCTAATACAGCCCGCACTCCGGTAGGTGGAAACAATAGTTTTTTGTTTTTAAATTGCCCCTGTTGGCACTAGACTGACAGCACTGGGAGGGAGCTTCCAGTGTGCATAATAAGCATCCCATATGCATAATGAGCTTCTGACATATGCACCTTGCTATCTAACGTCACACGCATGCACATTCAGTGCTGAGTAATTTACAGGTCTCACTGGCAGCCTATAGCTGTGAGGGGAAGTTCTTTAAAAAAAACAAAATCAAAAGTATTGCTTCCCCCAAACGGAGTGTTGGCTCTATTAGCCTGCACCTCTGGCAAGGGAAACTATTTAAGGTGACAGATGCCCTTTAAATGGGAAACTCTGAAACTCTTATAAAAAGGTAAATATTGTCTTAATTCTATCCTTTTGTACTTTACATTGAGACCAACACCAGTATGATTCAGTGAGAATGGTTCGTCTGAACCTCACAAATTAGCCATTTAAAATACAGTATATGTGCATGATATCTGATGTGCATAGATGGTGTCATATATTAGTCCACATGATTCCAGAAACATACAATGGCAGGCAGACTGACCAGTCACAGGATCCTTTCACTGCAGACCACCCAAGCAAAGACCCCCAGTTGAAAGTCATACCTGCAAAAAAGTCTTCATATAAATACAGTTTCGGATGTTAAAGGGTTGGTTCACTTTTAAGTTTACTTTTAACATGTTATAGAACGGCCAGATCTAAGCAACTTTTCAGTTGGTCTTCATTATTTATTTATTTTTATAGTTTTTTTTTAATTATCTGCCCTTTTTCTTCTGACTTTCCAACTTTCAAATGGGGATCACCGACCCCAGCAGCTAAAAAAAAAAAAAAAAAAAAAAGAGATTGCACAGCGAAGCTACAATTTTATAGTTATGGTTACTTTTTATTATTTGCCTTTCTATTCAGGCCCTCTGTTATACATTTACCAGTCTCCCATTCGAAGTGTCGTTAAAAACATGAACAGTAGCAACTTGATAACTGAAATTCCAAACTGGAGAGTCGCTGAACAAAAAGCAAAATAAGAAAACCCCCCTCAAATAATAAATAATGAAGACCAACTGCAAATTATCTTAGAATATTACTCTTTACATCATACTAAAAGTTAACTCAAAGGCGAACAATCAGTTTACTCCCCCACACCCTCAAATTGATTGATTGAATTAAGCCTTTAAGGCTTAAGGCTATGGACACACAGGTTGTCAGCGGCTGTATTCAGCCTGCCTAATTGGGCTGACCTCAGCCTGTGTCTGACACGGGCTGATCAGATTTAAATCAATGGAGCAGGGGCACTTAGAAGTTCAGTGTCACGATCGGCACCCTAAATCCAGAACAAGTGCTAGACTCCCTAGTCTCAGCTCTAGGGTGGGTCCTTACAATTGGCTTCTCTCAGGCTGCAAAATTACTCAGGCTGACAACAGCCTAAAACCTTGTTACCCTTGCAGCTGCAAACTGGAAGGAATAAACTGGGCTGCATACTTTTTTATCATCTGTAAACATTTAAACATTACTTAGTGTGCACTCTTCTAAGGCATTCATGAAAAAGTTAAATAAAACTGGACCAAATACAGAGCTATACAGGACCCCCAGTAAGAACCCTACTCCAAGTAGACCACAATGAACTACTGACAACCACCCTCTGTATACCATCCTTTAGCCGGTTCCCTATCCATGTACAAACAACATTACTTATACCAGCAGATCTTAGTTTCTTTCTAAACTCAATCAAAAAAGCAATGTTTGTCTGACATGACCAATTCTTTATAAAGTCATTCTGTTTACTGATCATAATGCCATTCTCCAGAACATTATTTTGAATAACTTGCCCACCACAGACCTCAAACTGGCCTATTATTGCCAGACTAAGAGTAATCACTTTTTAAATATTGCAAAACAATTTCGGCAAATACTGCACATCGTCCTTCAGGCTTCTGTAAAATGTAATCTGTTACAGTAATAACACATGTTACTATGTAATATGTAAGTTTGGGGAAGCTTACAAAAAAATATGAGGCAATGTACCTGGGTATATTTTTCCCCAAATTTAGGCTTCACTAAAATGATAATCTAGCATTCTGGTTCATAAAGTCACCCAAACTGTTTTCTTTGTACTAATTACCTAAAACAAATTGTGGCCAATATGTTATCCTCTTCATTAATGGATAGCTAACCCCCAAAAATAGAGAAGCAGCTCCAAGGGCTATACTAAACCAGCAAAAAGAAAAGATAAATAAAGTTAAACAAGCAGTACAGTAAAACACATCAGAAAAGTTAATGTTTGTGGAAGCTAATTCCAATTTCATTGCTCAAGGGAGACAATAAAAGCTTTTGACAGCTAACTTTGCTATGTGATAAAATATAGCACCTATATGTGCCTGGCTCACTGCTGCTAGCTCTCCAAGCACAGTGAGATCAGTCTGGCTGTTTTCAAAAGTAAAACACGGCTCCATCATAATTCTGTGATAGTTTAAATAATCTCTGGGTTAGTTTGCTCATTCCTGTTTTCTTTTATTTCCACAATGAGGCAGGGCCTATAAAGATATTGGCTGTATTATCAGCATACAGTACATATAATGGCAGGCTCGCCAACTATTAGTCAGAAAATAATGTTTACAATGATAAAGGGGAAAAAGGGAGTGGGGAAGGGTCCTGCACAGCATTTTAAATATTAGAAAATTATACAAAAATTTATCACAGATTACTTTAAAAGAAACTTGTATATAAACTGAATCATCTTTTTTAAGGATAAGTCAAGTGTAATTCACTGGGGATGCCTAACAATTGGAATATAATCATTAACCTTAAACCCTCTTTGACTTGTGTGCCGCTATCTCTCCCTGTCTCTCTTTCCTTGGCTGTGTGCATGCATAGTAGAGTAAAAAGTTGGAACTTCAGGGTTTAAGTTTAGTCTTAACAACACAACAGAGACAAAACTTATAATATCAAAAGTTCCTTTATAACATAGCATATACAGCAGTGAGTTAAATTAACCTTATTTTCCTAAGTATTCAAAACCATGTTTTCAATAATTTTTTATCTTTTATCTTATTGGTATACAATATATTGCTGATGGCACATAGGCTACTTCCCTGCCAAATGAACAACACTCAAAGTCTACATAAGCACTTCCTTACATGGGAGCATTTTTATGAAGAATACTGCCAGAATAGTCTGTGAGAATATGATATTAACTGAGACCACAGTAACAATTTAAGAGACATATGCAGTAATATTATGGAGTATAACTTAAATAAGAAAGTACCCATGCTATTGCTTTATCTTGTTAATATTTATAAAAGGTCAAAGGGGTTAGAATTGTAATTTCAAAAAAATATATATATATACATTGATTAGATTAAAATTCCGGTAATCTTCTGGATTAAACAATTTCAGAAAGTTGCAACTGTGCGCATAGTTTGAATACTGGATGGATTTTTTTTTTCACAGGCAGCCCATACAAGCCCTCTTCCCTCCAGAACTGTGTTTTTGCAGGTCTGCCATGGTGCAGGGGGGCATAATATAATGCTGATCACATGGCATATCCAGAGCAGCCCTACTAGATGGGGAAAGAATAGTCAAGGCAAAATAAAACCCTTTTTCATGAGCTACTCCTTTCATCACCTGCCATCTTATAATGAGGCAATGTTTTTTTTTTTGTAACCTAAAACAACAATTAAGCAGCACATTTTGTATATGTAATTACATTAATTAATGTAGGCAGATATGCTTTAAAGGAGAACTAAACTCTAAAAATTAATATGGCTAAAAATGCCATATTTTATCTACTGAACTTATTGCACCAGCCTAAAGTTTTAGCTTCTCAATAGCAGCAATGATCCAGGACTTCAAACTTGTCACAGGGGGTCACCATCTTGGAAAGATACAATTCTTTGTGTCATGGATATACATTGCATACTGTAAGGCCAAAGGCCTCAGGAGTAGTGAGGACCAAGGGAGGAAATAACAATGTCCAAGTTCGCAGTACAGAAGAGGATGAGACAGAAGAATGGTCAAACAGGCAACAAGATCAGTCCAGGCAGAAGAGGTTCGAAGTCGAGGATTCCAGGCAAGGGTCGGTACACAATAGACAAGAAGTTCGTAATGAATCACACCCAGGAGTAGAAAACTAAACCTATAATCGGGCATTGAGGGAATCCCGGAGTTGCCTTAAATAGGCCAGATTTCGGCGCCAATTTTGGACGCGCTGACGTCATGACGCCGACGCTGACGCACTGACGCCAGCGTCCTGACGTTGACGCACGTTCTGACGCCGGCGTCCGTTCCGACGCCGGCGACCAATCCGGGGACGGAAAGACGCTGACGTCATCGTGCTGTGACCATCAGGATCCAGGGGGCCGCCATCTTGGACGCCATCTTGGAGAGGACCTACGGTTTTCCTTACAGTACCCCCCTCCTCAGGGGGGGCCTCAGGACCACCTGGGCTGGACGGGAATCTCCGATGAAATTTTTGGACCAAGAGAGGAGCATGGACATCGGAGCTTTTTACCCAGGAGCACTCCTCAGGACCGAATCCCTTCCATTCAATAAGGTACTGCAGGGTGCCTCTAGAAATTCGAGAATCCAAAATCTTCTTTACCTCGAACTCTTGGTGCCCATCCACAACGACAGGAGCTGGGGAGGAAGAAGAAGAAGACGAAACTGCAGGTTTAAGTAAAGAAACATGGAAGGCATTAGGGATCCGCATCTCAGGAGGAAGTTGTAGGCGCACAGCCACAGGGTTGATGATCTCGGTGATAGGGAAGGGACCAATAAACTTGGGACCAAGTTTAGGTGAGGGGACTTTGAGGCGGATATTGCGGGTAGACAGCCAGACCTTGTCACCAGGAACATACAGAGGAGAAGAAACCCTTCTCTTGTCAGCGAACTTCTTCTGTGCAAGCGAGCTCTTCTCCAGGTTGACAGTAGTAGCCTGCCAGATGGCCAGCATGTGGGCAGCCTGATCGTTGGTGGCAGGGACATTTGTGAGCAGTAGATCTTGAGGAAAGGCCAGGGGGTTAAGACCAAAAACACAAAAAAAGGAGACTTTTCAGAGGAAGAGTGTATGGCATTATTATGTGCAAATTCGGCCCAAGGGAGGAGGTCAGCCCAATCATCCTGACACAGGGACACATGACACCGAAGGAACTGTTCAAGGGCCTGGTTAACTCTTTCTGCCGCTCCATTAGACTGGGGATGATAAGAAGAAGAAAATTGGAGAGAAATGTCCAGGGCTTTACAAAGGGACCTCCAAAACTTTGAAACAAATTGGGACCCCCGGTCAGAGACAATCTCAGCAGGAAAACCATGGAGACGGAAAATATGTTTAATAAATAATGAAGAAAGTTCTGGAGCTGAAGGGAGTTTCCGGAGAGGGATAAAGTGTGCCATCTTACTAAACCTGTCAATCACCACCCAGATAACGGTGTAGCCAGAGGAAGCAGGAAGATCCACGATGAAATCCATTGCCAAATGGGTCCAAGGGCGGGATGGAACAGGCAAAGGTAAAAGTAGGCCTTTAGGAGGAGAATGTCCTGATTTGGATACAGCACAAGTGGAGCAGGAAGAAACAAAATCTTTAACATCCTTTCTTAAGGAAGGCCACCAGACGAGACGAGATAAAAGTTCAGTCGTCTTTTTAATTCCTGGATGACCGGCCTGCTTTGAACTGTGAGACTGGATCAAAATGGATTGACGAAGCTCAGGAGGAACAAAGGCTACGCCCACAGGAGTTTCCACAGGAGCAGAGGATTGAACGGACAAAAGATGCGAGGCAAGGGAAGGAAACAGGGCAGCAATGATCTTTGTAGGAGGCACAATGGATTCTGGGTCTTCGGAGATGGGATCTTCAGGAATAAAACTTCTGGAAAGAGCATCTGCTTTCTTGTTTCTTGAACCAGGACGAAAAGTTAAGATGAAGTTAAAACGTGAGAAGAACAATGCCCATCTGGCTTGTCGGGGATTGAGGCGCTTAAGGGTCTGGATATATTCTAGGTTTTTGTGGTCGGTGAATATGGTCACAGGGACCAATGATCCTTCAAGAAAGTGTCTCCACTCGTCTAGAGCAAGCTTGACGGCCAGTAACTCACGGTTCCCAACGTCATAATTCCTTTTAGAGGAGGAAAACTTTTTGGAAAAGAAGGCACACGGATGCAGTTTACCATCAGAAGAGGATCTTTGGGATAATATTGCTCCTGCTCCGATGTCCGAGGCATCTACTTCGATGAAGAAAGGTTGGAGAGGTTCAGGGTGCCTGAGGATTGGGGCAGATGAAAAGGATTCTTTAAGAGTCTTGAAGGCTTCCAAGGCTAGAGGAGGCCAATGCTGCGGTTTACCCCCTTTTTGTATAAGAGCAAGAATTGGAGCAATTTTTGACGAAAAACCTTTAATAAACTGTCTATAATAGTTTGCAAAGCCGATGAATCTTTGAACAGCCTTGACACTGGTGGGGAGAGGCCAATCTTGAATTGCCGAAACCTTGGCTGGGTCCATCCTGAAGCCTCGTTGGGAAATGATGTATCCTAGGAAGGAGATGGATGATACTTCAAAGGAACATTTCTCCAACTTGGCAAACAGGTTGTTCTTTCGAAGACGAGAAAGTACTTCTTGAACTTGAAGACGATGCTCAGTAAGATTTTTGGAAAAAATAAGGATATCGTCCAAGTACACCACCACATACTGGCCCAGTAAATCCCTGAAAATGTCATTCACAAATTCTTGGAAGACCGCAGGGGCGTTACAGAGACCGAAAGGCATGACAAGGTATTCATAATGCCCGTCCCGGGTGTTGAAAGCGGTCTTCCATTCATCTCCCTCTCTGACCCGGATTAAATTATAAGCCCCACGAAGATCCAACTTGGTAAAAAGACAAGCCCCTTTGAGTTGGTCGAACAGTTCGGAGATGAGAGGAAGGGGATAACGGTTTTTAATTGTGATTTTATTTAAACCTCTATAATCAATGCAGGGCCGCAAACCTCCATCTTTTTTCTCAACAAAGAAGAAGCCGGCTCCAGCCGGGGAAGAGGAAGGACGAATAAAACCTCTTTGCAGGTTCTCTTGAATGTACTCCTTCATGGCACAGGTTTCAGAAGGAGAAAGCGGATAGATGCGACCCCTGGGAGGCATGGTTCCAGGAAGAAGTTCGATGGGGCAATCATAGGGACGATGGGGAGGCAGGACTTCGGCAGACTTTTTATTGAAGACATCAGAGAAAGCTTGATAAACAAAGGGCAAAGAAGAATTGGAAGACACAGATGAAACTTTAATGATGGATTTGGTGGGTAAACAGTTCTGTTGGCAGAAGGAACTCCAGCGGGAGATCTGGGATGAAGCCCAATCGATTATTGGGTTATGAATTTTTAACCAGGGCAGACCAAGTACAATGGGAGTAGAAGGACAATCAATTAAAAGGAAGGACAATCTTTCAAGGTGCATTGAACCCACAATAACGGAAAGTTCATCGGTGGAGTGGGAAATTGTAGCGGAGGATAGTGGACGATCGTCAATCGCCAGTGCACGAAGAGGAACAGCCAGAGATCGTAGGGGAACGGAATGGCTTTCAGCGAAGACTTTATCGATGAAATTCCCAGCTGCGCCGGAGTCAAGGAAAGCCTCGGAGGAAATCGTCTGGGTTCCAAAACGAATCTGCATAGGAAGGAGGAAGCGTTGAGCAGAAGAATGGGGAGAGGGACCAATTCCACCCAGGTAAGTCTCCCCATTCTTACCTAGGTGTTGGCGTTTCCCGGCTTCACTGGACACTCGTAGGCAAAGTGGGATTTTCCACCACAATAAAGGCAAAGTCCAGCAGCCCTTCTCCGAAGCTTTTCCTGTTCGGTCAGACGAGCCCGTCCGATCTGCATTGGTTCTTCCGAAGGCAGGGAAGAAGAGGCAGGAACCGCAGGATTAGGAGAAGACAAGGTAGAAGCCGGGTTGGGAAGAAAGGGTCTTTGAAAACGAGGAGCCAGAGTAGGTTGGGACCTGTGGAATCTTTTGGTTGGGGAGCGCTCTCTGTCGAGTTCAGCTTGAAACTCCCTCTGCCGAGTATCCACCTTTATGGCCAGGGCGACTAGATCTTCCCAACGGGATGGAATTTCCCTGGACACCAGATCAGTCTTTATACGTATCGCCAGGCCGTTGTAAAAGGCTGCGTGATACCCGTCATTGTTCCACGAGGTCTCTGCAACCAGGGTGCGGAACACAATGGCGTACTCCGAGACTGAGCGAGTTCCCTGTTGAAGATGGAACAGGCGTGCGGAGGCAGCAGTGGCACGACCCGGAGCATCAAAGACCACTCGAAGTTCCCGGACGAAGGCTCTGGCATTATCAATAATGGGATCCTCCTTCTCCCAGAGAGGCGAAGCCCACTCCAATGCCTAGTAGCAGTACAGTAAAACACATCAGAAAAGTTAATGTTTGTGGAAGCTAATTCCAATTTCATTGCTCAAGGGAGACAATAAAAGCTTTTGACAGCTAACTTTGCTATGTGATAAAATATAGCACCTATATGTGCCTGGCTCACTGCTGCTAGCTCTCCAAGCACAGTGAGATCAGTCTGGCTGTTTTCAAAAGTAAAACACGGCTCCATCATAATTCTGTGATAGTTTAAATAATCTCTGGGTTAGTTTGCTCATTCCTGTTTTCTTTTATTTCCACAATGAGGCAGGGCCTATAAAGATATTGGCTGTATTATCAGCATACAGTACATATAATGGCAGGCTCGCCAACTATTAGTCAGAAAATAATGTTTACAATGATAAAGGGGAAAAAGGGAGTGGGGAAGGGTCCTGCATAGCATTTTAAATATTAGAAAATTATACAAAAATTTATCACAGATTACTTTAAAAGAAACTTGTATATAAACTGAATCATCTTTTTTAAGGATAAGTCAAGTGTAATTCACTGGGGATGCCTAACAATTGGAATATAATCATTAACCTTAAACCCTCTTTGACTTGTGTGCCGCTATCTCTCCCTGTCTCTCTTTCCTTGGCTGTGTGCATGCATAGTAGAGTAAAAAGTTGGAACTTCAGGGTTTAAGTTTAGTCTTAACAACACAACAGAGACAAAACTTATAATATCAAAAGTTCCTTTATAACATAGCATATACAGCAGTGAGTTAAATTAACCTTATTTTCCTAAGTATTCAAAACCATGTTTTCAATAATTTTTTATCTTTTATCTTATTGGTATACAATATATTGCTGATGGCACATAGGCTACTTCCCTGCCAAATGAACAACACTCAAAGTCTACATAAGCACTTCCTTACATGGGAGCATTTTTATGAAGAATACTGCCAGAATAGTCTGTGAGAATATGATATTAACTGAGACCACAGTAACAATTTAAGAGACATATGCAGTAATATTATGGAGTATAACTTAAATAAGAAAGTACCCATGCTATTGCTTTATCTTGTTAATATTTATAAAAGGTCAAAGGGGTTAGAATTGTAATTTCAAAAAATATATATATATACATTGATTAGATTAAAATTCCGGTAATCTTCTGGATTAAACAATTTCAGAAAGTTGCAACTGTGCGCATAGTTTGAATACTGGATGGATTTTTTTTTTTCACAGGCAGCCCATACAAGCCCTCTTCCCTCCAGAACTGTGTTTTTGCAGGTCTGCCATGGTGCAGGGGGGCATAATATAATGCTGATCACATGGCATATCCAGAGCAGCCCTACTAGATGGGGAAAGAATAGTCAAGGCAAAATAAAACCCTTTTTCATGAGCTACTCCTTTCATCACCTGCCATCTTATAATGAGGCAATGTTTTTTTTTTTTTGTAACCTAAAACAACAATTAAGCAGCACATTTTGTATATGTAATTACATTAATTAATGTAGGCAGATATGCTTTAAAGGAGAACTAAACTCTAAAAATTAATATGGCTAAAAATGCCATATTTTATCTACTGAACTTATTGCACCAGCCTAAAGTTTTAGCTTCTCAATAGCAGCAATGATCCAGGACTTCAAACTTGTCACAGGGGGTCACCATCTTGGAAAGATACAATTCTTTGTGTCATGGATATACATTGCATACTGTAAGGCCAAAGGCCTCAGGAGTAGTGAGGACCAAGGGAGGAAATAACAATGTCCAAGTTCGCAGTACAGAAGAGGATGAGACAGAAGAATGGTCAAACAGGCAACAAGATCAGTCCAGGCAGAAGAGGTTCGAAGTCGAGGATTCCAGGCAAGGGTCGGTACACAATAGACAAGAAGTTCGTAATGAATCACACCCAGGAGTAGAAAACTAAACCTATAATCGGGCATTGAGGGAATCCCGGAGTTGCCTTAAATAGGCCAGATTTCGGCACCAATTTTGGACGCGCTGACGTCATGACGCCGACGCTGACGCACTGACGCCAGCGTCCTGACGTTGACGCACGTTCTGACGCCGGCGTCCGTTCCGACGCCGGCGACCAATCCGGGGACGGAAAGACGCTGACGTCATCGTGCTGTGACCATCAGGATCCAGGGGGCCGCCATCTTGGACGCCATCTTGGAGAGGACCTACGGTTTTCCTTACAGTACCCCCCTCCTCAGGGGGGGCCTCAGGACCACCTGGGCTGGACGGGAATCTCCGATGAAATTTTTGGACCAAGAGAGGAGCATGGACATCGGAGCTTTTTACCCAGGAGCACTCCTCAGGACCGAATCCCTTCCATTCAATAAGGTACTGCAGGGTGCCTCTAGAAATTCGAGAATCCAAAATCTTCTTTACCTCGAACTCTTGGTGCCCATCCACAACGACAGGAGCTGGGGAGGAAGAAGAAGAAGACGAAACTGCAGGTTTAAGTAAAGAAACATGGAAGGCATTAGGGATCCGCATCTCAGGAGGAAGTTGTAGGCGCACAGCCACAGGGTTGATGATCTCGGTGATAGGGAAGGGACCAATAAACTTGGGACCAAGTTTAGGTGAGGGGACTTTGAGGCGGATATTGCGGGTAGACAGCCAGACCTTGTCACCAGGAACATACAGAGGAGAAGAAACCCTTCTCTTGTCAGCGAACTTCTTCTGTGCAAGCGAGCTCTTCTCCAGGTTGACAGTAGTAGCCTGCCAGATGGCCAGCATGTGGGCAGCCTGATCGTTGGTGGCAGGGACATTTGTGAGCAGTAGATCTTGAGGAAAGGCCAGGGGGTTAAGACCAAAAACACAAAAAAAGGAGACTTTTCAGAGGAAGAGTGTATGGCATTATTATGTGCAAATTCGGCCCAAGGGAGGAGGTCAGCCCAATCATCCTGACACAGGGACACATGACACCGAAGGAACTGTTCAAGGGCCTGGTTAACTCTTTCTGCCGCTCCATTAGACTGGGGATGATAAGAAGAAGAAAATTGGAGAGAAATGTCCAGGGCTTTACAAAGGGACCTCCAAAACTTTGAAACAAATTGGGACCCCCGGTCAGAGACAATCTCAGCAGGAAAACCATGGAGACGGAAAATATGTTTAATAAATAATGAAGAAAGTTCTGGAGCTGAAGGGAGTTTCCGGAGAGGGATAAAGTGTGCCATCTTACTAAACCTGTCAATCACCACCCAGATAACGGTGTAGCCAGAGGAAGCAGGAAGATCCACGATGAAATCCATTGCCAAATGGGTCCAAGGGCGGGATGGAACAGGCAAAGGTAAAAGTAGGCCTTTAGGAGGAGAATGTCCTGATTTGGATACAGCACAAGTGGAGCAGGAAGAAACAAAATCTTTAACATCCTTTCTTAAGGAAGGCCACCAGACGAGACGAGATAAAAGTTCAGTCGTCTTTTTAATTCCTGGATGACCGGCCTGCTTTGAACTGTGAGACTGGATCAAAATGGATTGACGAAGCTCAGGAGGAACAAAGGCTACGCCCACAGGAGTTTCCACAGGAGCAGAGGATTGAACGGACAAAAGATGCGAGGCAAGGGAAGGAAACAGGGCAGCAATGATCTTTGTAGGAGGCACAATGGATTCTGGGTCTTCGGAGATGGGATCTTCAGGAATAAAACTTCTGGAAAGAGCATCTGCTTTCTTGTTTCTTGAACCAGGACGAAAAGTTAAGATGAAGTTAAAACGTGAGAAGAACAATGCCCATCTGGCTTGTCGGGGATTGAGGCGCTTAAGGGTCTGGATATATTCTAGGTTTTTGTGGTCGGTGAATATGGTCACAGGGACCAATGATCCTTCAAGAAAGTGTCTCCACTCGTCTAGAGCAAGCTTGACGGCCAGTAACTCACGGTTCCCAACGTCATAATTCCTTTTAGAGGAGGAAAACTTTTTGGAAAAGAAGGCACACGGATGCAGTTTACCATCAGAAGAGGATCTTTGGGATAATATTGCTCCTGCTCCGATGTCCGAGGCATCTACTTCGATGAAGAAAGGTTGGAGAGGTTCAGGGTGCCTGAGGATTGGGGCAGATGAAAAGGATTCTTTAAGAGTCTTGAAGGCTTCCAAGGCTAGAGGAGGCCAATGCTGCGGTTTACCCCCTTTTTGTATAAGAGCAAGAATTGGAGCAATTTTTGACGAAAAACCTTTAATAAACTGTCTATAATAGTTTGCAAAGCCGATGAATCTTTGAACAGCCTTGACACTGGTGGGGAGAGGCCAATCTTGAATTGCCGAAACCTTGGCTGGGTCCATCCTGAAGCCTTGTTGGGAAATGATGTATCCTAGGAAGGAGATGGATGATACTTCAAAGGAACATTTCTCCAACTTGGCAAACAGGTTGTTCTTTCGAAGACGAGAAAGTACTTCTTGAACTTGAAGACGATGCTCAGTAAGATTTTTGGAAAAAATAAGGATATCGTCCAAGTACACCACCACATACTGGCCCAGTAAATCCCTGAAAATGTCATTCACAAATTCTTGGAAGACCGCAGGGGCGTTACAGAGACCGAAAGGCATGACAAGGTATTCATAATGCCCGTCCCGGGTGTTGAAAGCGGTCTTCCATTCATCTCCCTCTCTGACCCGGATTAAATTATAAGCCCCACGAAGATCCAACTTGGTAAAAAGACAAGCCCCTTTGAGTTGGTCGAACAGTTCGGAGATGAGAGGAAGGGGATAACGGTTTTTAATTGTGATTTTATTTAAACCTCTATAATCAATGCAGGGCCGCAAACCTCCATCTTTTTTCTCAACAAAGAAGAAGCCGGCTCCAGCCGGGGAAGAGGAAGGACGAATAAAACCTCTTTGCAGGTTCTCTTGAATGTACTCCTTCATGGCACAGGTTTCAGAAGGAGAAAGCGGATAGATGCGACCCCTGGGAGGCATGGTTCCAGGAAGAAGTTCGATGGGGCAATCATAGGGACGATGGGGAGGCAGGACTTCGGCAGACTTTTTATTGAAGACATCAGAGAAAGCTTGATAAACAAAGGGCAAAGAAGAATTGGAAGACACAGATGAAACTTTAATGATGGATTTGGTGGGTAAACAGTTCTGTTGGCAGAAGGAACTCCAGCGGGAGATCTGGGATGAAGCCCAATCGATTATTGGGTTATGAATTTTTAACCAGGGCAGACCAAGTACAATGGGAGTAGAAGGACAATCAATTAAAAGGAAGGACAATCTTTCAAGGTGCATTGAACCCACAATAACGGAAAGTTCATCGGTGGAGTGGGAAATTGTAGCGGAGGATAGTGGACGATCGTCAATCGCCAGTGCACGAAGAGGAACAGCCAGAGATCGTAGGGGAACGGAATGGCTTTCAGCGAAGACTTTATCGATGAAATTCCCAGCTGCGCCGGAGTCAAGGAAAGCCTCGGAGGAAATCGTCTGGGTTCCAAAACGAATCTGCATAGGAAGGAGGAAGCGTTGAGCAGAAGAATGGGGAGAGGGACCAATTCCACCCAGGTAAGTCTCCCCATTCTTACCTAGGTGTTGGCGTTTCCCGGCTTCACTGGACACTCGTAGGCAAAGTGGGATTTTCCACCACAATAAAGGCAAAGTCCAGCAGCCCTTCTCCGAAGCTTTTCCTGTTCGGTCAGACGAGCCCGTCCGATCTGCATTGGTTCTTCCGAAGGCAGGGAAGAAGAGGCAGGAACCGCAGGATTAGGAGAAGACAAGGTAGAAGCCGGGTTGGGAAGAAAGGGTCTTTGAAAACGAGGAGCCAGAGTAGGTTGGGACCTGTGGAATCTTTTGGTTGGGGAGCGCTCTCTGTCGAGTTCAGCTTGAAACTCCCTCTGCCGAGTATCCACCTTTATGGCCAGGGCGACTAGATCTTCCCAACGGGATGGAATTTCCCTGGACACCAGATCAGTCTTTATACGTATCGCCAGGCCGTTGTAAAAGGCTGCGTGATACCCGTCATTGTTCCACGAGGTCTCTGCAACCAGGGTGCGGAACACAATGGCGTACTCCGAGACTGAGCGAGTTCCCTGTTGAAGATGGAACAGGCGTGCGGAGGCAGCAGTGGCACGACCCGGAGCATCAAAGACCACTCGAAGTTCCCGGACGAAGGCTCTGGCATTATCAATAATGGGATCCTCCTTCTCCCAGAGAGGCGAAGCCCACTCCAATGCCTTCCCTTGCAGACGGGAGAATATGAAGCCCACCTTGGCTCGTTCAGAAATAAACTGGCTGGGTGCGAGTGCAAAGTGGACCTTGCACTGGTTGATAAACCCACGGCAGGCTGCAGGATCACCACTGTAGAGTGGGGGAGCCGGAATGCGGGGTTCGGAGACGTGAAGCGGAGCCACAGGTACAGGTGCAGGAATAGGGTCAGCGGGTGTTAGCGCCGACAGCTTTGCAAGAATTGTTTCTAAGGCCTGACCAAAGTGAGATTGCTGTACCTCATAGGACTGCATCCGGGATGCCAGACCACGAAGCGCTCCACCGACATCAGGCGGCGCAGGATTCTCCTCCGACGGGTCCATGGCCCGATTATAATGTAAGGCCAAAGGCCTCAGGAGTAGTGAGGACCAAGGGAGGAAATAACAATGTCCAAGTTCGCAGTACAGAAGAGGATGAGACAGAAGAATGGTCAAACAGGCAACAAGATCAGTCCAGGCAGAAGAGGTTCGAAGTCGAGGATTCCAGGCAAGGGTCGGTACACAATAGACAAGAAGTTCGTAATGAATCACACCCAGGAGTAGAAAACTAAACCTATAATCGGGCATTGAGGGAATCCCGGAGTTGCCTTAAATAGGCCAGATTTCGGCGCCAATTTTGGACGCGCTGACGTCATGACGCCGACGCTGACGCACTGACGCCAGCGTCCTGACGTTGACGCACGTTCTGACGCCGGCGTCCGTTCCGACGCCGGCGACCAATCCGGGGACGGAAAGACGCTGACGTCATCGTGCTGTGACCATCAGGATCCAGGGGGCCGCCATCTTGGACGCCATCTTGGAGAGGACCTACGGTTTTCCTTACACATACACCCGCTATGAGTACATTTCTGTTACATTTGGTATGTCTCAGGATTTCCATGTAGGTTCAGAAAATAATTATTTGTATTCTGTTGTGAATCGTTGAAACTACAGTTGGTTTTTATATGGAATGCATTTTTCTTTTCTCATACTCCTTTACACCGGAAAAATTGCTTTCAAAAGAGCCAAGCAAAATAAACAACAAATAACCAGTAGTTGATGGCATAGGTCTCCCAGTGCCATCTTAGAATTCTTTGCTGGTCCACTGTTAGTTGCAGTTCAGCAAAAGCAGGGCCATAGGTTACTCGACCCTGCAAGGTTATTTCCATATATGTAATTCTGAGCACTAGAAGAAGCTAAGGTAAACTGCATCACCTACTAAAAAATACTCATCAACTCAACTGTTTTTTTTTTTTTGTTGTTTCAGTTTTAGAGCTAGAGCAAAACCCGTTTAGTAAATTTTTTTGTTTATTTTTACAAAACTGCATTCTTCAGGGGCAGATTAATGAATAGGCTTACCTAGGCTCTAGCCTGGTTCAGGTTGGGTGCCCTTGAAATAAGAAGGCAGGCAAGGTATGTGCGTGCACCTAGATCCGTGCACCCAAGCTCTCTATGCCGGGTCGGGTTCTACATGCTCCAGTGACGTCACTAGCTCGCATAAGGGAGCCTGCGGAAAGTGTAGTCTATCATGATATCAACTGCACAGCTACAGAATGAAGGTTCCCACAAAGTAGTGCACTTGTTCATGCGTACATAAATCCTAAACCTAGGGCGCACAACAAATTATGATGGGCATGAAGAATTTTGTGTGAAAACATAAAATGTTAAAAATAAATATTGTACAGGATCTACTATAAAATATAAAAAAAAATATATAAAGCCACTATACAAAATAAAGAAAGGTGATTTTCCACAGTGTTCTACTTAAACAGATCCGTTTTCATTTTTGACTATTTGCATTTTCTCCGTAGTAATAGCTTACTTTACCTCTTACTTGAAGTTCTTACTTGATGTTAGCTAAATGAGCATAAAGGTTTTTTCATTGGAAAACAATCCTATTACAGTATAATTTTTAAATGTTTTAATAGTCATAAGGCACACGGTGCAAGAAAATGACATGAAGATTCCTTATTCCTTATTTCATACCTGTTTATACAGGTATGCTCTGACATCACTAACCTGATCAATCACTGTTTTTGGTAGAAATATATTTCTACATGACAAATAATTTACTAGGTGTAGCAGAGTAATAGAAAACCAATAGACTCAATTACATGCCAATTCTATGTAACTGAATAATTAATTGATGCTTGTTCCAAAAAATAGCAGTGTAGAGTTCAATTAGTGAGTTCATTCATTCTGTGAAAAAAGAGGTGTCAAATATGACCCTTATTTAAGGAAGGAAGGCAGCAAATGTTGTACAGGTACATGCTGGTTATAGGGCATTTCTCTCTAAAAATCGATAAAATGGGTTGTTCCAGACATAGTTCAGAAGAACAGCATAGTTTGATTAAAAAGTTGATTGGAGAGGGGGAAATCAAATAAAGAATTGCAGAAAATTATAAGCTACTCAGCTAAAATGATCTCTAATGCAAGATAGACAGTTTGTCAGGCAACCCTCAGACACTGAATTCAAGCTATAGTACACTGTGAAAACAGAGAAGCATGGTGGCACAAATGATATGGGGATGTTTCTTTCATCAAAATACTTGAAGAGGTCATGTTGCCTTATGCCGAAGAGGAAATGCACTTAAAAATTGATGTTTCAACAAGACAATGACCCCAAACACACCAGTAAAGGAGCAACATATTGGTTCTAGACCAACAAGATTGATGGGAGTGGCCAGCCTAACCCCAGGACCTTAATCCAAAAGAAAACTTGTGGGGCAACATCAAATATGCCTTTTCTGATGCAAGAAATGCAGAAAAATTGTGGAATTTAACAGGTGCTAGAAGTTGGTTGACTCCATGGAACACAGATGTGAAATCACATATGCAGGGAATTGTGGGGTTTGGAGGATGCTGGCTAAGGAAAGCTGAGCTAATACAAAGTAACAGTAGTCAGCCAGCTCAGCATAGAAGTCAGACAGATCAGCAGGAGAGCAGGGGGCTAGGCTTCGGGAACTGTTCCAAACCATTAAAAATCATGAAAAGTCTGCATTTTTTTTAATTAATTTATACTGCAAAGTTGCTTGAAATTATATAAGTTATGTTTGTGTGGAGTTCACCTTTAAAGGGTTGTCCTTATGAATCAGTAGGTATAAATATATACATGAATATGTATTAAATTACTAATACTTTACCTGAAGATTAACTTCTTTGCGTTAATTACAGACCAGAATAAAACACTCTGAGGAAGGGCAGAGTATGTAGGCACGAAACACGTTAGTTTCACACACCCACTGCTGTAACATTATACATGTAATGCTTCAATCAACGCTCATAAGCGATTGAGTATATGCAGTTGCAGTCGGACAGAGGTAAGTGGTTTATCGCAAGAGCATAGATCTGCTATTTCCACATCACTGTTTGCCAGATCCAGAATAAATCACTTAACTATAGGCTTGTCTAGCCTCATAAGTTTGAGGTAAGGCTGGAATTTTTTGGCATTGCACCAACAATCGCAGCAGCAGAAAAATTCAGATGCCTCCTCCTTTCATTAATGTCTATTGTACTGGATACTCTTGTTTTTCTGTTCAGTAAATTATTCATGGTTAAGTGCCCAAACTTGTTGTTAGAAAAATAAACCTTGTGACTTTGATCATATTTATGAGAACAGACGTCCCATCTGCCATTTTATGGCATGACCAAGGGCCGCCATTAGGGGGGGACAGGGGGGAGAGTTGTAGGGGGCCCGAGGGTAAGGGGGGCCTGGCCATGCCACACTTACTTGATAAGCCGGGACCCCCTGCTTTCTGAGAGCTGCCGACTTTGGGAAGGCAGGGCGGGAGCACAGGGGGAGGTATCTTCTGTCCATTACTTTCCTTTATTGGTCACAGAGTTTAAGTCCCAGTTGAGCTGCTCAGGGATTGGATAGCTGAGGTTTGAACTTCCCCTCCAGCTCATCCAATCACCAGGCAGCTTTACTGGGACTTGAAATTCTGTGACCAATAAGGGAAGAAAATGCTGTTACTGAAAGAAGAAGCAGCCACCTGTGCTCCCCTCCTCCCTTCTGTAGTTGGCAGCTCACTGACAGCAGGTGGACCACACTAATAAAGTACGTCATGGCAGGGCCCCCCTAAAGGTAACCCTTTGTGGTCCCTGTTGTGTGGGGGGGGCACCAATTTTTTTTAAACTTCTGGGGGGGGCAAGTTTTTTTAACATTGATGTTTAAGGGGGGCCCTGGCCACCAATGTTCTTATAATGTGGGGGGGGGTCCCTGTTTTTTTTTTTTTACCATATGGGGTCCTAGACACCAATATTTTTTAATGAAGGGCCCTGAACACAAATGTTTTTAATGGGGGGCTCTGACCACAAATGTTTTTTTATGGGGGGCCCTGACCACCAATATTTTTTTATTTTTTATTAACATGTGGGAACCCTAACCACCAATGTTTTTTTTTTTACTGTGTGGTGGGGGGTGGACCTGTGAGGTGGGGAGGGTGGACTTGTAGGTGGGGCTTGCAGTGGGAGCAGCCCAGGGGGCAAATTCACTAAGATCCGAAGTTGCACCAGCGACAGCTTCGCCACACTTCGCCAGGCCTGGTTTCTCCAGCGCTACGCAAATTCACTAAAATGCGAAGTTGCGCTCGTGGAGGCGAACGGTAGCGAAGTTGCACTAGCGTTAATTCGTCAAGCAAAGCAAAGTTACGCTAGTGATGCCTAATTTGCATACGGCTTCCAAGTTAAAGTACAATTGACTGGTTAAATTAAGGAATGTTGGCCTGGAACATAGTATTTGTACCTGGATAGAGAATTGGCTAAAATATAGACTACAAAGAGTGGTGGTAAATGGAACATTTTCTAATTGGACCAGTGTTGTTAGTGGAGTACCGCTGGGCTCTGTTCTAGGTCCCTTGCTTTTCAACTTGTTTGTTAAACCTGGAGGTGGGCATTGAAAGTACTGTTTCTATTTTTGCAGATGATACTAAATTGTGCAGAACTATAGGTTCCATGCAGGATGCTGCCACTTTGCAGAGTGATTTGTTTAAGTTGGGAAACTGGGCAGCAAACTGGGAAATGAGGTTCAATGGTGATAAATGCAAGGTTATGTATGCACTTTGGCAAAAATAATATAAATGCAAGTAATACACTAAATGGCAGTGTGTTGGGAGTTTCCTTAAATGAGAACAGTGGCGTAACTAGATGTTGCTGGGCCCCACAGCAAATTCATTTTAGGGCCCCCAACATATCCAGTGTTTGTCCTGTTTTACCAATATATGTTCAAATTGCTCATCAATGAGAGCCTCATGGGGCCCCCTGTACCTCCTGGGCCCCCCTGCAGCCGCAGGGTCTGCTTCCTCTGTAGTTACGCCCCTGAATGAGAAGGATCTAGGGGTTTTTGTAGATAACACGTGTTCTGGGCAGTGTCATTCTGTGGCTACTAAAGCAAATAAAGTTATGTCTTGCATAAAAAAGGGCATTAACTCAAGGTATGAAAACATAATTATGCCTCTTTATAGGTCCCTGGTGAGGCCTCATCTGGAGTATGCAGTGCAGTTTTGGACTCCAGTCCTTAAGAGGGATATAAATGAGCTGGAGAGCGTGCAGAGACATGCAACTAAAGGGATGCAAGACTTAAATGGAAGACTTAAATTATGAGGGTAGACTGTCAAGGTTGGGGTTGTTTTCTCTGGAAAAAAGGCGCTTGCGAGGGGACATGATTACACTTTACAAGTACATTAGAGGACATTATAGACAAATAGCAGGGGACCTTTACCCATAAAGAGGATTACTGTACCAGAGGCCACCCCTGTAGACTAGAAGAAAAGAACTTTCATTTGAAGCAACGTAGGTGGTTCTTCACAGTCAGGACAGTGAGGTTGTGGAATGCACTGACCGGTGATGTTGTGATGGCTGATTCAGTTAATGCCTTTAAGAATGGCTTGGATGATTTTTTGGACAGACATAATTTCAAAGGCTATTGTGATACTAAGCTCTATAGTTAGTATAGGTATTGGTATATAGAATGTATTTAAAAGTAGGGAGGGGTGTGTGTATGGATGCTGGGTTTTCATTTGGAGGGGTTGAACTTGATGGACTTTGTCTTTTTTCAACCCAATTCATCTATGTTACTATGTTACTATATGTAGCAGCAAATACATTACTGCCTATACATGTGCCCACTGTATAGTTAAGGTGCCATATGTTAGGAAATGTAGGGGGGAAGGAGGGTACCCCCAAAAAAATTACGATCTTTTTCAGCCTATCACCCTTAAAAAAGGAAAAGAAGCCAGCGTTTTTTGGGACTTAGAAAAAATTTAAACTTTTTTTGATGCAATCCCTATCTACTCTATTGCACTTTGCCTGTTCTGAGGTGGCGAAAGCAAGTCTGGCGCAAGAGGTAACGTTCAGTAAAATGTGCAAGTTAGTCAATTAGCGTAGTTACGCCCCTTCAGCGCAATTTCGCCTGGCGTAAGGGTGCAAAGTAGCGCTAGAGTAGGTCCACTTCGCTTGCGAATCTATGCCAGTGGCCGTTAGTAAATCGGCGAAGTAACGAAATGACGTCACGCTGGCGAATTTGTGCTAGTGTTAGGCGATTTATGCTTTAGTGAATTTGCCCCCAGGAAATTTTGTCGTATGGGGCCCTGCGATTTCTGATGGCGGCCCTGCCATGACCTATTTATGGCTACAGGGCAGGATAAGCAGATTGGGAACTTTCTTAATAGCATCATGTTCATCTTTATCGTCCTATAAAAAGACATCAGCCACTTAAACTTGTGCACGTCAACAGAGAAACAGCATACTAAGATGAACAGAAGATGACTAAAATAGGACAGTGTAATTACGTAAAACTTTTCATACCTGGATAGAGCCTAACATTTCGGCATGTCATCATGGTTCATTCCAGAAAAAAAGGAATATAGAAAAGTCTACATTTTTGTTTAAAAAAAAAAAAAACCTATACATGCAATGCAAAACTGACAATAAATATGCACACCTCTGGGCAGTTGGCTCTACTTGAATAGTCCCTAACAAAAACTACTTGACTGTGGATGCTCAATACATCCATTAGTCCTCCACACACATTTTGTTAGAAACTAGACTGGCGAAGTTGGTTTGCTGTGGAATTAAAAATTTAGATATAGCATACCTGCCCAGGGATCTGAAAATTCACACTGAAAGTCAGTTTTGAACCATTTTTGCCTACTGACTTACTAGAAACACACTTCACTATTTAACATATATTTATAAATTAACAATCCAATGCTGAAATTTTATTACACTGTTAGTATTAAACTTTCAAGTCATTTATTGTTGCATATCTATTTGATATAAGCTAAATATACTTAACCATAAGTATATACAATACTATAAAAGGCAGTGGAGTAATTCTAACCCCTACCAACCAATCAGCAATTTGCAGTAAAACAGGTGACTAGTAAATACCATCTTCTGATTAGTTGTTGTTATATGTTACTAGACCTGGTGCAAACTTCTCAACTCTCATTACATTGGTCCATAATGGTGAGAAATTATTGCATACACACAATATATACATTTTTAATAAGCCCCTATAATAAAAAAAAAAAAAATATATATATATATATATATATATATATATATATATATATATATAATAAAAAACACTACTACACTAACAATCACACCTAGTCAACACTGGCATGTAATTTGCAGTGGAAAAAATAAAAAAATAATACATTGCACACTCATTTATCGTTTGCAATCGCCCCCTAGTGGCAAGTTAAGCCACTTTTTTTAATGAATAAAAAAGACACGTTCGATTTTGTCTGTCCTCTTGTTACCCATTATACAAAGTTTACCTCCGAGAAGAGAAAGGGGCGCTTGTAGAACTGCACTAATCTGAGCTGCGCATTACCTTTTGTTTTAGTTAAAGCTCCCAGTCTTACATGGGGGTCTGGCAACATGTACAAGCCTTCTATTAACTTCTAATAAAGATAGGTTCATCTAAATTGCTTTCATCTTCTTCCTTCCGTTTTCTTATGGCTGAAAGGCATGCTGGGATTTGTAGTTTTCCCTTTTATTTTCCTCATTGCTTCCTTTCCCTGGCCGACACCGAATTGTGAAGGTTGAGCCATCACAAGTTAGAATTCCACACTCTGGAGGAGGGTTATAAAAGAGACAGCATTCTAATAGAGCATTTCCTTGCCTGCCTTCATGGGTGCTGTGTCACTGCTGTCAATATCCATGTGTAAGCTTGCACCAGGATTTAGCTGACATTTCAATGGGGGTACATTTTAAAGAGGATGTGCACGTTATTCAAGTAAAAGAAATTGGATCATATGCAGCTTTTCAGTATAGATTTATTAGATATTCTTGATATTTTTACATGTTTGTAAATACAGTATAGTTGCATTTGAACGCATTATGTATCCCTTTCTGTTCTCTCATTCTTTGAAACGATGTAGCACAGAAGTCAATTCTCTTTCAGGTCTATAAAATCAGCTACTTTATTCCAGGCTCAGAACCAGCAGAGCATATAAGCAATGTAGAAATTACATTTGTAGGGATGTGAAAATCTTAGACACCCTTACACATTACAGACAGGCACACCCCTAGTAATATGGACACCTCAGTGGGTCCTTATGGGGACCTTGTGTTTGTCATCCCTGCAGTTCTCACAATGGATGCTAGATGGCACTGTGTTATAATATAAAAGGGCATGAAAGCCACGAGGTAGGGGCCATTGCTGCTGAACCTTTCCTCTGTTAGGCCACAGAGGTTAGGGGTGGTGGAACTCAGCCTGAGTATAGTGAAGTGATAGTTATACCCTTTGATAGATCACTCTAGGAGTGATAGATAGGGTATGTAGATGAGCATCGCAAAGCTCCAACGAGGATATTAGAGGGATTAAGATCCCGGGTATTACTGACCTCATAGAAGGGCCTAAGTGTTAAGCTCAGGGAAGTATGAGTTTCTGAGTTCCACCTAAGGTAATCCTGAAGATTGGGGAAATACCTTCTAACAAGCTGCATTGCTCTCTACATGTACTCTTTACTCTTCAGAGAGTCGTTCTATGTTTAATACAGTGAGTATACCTTGTTACATTGATTGATCTATGTTTTACTCTATGTTCCATGCTCCATTGTGAACTCTGGTTTTGGTTAATAAACTCCGTTTATTGTTTAAGCAAATAAAACTACTGGCGCCCAATCTCTTGTGCATTGCACACAGTTACACTACACCCTGCCTCCACCCCGCTGCGAGGGCTTGCCCCTGAGAAAGAGAGCTCATCTGTGGTATCAGCCACAAAGAAAAGTAGCGTAAACTGCCCTCAGCTAAAGCAGTTTACTATAGCGCTACACATTTATAAATAACCCTGAAACTGCTGAAATATTCAAATGTATATTGGGAAGTTTCTTTCATCTTGCAGCAACAACATAAAAATAGACTATAACAAACAAGGGAAAGTTGTGCTCACCACTATTTTTTAAAACCATTAGGCGGGGGTGCAATGAGGCTGTGACCACAAAATACATATAGTCAAATACAAGAGTCCTCTGCACTCAACCCATTATTAAGAATTCTATTGCTTCATTATACATTTTACAAAGGGACTAGGTATTACCTGCAACTTAACTTGCTGCTTTCAAAGTAAACCTCCATACTTGGCTGCCCTTTTATTAGACACCAGTGGGATCACCTGACTATAGCTGGGAAGGGTGGGAGCTACAACATGGAGCTGGTCACTGCTCCTGTATAAACTATAACAAACAAGGGAAAGTTGTGCTCACCACTATTTTTTTAAAACCATTAGGCGGGGGTGCAATGAGGCTGTGACCACAAAATACATATAGTCAAATACAAGAGTCCTCTGCACTCAACCCATTATCAATATATTTAAGACAGCGACATTTTGTGCATACTGCTACTAAAAAATGCCTTACCCTTTAAACAAAACAGGGATTGTTTGTCCAAGTATGGAGGTTTACTTTGAAAGCAGCAAGTTAAGTTGCAGGTAATACCTAGTCCCTTTGTAAAATGTATAATGAAGCAATAGAATTCTTAATGAATCAGATAAAATTGAGCATAGGACTGGCCAGATATGGGATGACTTTGACGTAGTTGGCCAGCTTAAATATATTGCAATATATGGACAAACAATCCCTGTTTTGTTTAAAGGGTAAGGCATTTTTTAGTAGCAGTATGCACAAAATGTCGCTGTCTTAAATATATTGATAATGGGTTGAGTGCAGAGGACTCTTGTATTTGAACATAAAAATAGAATTGTGGAAACATTGCAGTTTTGTTGTTTAACCGGCATATAGGCATGTGCTTTATTTGCATTGGATGCTTCTATTTTTATATTTATGCAAATATAAATGATAATGCAGTATAAAAAATAGAAGCACGTCAGTCTGTAATGGTTGAAAATCACCTGCCTGCATTCTGAATATCTGCTGTCATTGAAAGGGGTGCTGTAATAGATTAACCCTGCCCATTGCTTAGATAACCAACTATTACATAGTTATATAGTTAAATTGGGTTGAAAAAAGACAAAGTCCATCAAGTTCAACCCCTCCAAATGAAAACCCAGCATCCATACACACAGCCCTCCCTACTTTTAATTAAATTCTATATACCCATACCTATACTAACTATAGAGTTTAGTATCACAATAGCCTTTTATATTATGTCTGTCCAAAAAATCATCCAAGCCATTCTTAAAGGCATTAACTGAATCAGCCATCACAACATCACCCGGCAGTGCATTCCACAACCTCACTGTCCTGACTGTGAAGAACCACCTACGTTGCTTCAAATGAAAGTTTTTTTCTTCTAGTCTAACGGGATGGCCTCTGGTACGGTGATCCACTTTATGGGTAAAAAGGTGCCCTGCTATTTGTCTATAATGTCCTCTAATGTACTTGTAAAGTGTAATCATGTCCCCTCGCAAGCGCCTTTTTTCCAGAGAAAACAACCCCAACCTTGACAGTCTACCCTCATAATTTAAGTCTTCCATCCCGCTAACCAATTTAGTTGCACGTCTCTGCACTCTCTCCAGCTCATTTATATCCCTCTTAAGGACTGGAGTCCAAAACTGCACTGCATACTCCAGATGAGGCCTTACCAGGGACCTATAAAGAGGCATAATTATGTTTTCACCCCTTGAGTTAATGCCCTTTTTCATGCAAGACAGAACTTTATTTGCTTTAGTAGCCAAAGAATGACACCGCCCAGAATTAGACAACGTGTTATCTACAAAGACCCCTAGTATTAGTGATTCATATTATTGGATTACGATATTAAAGTTTTTCATTCACCTCTAACCAGATACAAGAAAAATCTAGATTTCAGCCCTCTCTTTTTTTTTAAATTAACAAAATCATGATTTTCAACAGTCCCTAATGTCTTCAGCTATCTGCCCCTCCCCTGTGTGTATGTTACACTATCTGGCTTGTATGTGCCTGCAGTATGATGCAAAATAGGCTGGAATGGCTGGATAATTGGATCAGTGACTAGCCTGTCTTGCCTTCTGGGGTGGAGCCAGCTTGCCGTAAAGACAAGTATGAGGAAGAGGAGGCAAGATGTAGAAGGATTTAGGCAAGCTTGTACACCAGGTAGTAGTAGCAGATGAAATAATGAAACTAACTGACAGACCGTTCAGATGATTAGATTGCATTCTTCTGTTATAATAGTCAGAACTAGTCTAGTGTTTGCCCCACCCTGGCAGTCATATCTGATCAGAATAAAGATTGTGGCTACTCTGTCTATTGCTGTATTAAAACAAGTATTCTTGTGCCAGGTTTTTTTTATTAAAAGGGATTGTCCACCTTTGAGTTAACTTTTAGTAACTAAGTAGAGTGATGTTCTGAGAAAATTTGCAATTGGTTTTCATTTTTTATAATTTCTGATTTTTGAGTTATTTAGCTTTTTATTCCTCAGCTCTGCAGTTTGCAATTTCAACAATCTGGTTGCTAGGATCCAAATTATCCTAGCAACCATCCACTTATTTGAAAAAGAGACTGTAATATGAATAGGAGAGGCCTTTAATAAAAGAAAATTAATACAAAGTAGCAATAATAATACATTTGTAGCCTTACAGAGCATTTGTTTGTTTAGATGGGGGTCAGTGATTCCCATTTAAAAGCTAGAGAGGTTTGAAAGAAGAAGAAGGCAAATAATTGCAAAACTATAAAAAAATAAATAATACAACCAATAGGAAAATTGCTTAGAATTGGTAATTTTATAACATACCAAAAGTTTACTTAAAGGTGAACTATCCCTTTAACTGTGTGTGTATTTATTTTCCCTATGTATGCCTACCCTAAGTATTTACCTAAGTACACCATTTATTTTGAACAAACACATACTGCCTCTATTTTCCCATGTTTGCTGTAATTAAGGGAATGTCATTTAGCATGTGTTCTGTATCTTCTGTATCTTTCTGCATCTGCGTTAAATACTTTTTCATAGACTGCCTTCTTTCTGTGCCATGTTGCCAAAGCAAATTACAGTACATTACATTATCATCCATTTGTTGTTTTACACAGATGAGTCAAAGTATGTTGTAGTTCTTTAATAGCTGGAAAGGTTCAGGTGCCATTGCCTTAGCTGTTTTAAAGGAGAACTAAAGTCTAACTAAAGAAGTAGGTAGAAATGTTGTACATTATGTTTTGGGCTTCTGTACCAGCCCAAGGCAACCACAGCCCTTTAGCAGGGAAGATATGTGTCTCCAAAGATGCCCCAGTAGCTCCCCATTTTCTTTTCTGCTGATTCACTGCACATGTTCTGTGCTACTGTCACTTACTGAGCTTAGGGACCCACTCACAATATACAGTACACATGGAATAGCAATGTCACAATATAAGGCTGATTAGTAATTAATATAGATAATTACTACATGGCAGCACAGAAACCAGTGCAACTAGCATCAGAATTTAATAATCAGCCTTGTAGCATCAGCTTATATTACAGACCAACCTCATTTTATGCTTGATAATTTGTGACGATCCTAAACTCAAATTTTCAACAGCTTTTCTCAGAGCCCACTGGGCATGTGAGTGTCACAGAAGCTTTCCAAGATGGTGACCCCCTGTGACAAGTATGAAGTCCTAGATCATTGCTTCTATTGAGTAGCTGAAACTTTAGGCTATTGCAATAAGTTCAGTATATAAAATATGCAATTTTTAGCCATATTCATTTTTTTTTCCTTTTAAAGGGGAAGGTTTCACATTTGAGTTAACTTTTAAGTGTGATGTAGAGTGAGGTATTCTGAGACAGTTTGCAATTGTTTTAAACTTTTCATTATTTGTGTTTTTTAAGTTATTAAGTTTTTTTTTCAGCAGCTCTCCAGTTTGGAACCTGGTTGCTAAGGTCCAAATTACCCTAGCAACCATGCACTGATTTCAATAACAGACTAAAATATGAACGGTGGAGGACCTGAATAGAAAGATGAGTAATCAAAATGACAAAATACATTTGTAGCTTTACAGAGCATTTATTTTTTTTAAATGGGGGTAAGTGACCCACATTTTAAAGCTGGAAAAAGTCAGAAGAAGAGGAAGAAGGCAAATAATCACAAAAAAACCTATAAAAAAAATAATGAATGACAATTGAACAGTTGCTTGATATTGTCCATTCTATAACATACTAAATGTTAATTCAAAGGTGAACCACCCCTTTAATGGAAAAAATCACAGACATTCACTTGTCTTTTGTCCACAGACCAAAATACATAACTCATATTTGCATTTCACCTTATTTTTTAGGAGCTCTCACTTTCACATTATATTTTTAGAATGTGCATATTCGGCCTCCATGTTTACCAGTAAAATACTAATGTGCCAAATACATGATTCAGTTAGCTGAAGAGTCAACAGAATACCAGAACTTATTAGGATTTAAATTAATCGTTAATATACCAAACCCTGAATGTATTGTAAATTACATTTACAGCATACCTCCCAACATTTTGGAAGTAAAAAAATTTGGGGAAAAAAAAGTGTGGCCACACCCCCTAATTACCATGTTCATTTTACAAAATTTGGCAGGTTATAAAGGTTTGAAAATATTTCTCCGTATCTAAACTGTTTTTTTGTGTCTCAAAATTGTTACAAAGTATCTTATTTGCACCTGTTGGGTGTTCTGTGGTCTCTGCTAAAAACCAATTAAGTGAGAAACTTTGTTTCTTTTTCTGGCTGTTCAGTGCAGAGACAATAGGGACTTTCCAGTACAAATGAGGGACTGCACGTTGAGCTGTCAAAAGAGGGACTGTCCCTCTGAAAAAGGGACAGTTTGGAGGTATGCAACAGAAGTACTGCACAATAAAAGGCAACATTTTTTTATGGATGATGCAATTATTTTGTATTTCTTCAAATTTCAATATGTAGATTTGGATTTGGGTTAATTTAGGTATTTCTCCAAAATGTTTGTGAAGAATTAATTTATCCTAAGCCAGCAAATTTGGAACCGGTGCATCCCCAGCAGTATTTGTGCATTTTTCCCAACAATGCCATAGATTCAAAATCACAGATTTAGATTAAGTCATTGATTGAGCATTCACCTTTTTGTTCTTGCTATCATATGGCAATGGTTGTGGCACTCAAAAAGCACAAAAGTTATGATCTCTTTTACTTTGTTTGTGGCAGCCTAATCTTCTTTTTGAAGTTTCACAGGTCATCCTGCATTATGACTATTGGCCCAAAATGCTGCAGTGTTCTTTATTGTGCAAATAATCTGCATTTATCCATTTAACAGTAGAGATGTCGCGAACTGTTCGCCGGCGAACTTGTTCGCGCGAACATCGGGTGTTCGCGCTCGCCGGAAGTTCGCGAACGTCGCGCGACGTTCGCCATTTTGGGTTCGCCATTGTTGGCGCTTTTTTTTGCCCTCTCACCCCAGACCAGCAGGTACATGGCAGCCAATCAGGAAGCTCTCCCCTGGACCACTCCCCTTCCCTATAAAAACCGAAGCCCTGCAGCGTTTTTTCACTCTGCCTGTGTGTGCTGAAGAGATAGTGTAGGGAGAGAGCTGCTGCCTGTTAGTGATTTCAGGGACAGTTGAAAGTTTGCTGGCTAGTAATCGTTTTGATACTGCTCTGTTATTGGAGGGACAGAAGTCTGCAGGGGTTTGAGGGACATTTAAGCTTAGGTAGCTTTGCTGGCTAGTAATCTACCTTCTACTGCAGTGCTCTGTATGTAGCTGCAGTGGGCAGCTGTCCTGCTTCTGATCTCATCTGCTGACTGCTGCAATAACAGTAGTCCTTGTAAGGACTGCTTTTATTTATTTTTTTGTTGTTTTACTACTACTACTACTACTACTACTATAAGAGCCCAGTGCTATTAGTCTAGCAGTGTTGGGGAGTGGGACTGGTGTGCTAATCTGCTGCTCCTAGTAGTTCAGCAGCACCAACTTTAATTTTTTTTTTTAATATTCATTTTTTTTTTATTTTACTTTTTTTTATTTTACTACCGCTGTAGTAGTGTATAAGTTGACCTTTTAGGCATTATTTGCCCTGTAGGCATTATTTGCACACTGTTTTCTTCAACCCGCCATCGAGCTGTGTGACCTTGTTCACATTCTGTCTAAATATCCATAATATTACCGTCTCCAGAAAAAACACCGGAGTCACTTTTTTCAAGCAGCCATAATATATTTTACGTAATCCGTATCCACCGCTGTAGTAGTGTATACGTTGGCCTTGTAGGCATTATTTGCACACTGTTTTCTTCAACCCGCCATCGAGCTGTGTGACCTTGTTCCCATTCTGTCTAAATATCCATAATATTACCGTCTCCAGAAAAAACACCGGAGTCACTTTTTTCAAGCAGCATTCATATATTTTACGTAATCCGTATCCACCGCTGTAGTAGTGTATACGTTGGCCTTGTAGGCATTATTTGCACACTGTTTTCTTCAACCCGCCATCGAGCTGTGTGACCTTGTTCACATTCTGTCTAAATATCCATAATATTACCGTCTCCAGAAAAAACACCGGAGTCACTTTTTTCAAGCAGCATTCATATATTTTACGTAATCCGTATCCACCGCTGTAGTAGTGTATACGTTGGCCTTGTAGGCATTATTTGCACACTGTTTTCTTCAACCCGCCATCGAGCTGTGTGACCTTGTTCACATTCTGTCTAAATATCCATAATATTACCGTCTCCAGAAAAAACACCGGAGTCACTTTTTTCAAGCAGCATTCATATATTTTACGTAATCCGTATCCACCGCTGTAGTAGTGTATACGTTGGCCTTGTAGGCATTATTTGCACACTGTTTTCTTCAACCCACCATCGAGCTGTGTGACCTTGTTCACATTCTGTCTAAATATCCATAATATTACCGTCTCCAGAAAAAACACCGGAGTCACTTTTTTCAAGCAGCATTCATATATTTTACGTAATCCGTATCCACCGCTGTAGTAGTGTATACGTTGGCCTTGTAGGCATTATTTGCACACTGTTTTCTTCAACCCGCCATCGAGCTGTGTGACCTTGTTCACATTCTGTCTAAATATCCATAATATTACCGTCTCCAGAAAAAACACCGGAGTCACTTTTTTCAAGCAGCATTCATATATTTTACGTAATCCGTATCCACCGCTGTAGTAGTGTATACGTTGGCCTTGTAGGCATTATTTGCACACTGTTTTCTTCAACCCGCCATCGAGCTGTGTGACCTTGTTCACATTCTGTCTAAATATCCATAATATTACCGTCTCCAGAAAAAACACCGGAGTCACTTTTTTCAAGCAGCCATAATATATTTTACGTAATCCGTATCCACCGCTGTAGTAGTGTATACGTTGACCTTGTAGGCATTATTTGCACACTGTTTTCTTCAACCCGCCATCGAGCTGTGTGACCTTGTTCACATTTTGTCTAAATATTGATAATATTATCGTCTCTAGAAAAACCACTTGAGTTACTTTTTTTCAAGCAGCATTCATATATTTTACGTAATCCGTATCCACCGCTGTAGTAGTGTATACGTTGACCTTGTAGGCATTATTTGCACAGTGTTTTCTTCAACCCGCCATCGAGCTGTGTGAGCTTGTTCACATTTTGTCTAAATATTGATAATATTATCGTCTCTAGAAAAACCACTTGAGTTACTTTTTTTCAAGCAGCATTCATATATTTTACGTAATCCGTATCCACCGCTGTAGTAGTGTATACGTTGACCTTGTAGGCATTATTTGCACAGTGTTTTCTTCAACCCGCCATCGAGCTGTGTGAGCTTGTTCACATTTTGTCTAAATATTGATAATATTATCGTCTCTAGAAAAACCACTTGAGTTACTTTTTTTCAAGCAGCATTCATATATTTTACGTAATCCGTATCCACCGCTGTAGTAGTGTATACGTTGACCTTGTAGGCATTATTTGCACAGTGTTTTCTTCAACCCGCCATCGAGCTGTGTGAGCTTGTTCACATTTTGTCTAAATATTGATAATATTATCGTCTCTAGAAAAACCACTTGAGTTACTTTTTTTCAAGCAGCATTCATATATTTTACGTAATCCGTATCCACCGCTGTAGTAGTGTATACGTTGACTTTGTAGGCATTATTTGCACAGTGTTTTCTTCAACCCGCCATCTAGCTGTGTGTATTATCGTTTCCAGAAAAACCAACTGAGTTTTTGTTGTTGTTGTTGTTTTTTTAAAAATAATGCCAGGCAAAGGCAGGCCGCCACGCAGAGGCCGTGCTAGGGGCCGTGCTGCTATGCAATCCTGTGGCCCTAGCAAATTGCCCAGTTTTAAAAAGCCAATGACCCTGAACTCCCAAAATGCTGAAGAGGTAGTTGACTGGCTTACACAGCACACCCCATCCTCTACCGTTTCTAACTTTACCACAACATCCTCCTCATCCTCCACTGCTATGGCCACCCCACGTAACACTTCCTCCACCACCGGTGCCCCTTCTTCACTGGGGTCAGAGGAGTTATTTTCCCATGAGTTTCTTGAACTGAGTAATGCGCAACCATTATTGCCAGAAGAAGATGAAGGAGATGAGGACCTTACACCAGATTTAATTCTGGCAGAGAACACGATAGAGATGGACATAATGAGTGATGAGGAGGAGGTCCCCGCTGCTGCTTCCTTCTGTGATGTGTCAGAAGAAATTGATGCATCTGAGGAGAATGATGATGAGGAGATTGATGTTTTGTGGGTGCCTAGTAGAAGAGAGCAAGAGGAGGGTAGTTCAGATGGAGAGACGGAGAGTCAGAGAGGCAGTAGGAGAATAAGACTTAGAAGAAGCAGGGAGGACAGCCCGCAGGGATCAGTAGGGCAACAACATGTATCGGCACCTGTGTTCAGCCGGCCAACGCACCCGCCATTGCCGCCAATACCGCCAACTCCGCCAACTTCTACTGTTACCGCCAGATCGCACACTTCCAAAAAGTCAGCAGTGTGGGATTTTTTTAATGTGTGTGCCTCTGACAAAAGCATTGTAATTTGCAATGAGTGCAGTCAGAAACTGAGCCTTGGTAAGCCCAACAGCCACATAGGTACAACTTCTATGCGAAGGCACATGAGCGGCAAGCACAAAGCACTTTGGGAGCAACACCTCAAAGGCAACAGGCAAACTAAAAGCCACACTCCTTCTGGTCCAGCATCTTACTGCTCTACCTCTGCTCTCCTTGACCCGTCTGAACCACCCTCCACTCCGCCTTCCACCTTGACCACCTGTTCCCATTCCCAGTCATCTGCCACCAGCCAAGTTTCTGTGAAGGCCATGTTTGAGCGTAAGAAGCCAATGTCTGACTGTCACCCCCTTGCCCGGCGTCTGACAGCTGGCTTGTCTGCACTCTTAGCCCGCCAGCTTTTACCATACCAGCTGGTGGACTCTGAGGCCTTCCGCAAATTTGTAGCAATTGGGACACCGCAGTGGAAGGTACCCAGCCGCAATTTTTTTTCTAAAAAGGGAATACCACACCTGTACCAACATGTGCAGAGCCAAGTTACCGCATCTCTGTCACTTAGTGTTGGGCCAAAGGTCCATATGACTACTGACGCATGGTCCTCCAAGCATGGTCAGGGCAGGTATGTCACCTACACTGCCCACTGGGTGAACTTGGTAATGGCTGGGAAGCAGGGAATGGGTAGCTCAACAACAACAGTGGAGTTGGTGTCACCGCCACGGATTGCACGCGGTTCTGCCACCACCTCTACTCCTCCATCGCTCTCTACCTCGTCTTCTTCTTCTTCTTACTCTGCTGCTGGGTCCTCCTTCTCCTCCTCCACACCTGTGCACCCCCAGCTCCCCCTAGGCTATTCGACGTGCCAGGTACGCCGTTGTCACGCTGTCTTGGGGATGACGTGCCTGGAAAGCAAAAACCATACCGGATCTGTACTCCTGTCATCTCTGCAGTCACAGGCCGATCGGTGGCTGACCCCACACCAACTGCAGATCGGAAAAGTGGTGTGTGACAATGGAAGCAATCTGTTGGCAGCGTTGAGACTAGGCAATTTAACACATGTGCCCTGCATGGCACATGTGTTAAATTTAATAGTCCAACGTTTTGTCTCCAAGTACCCAGGATTCCAGGACGTTCTCACCCAGTCCAGAAAGGTGTCGGCCCATTTCAGACGTTCCTACACAGCCATGGCACGCCTTGCTGACATTCAGCAGCGCTACAACATGCCAGTCAGGCGTTTGATTTCTGACAGCCAGACTCGCTGGAATTCAACGCTCCTTATGTTGGAACGTCTGCTGCAACAACAAAGGGCCGTCAACGAGTACCTTTTTGAACTGGGTGGTAGGACTGGATCTGCACAGCTGGGGATTTTTTTCCCCCGTTACTGGGTGCTTATGCGCGATGCCTGCAGGCTCATGCGACCTTTTGAAGAGGTGACAAATATGGTCAGTCGCACCGAAGGCACCATCAGCGACCTAATACCCTTCGCTTTATTCCTGGAGCGTGCCGTGCGACGAGTGACAGATGAGGCTGTAGACCAGCGTGACGAGGAGCTGGAAGCGCACGATTTCTGGTCGGAATCACCAGAACGAACCCAGGCACATGCTGCAACGCAGGGAGAGGAAGGTGGCTTTGTGGAGGAGGAGGAGGAGGACCAACAGGAGCAGGCTTCCCAGGGGGCTAGTGGTGACCTTTTGGGGACCCCTGGTCTTGTACGTGGCTGGGGGGAGGAGACCGTGGATGATGCAGTCCTTGATAATGAGGAAGCGGAGATGGATAGCTCTGCATCCAACCTTGTGAGAATGGGGTCTTTCATGCTGTCATGCCTGTTGAAGGACCCCCGTATCAAGAGGCTTAAGGAGAAGGACCTGTACTGGGTCGCAACGCTACTAGACCCTCGGTACAAGCATAAAGTGTCAGAAATGTTACCAACATACCACAAGTCCGAAAAGATGCGGCATTTACAAACCAGCCTGCAAAACATGTTGTACAATGCTTTTAAGGGTGATGTCACTTCAGGAACTCATCAACATTCCAGGGGCAGAGGTGCCAGTAATCCTGCCACGAGCACACCTGCAAGGACAAAGCCCTTTGGCCAGTCTGTAACGTCAGACATGCAAATGTTTTTCTGTCCAAGGCAGCGCCACAACCCTTCTGGATCCACCCTCTAAGAACGCCTCGACCGGCAGGTAGCGGACTACCTGGCATTAACTGCAGATATCGACACTCTGAGGAGCGATGAACCCCTGGACTACTGGGTGCGCAGGCTTGATCTGTGGCCAGAGCTGTCACAATTTGCCATGAACCTCTTGTCTTGCCCAGCCTCAAGTGTGCTCTCAGAAAGGACCTTCAGTGCAGCAGGAGGGATTGTAACTGAGAAGAGAACTCGCCTAGGTCACAAAAGTGTCGATTACCTGACCTTTATTAAAATGAATGAGGGGTGGATCTCGGAGGGTTACTGCACGCCGGAAGACTTGTTCTGACTTCTATGCAGCTGTCCTTCTCTTCAAGCCTCATGACTCCACACACAGCTGTCCTTTAGCGTCCTCCTCCTCCCTCCGCCACCGTTACAAACTAGGGTGCAAACCCTACTGGTTTAATTTTTTCTGGCCTCTGTGCTTCAGTGGCTGCGACCAAAAAAATGCCTATTTTCTGCATTTATATGACATAATTTTTCTGGCCTCTGTGCTTCAGTGGCTGCAACCAAAAAAATTTATATTTTCAGCATTTATATGGCATAATTTTTCTGTCAACTGTGCTTCAGTGGCTGCGACCAAAAAATGCATATTTTCTGCATTTATATGGCATAATTTTTCTGGCCTCTGTGCTTCAGTGGCTGCAACCAAAAAAATTACTATTTTCAGCATTTATATGGCATAATTTTTCTGGCAACTGTGCTTCAGTGGCTGCGACCAAAAAAATGCATATTTTCTGCATTTATATGGCATAATTTTTCTGGCCTCTGTGCTTCAGTGGCTGCAACCAAAAAAATTTATATTTCAGCATTTATATGGCATAATTTTTCTGTCAACTGTGCTTCAGTGGCTGCGACCAAAAAAATGCATATTTTCTGCATTTATATGGCATAATTTTTCTGGCCTCTGTGCTTCAGTGGCTGCAACCAAAAAAATTTATATTTTCAGCATTTATATGGCATAATTTTTCTGGCAACTGTGCTTCAGTGGCTGCGACCAAAAAAATGACTATTTTCAGCATTTATATGGCATATTTTTTCTGGCCTCTGTGCTTCAGTGGCTGTGGCCAAAAAAAACTGGGCAAACAATGCCTACAAGGTCAACGACGTTGACCTTGTAGGCATTGTTTGCCCAGTTTTTTTTGGCCACAGCCACTGAAGCACAGAGGCCAGAAAAAATATGCCATATAAATGCTGAAAATAGTCATTTTTTGCCATACGTTGACTCAACGTATATGGCAAAAAATGACTATTTTCAGCATTTATGTGGCATATTTTTTCTGGCAACTGTGCTTCAGTGGCTGCAACCAAAAAAACTGGGCAAACAATGTCTACAAGGTCAACGTATGGCGAAAAATTACTATTTTCAGCATTTATATGGCATATTTTTTCTGGCAACTGTGCTTCAGTGGCTGCGTCCAAAAAAACTGGGCAAACAATGTCTACAAGGTCAACGTATGGCGAAAAATGACTATTTTCAGCATTTATATGGCATATTTTTTCTGGCAACTGTGCTTCAGTGGCTGCGTCCAAAAAAACTGGGCAAACAATGCCTACAAGGTCAACGTATGGCAGTTGTTTAAAGAGAACAGTAGATTACTAGCCAGCAAAGCTACCTAAGCTAAAATGTCCCTCAAATCCCTGCAGACTTCTGTCCCTCCAATACAGAGCAGTATCAAGCAGATTACTAGCCAGCAAACTTACTATCATCTGTCCCTGAAATCACTAACAGCTCTCCCCCTACACTATCTCTTCCAAGCACACACAGGCAGATTTTTCAGATACATTTTTGCCCTTGATCCCCCTCTGGCATGCCACTGTCCAGGTCGTTGCACCCTTTAAACAACTTTAAAATCATTTTTCTGGCCAGAAATGTCTTTTCTAGATGTTAAAGTTCGCCTTCCCATTGAAGTCTATGGGGTTCGCGAACCGCTCGCATTTTTGCGCAAGTTCGCGAATATGTTCGCGAACTTTTTTTCCGACGTTCGCTACATCCCTATTTAACAGTCCATTCATCTGACAAAGCTCTCACAGAGCAAATCCGTACCCGTATAATATTATACCTCCCCCAAACAGATTAATGCAGACTGCCCTCAGTGCTACTAATGCATTAAAATAGGGAAGCTGATTTAAATAATTGCATGTGATCTGAACAGTATATATGGCCATACATGGGCATATTTAAACTAAAGAAGTAGGCTAGAAATATTGTAATAATTGTTTTGGGTTTCTGTACCAGCCTAAGGCAACCACAACACTTTAGCAGGGAAGATATGTGCCTCTGAAGATGCCCCTCTAGCTCCCCATCTTTACTTCTAATTCACTGCATATGCCCTGTGCTGCTGTTAGTTATTGACCTTGGGGACTGACTCAAAATATACAGTACACATATAATATAAATGTCACAATATATGGCTGATTAGTAATTGATACAGATAATTACGACATGGCAGCACAGAAACCAGTGCAATGAGCATCAGAATTTATTAATCAGCCCTGTAGCATCACCTTATATTACAAGCTAACCTCATTTTCTGCTCAACAATTTATGATGACACCTAAGCTTAGCTGCTAAACAGTTGCTCAGAGCCCGCTGAGCATGTGAGTGTTGCAGACGCTTTTGAAGATTGTGAACCCCTGTGACAAGTTTGCAGTCCTAGATCATTGCTGCTATTGAGAAGCTGCATGTTTAGGCTGGTGCAATACATTCAGTATATCAAATATGCCATTTTTAGTGATATTAATTTTTATGATTTAGTTCTCCTTTAAGCAGGCCTCTTCCATCGATATCTGGCCAAACATCCGGCAGGTATCAATCAGGCAGGTTCGATTGATGGTCCTCGTCCCATCGTTGCCCATTGCCATTGTTGTAATCTGATAATTTGGCCCTAGGGTGAACTTCAGATTAGCCCGTTATCGCCCTGCCTTTGGTGGGCATGTTGGGGAAAGATCAGCTTGTTTGGCAACCTTTCCAGATCTTACGGTGTATCGCCACCTTTAGGCTAGTACCACAGCTAGCGAATTCAATGCAATTACCCAAAATCCAAGAACTTGCTATGTGTGGCACTAGCCTTAGGGTAATTATGGGTCACCAAAGGATAGAAGAAGTCAGACTAGGGCTGGCTTGGGTTGTGTACCTTCTCTAGAACTAACCATTTTAATATTAACACAGAGTGATTACACTCCCAACCAAATACAGCAGTTAAATAAGTATTGAACACGTCAATTTTTTTCTCTGTAAATATATTTCTAATGGGGCTATTGGCATGAAATTTATCTCAGATGTCGATAACAACCCAGGTAATCCATACTTACAAAGAACCCAAAACAAATAAGTCCATAAATTAAGTTATGTCTATTAAAGTGACACAGGGAATAAGTATTGAACACATAAAGATAATGAGGTGCAAACAGGCATGGAAAGCCAAGAAACCTGCACAAATCTGTCAGTATTTAGAAAGCAATCTTGCCCCAAATCAGTGCATATTAATATCAGCTGGTTTAGTCCTAATTGATGGCCTATAAAAAGGTTTCTCATTCATAAGAGTTGTCCAAGAGTAAAGTTTGCTGCACAACATTTGGACAAGCCAATGAAATTGTGGGAGAATATATGGTCAGATGAGACCAAAATTGAACTCTTTGGATGTCATTGCACATACCATGTTTGGAGGAGAAATGGCACTGTACATCAGCTCAAAAACACCATACTAACAAGGTTTCGAGGTGGGAACATCATGGTGTGGGGCTGTTTTTCAGCATATGGTACTGGCAGACTTCATATAATTGAACAAAACATGAATGAAGAAATGTACTGGGACATACTTGATAAGAATCTGCTGCCATCTACCAGGATGCTGAAGATGAAACAAGGGTAGATATTTTAGAAAGGCAATGATCCCAAACACACAGCCATGGATACTCTCAGCTGGTTTCAGGCAAAGAAAATAAAGCTGTTAGAATGGACCAGTCAATCACCCAACTTGAAGCCAATCAAAAATCTTTGGAAAGAACTGAAGAACAGATTTCATAGAAGAGGCCCCCGGAACCTTCAAGATTTGAAGACAGTTGGGCCAAAATCGCACCTGAGCAATGCATGTGACTAGGTTCTCCATACAGAAGGCGTGTTGAAGCTGTTATTACCAACAAAGGCTTTCTTACATTACTTACATTTCAGGAAAAGTGTTCAATACTTATTCCCTGTGTCATTCCACTTTATTACACATAACTTAATTTATGGACTTTTGGGTTGATACCTGCATCTGGTGGAAATTTCATGTCAATAACCCCATTAGAAATATATTAAAGGAGAAGGGAAGTCTCTAAACAACATTTCCTAAAAATCTCAGCCATAATATAGTCTCTCTAACGTATTCCCCCAGCTCAATGTCCTGTTGCTTAGTTTGACTTTGTAATGGCAAAGTCAGGTCCTGCTATTAAGTACCTGTTTCAAGCCAAAGCTGCTTCCTTTCTCTTACATCAGAGATTTCCCTGGGCAAACACATGTGCACCTCACTGCTGAGCTGCTGCTGTTTTTTTTTCTTTCTACATTAGCATATTCAGTCTGTACGTGCTGATAGTCTTGCCCTCGTTAGCCTCGCCCACTTAATCCCATTGTCCAATCGGAACTCTCCTCTATTTTTTCAAGACAGTCCTGCACAGCCCCTCTCCCTAAAGCTGCAGTTTACAGTGTAGGAGACACTGGCGGAAGTGATGTCAGCAGATTGAAAATGGCAACTGCAACCTATTTAAGAGAAGGCTCACTTTCAACACAGCAAGCTGGATAAATAATGCTCATCCAGAAGAACTGCTATAGCGGTTTGGGAGGCAGAAGTATGGTAATTATATTAAAGGGATTTTCATTTAAATCCTTTCCTTCTCCTTTAACTGAAAAAAACATTGACATGTTCAAGGTTTATTTTCCTTGCTGTTCCTGCTGATATATGTAAATTTCATATTTGAAATGTCAGTGGCATAACAATGTTCATTATATCGGACTCTAATTGATTGGTCATACCCATATACCCCATCTTGCAAGGACATTTGAGGGAATGGATCACATTGTTAGATACATATGAATTTGCATACCCGGTAATGTGAGGTGGTGCTATTCATATTAGACAAGGATATATGCAAAGGGTTTCAGGGTAAACCCATAGTTGGAACGTTCCCTTGTTTTTCATGCCAAAATTTAAATTTTTGGCATACGTGTGTCATAATACAGCAATTTATCATTTGATTTTTTTGTCTTTTTTTTAGTCGGCAGAGATATGTCCTGGGTGATACAGCCATGCAGAAGATGGCTCAGTCTCATGTTTTCCTTAGTGGAATGGGTGGACTTGGAGTTGAGATTGGTTGGTATATGCTTTGATTTTGTTGTCTGTAAGGTCATGTAGAATATTGGCAGGATGTGGATATAATGCTAATGCCGATGATTTTGTGAATCATTTATGGTAATGGTTAATGCCATTCCTGATGCTGTTTTTTTTTTAAAATTCAGTTAGTTTATTGAAAATTGGCATACAACATATCACTGTTCAACATGTCATTAACAGCAGAAAGAATGTTTGCTGTTGCATTAGTAGTGGTCTTAGTGCAGGATACGCTTTACTAAAGCATAGTTTAGAAGAGGAATATAATAATTAGTACATGACATAGTAAAAAATCCAAAGGAAACCGTGTAACCAAAGATGATATAGTGTATACTTTTTTAATCTTTATTGCCCTACCATTGGATGTTGTTGGTGAAGGGGATATACATCCATCCAGGGACTCCATATTTTGTGGAATTTGGCAGGGACCCCCCTTTTAATATAAACCATTTGTTCAACATAGCAAGGAATGTAGGAGGGGCTTTATTCCTCCAATTCTGAGTTACAAGCCTCTTTTCCAGTAATATTGCCTCAAGCAGGAAAAGCGACTGATATTGATTTAACTTAAGATCCTGTATTATGGCCAGAATGCACAGTTTAGGCGTTCTATCAATTTATATTTGTAATATTGCATCCAAGGCATCCAGAATTATCCCTCAATACAGGGCAATTTTACTACAGCTCCACATCATGTGGATAAAGGTGCCTATTTCTAAGGTGCATCTGGTACAGAGGTCTGGAGTGTCAGCATTGATGATTTGAAGTCTGGCTGGGGTATAATAAGCTCAGTGCATAATACATAGTTAGATAGTACGTAACCTGTAATTGGGGGATAACAGTTGAATTGACTCTTGCGCTTCCAGCCATTCCTCGTATAAAATAATGCCCACATCAGCTTCCCATTTGTTGCGTAACTCTTGCAAATTATTGACATGGACATCTTGCTGTAGTCTAGCATAAAACATGGTAACCAGACCAGATTTTTTGGCTCTTGTCCCTCCACCCTCTCAGGGAAGCCCAACTCCTGATGCTGTTTAAGCCTTCTCTATGTATCAGGTGCTGTAATGAGGCACAGTACCCAATATAATATTTAAAAAAACAAAGGGCTGTAGTTGAGATTTGGAAGCCAAAGGAGAGTTTTTAGAAAATGTTACTTACTGAATGTAGGAATACATTAACATTACTGTATAGTGGATTTATAGTGGATAAGTGATACAGTTGGAAGAGAACTACAGCTTCTTTTGAGCCCTATTTAAGTTGATTTTAGAGAACACTTTCAAAATATTAATCTTGTAATAAAATGTCTTTGTTAGTCCAACTTGACACAACTTTTTCAGACCACGAATATTTCGAAACGATCGTTTAAACGTACGATGTGTCCATCAACTAAAAAGACCATTTCAGGCGATATTACAAGCAAAAATGAAGGGTAGCTGCCTGCTTGGCCGTGCAAACACAGATAGATTGCACTGGGACTGATAAAGATTTTTTAACCTGGCAATCAATTTTCTGACAGATGTTGGTAAAAAATCGTAAGATGTACGATTGTTCAAATCCCACTAACTGCACGATAAATTAGAAGGATTGGCTAAAATCGGTCGTTCGGCAAGAAAAATCTTTGCGTCTATGGGGACCTTTAGAGACAGTAGGATTGAAGGGATAGCAGTTAAGAACTTATGCTACTTCCCTGCACCTGTCTTTTTACTCATATAATATTATATTATATGAGGTCATTCTATCTATTTCTGTGAAACAAATGTTGTATATTTATTTAAAAGACTTTGCAATGCAAGCTTCAGTCCATTTTATTGGCTATACTCTATCTACACTATACAGGGCCCTGGGTTACTGCACCTCTACAATTTAAATCACCAGTAACACCCATTCTAACATGGAGGTCACTAATCTAATCTGTAGCAATTTCTTTGCTAACATTGTGTGTATTCTTTCAGAGTAATGCATATATTCTTTAAGGTGAATTATGCCAACATGCCTCTTATAGGAGAATGTAAATGTTTAGGTTCAAGTAATTTCATGAATTGACATTGAGATCCAGATGAACTTCCAGGCCATTTTTCTATTTCAGGTGACATTGTTTTTTTACATTTAAAACAAATTGTTTTTAATAGACTCTCACTGTCCATGACAACAGAAAGTGTGAAATGTGGGAACAAATTTCTTTATCAAGGAAGAGGATGTTAAAATTAAAAAAAAACAGGTTAGCTAAGATCTTCTGTTAAAAAACCCCCAAAACAAACAAAAAAAACAAAACGTAAAAAATGTATATGGTTATATGTGGAAAGCTGTGTCCATTTCCCCATGGGGTGTTTTGTTCACTGCTTCCATCTAGTGGAAAAAAGTGGAAGACATAATGTCCTTGTTTGACAGTCACCACCCTAATAGTATTGAGTGTAAAGCAACCAATCTATCACAGACAGTAACAGACAAACCTCAGTGCCAAAATGCTTCAAGGTTTGCGTGTTAAAGCTCTGTGTATGTCCAATACAATTTACATTGTTACATCATTTTACTATGATTTTATTAGAAGCTATGACAAGTGGACAAGGGAATTTTAAGCACAAATGGAGGGCAGCGGTAGTCAAAATGTCCTGCGTGTCATTAGCCTAATGCTAGATGTAGCAGCCCTTAGCCTACAGATGAACACAGGCTGAAAATTTGCTGCTCCTCCTCTTCTTGATGTGCATGCACCTGGATACATTGCCTCGGCTCAGATGCAGGCAGACCCATCAAAATCTGTCTTGTCTGTCTGCACCCGAGCCAAGCCAATGTATCCGGGCGCAGACACATCAAATAATGGATGAGTGGATTCTTTGCCCGCTTTTTTGTATAGCCCGCGATCCGCTACATTTGCCACTAGCCTAAAGCCTTGTGTGCTAATCATAAACAACACCCAGACTTCACTGATCTGTAACAATAACATTGTAGCATCACCAAGCAGTAGTTTTTGGCCACTAGGGTAAGTAATCCCCAAAAACTTGAATAAAAGAGATGTGCAATACAAATTTAAAAACTATACAAAGTAGAAATTGAAGACTAACTTGAAAAATAGGACATTTTATTATATGCTAAAAGTTAACTTTTTAATTAATGCTTCTGATAATTGCTTATTTTTTTTCAGGGCGGAAACATGTCTTCCGCACATTACTTTCCCACTGGATGACCTTTCATTTTTAAAGCATTATCAGGTGCTTTTTTTTTTAATTAAGTATTTGGAACAGTTTTAAAGGAACTTATATGATCAAAATCAAAATATAAAATGTACTGAAGTGCATTGACACACCCTATGCTGTATAATTATGTATATTATTCTAATAGCAATTGCTATAACTTTTTAGAATGTCTAATTTCAAACTTACCTGACATCTGAGCTAGTCTCAAAATAACCTGACATACCTTGTGCATGATCCTAACTCCTTATTAATCCTATATGGTTGTTTAATGATTAATTGATTTTTAGCATACTTTGTGTATGGTGGTTATTACAGAAAGATGGAAAAGAAGAGTCACCTCGCACACCCTGGCCTTCAGGAACTCTGCCAGGTGCTCAAATACCAGGAGGGATCGGCACCCTCCTCAACCAATGGTATAAGAAAGAAAGGCAATGGCACACCAGGCACGATCAAGCAGGGAAAACCCTTGCGAAGATTTATTTGCACACGATGCAACGTTTCGGGGTGGTCCCCTTTGTCACGCTTGACAAAGGGGACCACCCCGAAACGTTGCATCGTGTGCAAATAAATCTTCGCAAGGGTTTTCCCTGCTTGATCGTGCCTGGTGTGCCATTGCCTTTCTTTCTTATACCATTGGTTATTACAGAAAGATCCCTTATCTGGAGAATACCTGGTGCCAAGCATTTTAGATCATACTAGATCCTAGTAAGTTTAAAAATGTACTCATTCTCTCATCTTTTTTTCTTTTCTGTTTTGCAAAGTGTATAATATTAACTGAAAGTCTCTCTCTCTGCGAAAGAAAATCTGTAATTTCTGCCATGCTCAACAGCCGCCCATAAAGGTAATTTAGAATTTGTTATACAGGCATAGAAATAGTAAAACGATAATTAACAGAGGTTTTCAAATTCAGTTGTTGGGTTATATGACGTTCCTTTACTGAAACACATTTTCATTAAAACATCCAAATGCCACATGTGCCATCAATCTTAGAAAAAAGAATTTAGTTAAGATTAATAGGATAGATTATCTGCTGTGTGTGTAAAAATGCCCTATGCTCTTTGTCCGACTAAACAGATATTTCTATTCAGTATTTTACTTGCCCTTTAACACTTCTGTTTTGTATTAACAATTGTAGTTTATTGTTTAGGGCTCATAGTTGCATCTTAAATATAAGCTGGTTTGTAGAATGTTTGTTTTAATTCATAATGAAATGTTTTTAATTATTTCTGTTTTGTTGTAGTTTATCAGTTCAGAGGCCTTTGGTATTTGTGCATACCTCTTTTGTGATTTTGGAAATGAATTTAAAGTAACAGACACTACTGGAGAAGAGCCAAAAGTAATCTTTATTTCAAATATAACACAGGTAATGAAAAAAGTGTAAATCACTGACTCTGTCACTTTATTTTAACTATGTTGCTTTTACTTTACAGGTTGTTAAAGGGGGGTGGTTCTCCTTTAAGTTAACTTTCAGTGTGTTATAGAATGACCAATTCTAAGCAACTTTTTAATTAGTCTTCTTTATTTATTTTTCATAGTTTTTGAATTATTTGCTTTCTTTTCAGCTTTCAAATGTATTGTTATTGCTACTTTATATTACTCCTCTTTCTCTTCAGTCCCTCTCCTATTCATATTCCAGTCTGTTATACAAATCAGTGCATGGTTGCAAGGATAATTTGAACCCTAGCAACCAGGCTGTTAAAAATGCAAACTGGAGAGCTGCTGAATAAAAATTGAAAAATAACTCAAAACCATAAATAACAAAAAATTAAAACAAATTGCAATTGTCTCTGAATTTCACTCTCTACATCATACTAAGCAATGAGAAGTCACCCACAGAAAAACTTGTTTTCTGTTCAATCCTATGGGGTTTTTAAAAGCATATTTATCAAACGGTGAACTCCATTGATAAATGTGATTCTAAAAAACCATTTATGATTGAATAGAAAGTGGGTGAGGTTTTCTGCGGTGAGTTCTAATCTCACATTTTGATAAATCTGCATCTTAAAGTTAACTCAAAGATGAACAACCACTTTAATACAACACATGTTTTGCCAACTGCAGGGGGTTGCTTTTGTTTTTCTCCTTTATTGTCGTAAAAATTAATAAACAAATGCAAACTTAGATTAATTATATGTATATTATGCTTGTCTTAGACTTTATACTAAATGTAAAATCTACAGTGGCAACTTTCCAACTTTAACAGGATTGTCTCAATATCACTTTAAATACCTACCTAGCGCTAGTCATACATTCTGTAGCTAACCCCTCCCCCCCCCCACATTCTTATTGATGGGTCATCATCCATAACACAAAGCAACTTCCCATAAATTATATTTTAAAGGACACTTACCAAACCTTATCCATACCGACCAGGCGGGCTTTACACCTAAAAGAGAAGGGAAAGACAACATTTTTAAACTTATATCACTAATGAGATATGCACAAGGGTCCAACACTCCATCACTAGTTCTCACTACAGACGCCGAGAAGGCATTTGATAGAGTATCTTGGTCGTTCCTTGAGCATACCTTATATGGTTTTGGCTTTGGCCCTGCGCTTATACATAGGATATTGGCACTATACAAAGAACCCACTGCTAGAATACGAGTCAATGGCACATTGTCCCCCAAAGTGCAAATATGTAATGGGACGAGACAAGGGTGCCCTCTCTCCCCAATTTTATTTATCTTAGTCATGGAGATACTTCTTTCTTATATTAGACGCGACCCAGATGTATCGGGTGTTATTGTACAAGGCAAGGAATATAAGTGCATGGCATTTGCGGACGACCTCTTATTATTTCTCACGAAACCGATAACATCCTTACCAAAAGTTATATCTCTGATGAAAGATTTTGGACACCTCTCCAATTTCAAGGTGAACTATAGTAAATCTGAGATCCTGAATATCAACATTGCTGAGGCGAGAATTCGTCACTTGAAATCTAGCCTACCATTTAAATGGTCCGAGCTCAATATAAAGTATCTAGGTGTTAAAATCAGGGCAGATCTTGGGAAATTATATTTGGATAATTATATGCCATTAATGTCGACTCTTACAAAACTAACAGATACATGGGATAAACTAAAGTTGTCCTGGTTTGGGAAAATCCAAGCGGTTAAAATGATACTCATGCCCAAGCTTCTATACCTTGTCCAAGCATTACCTATAACAGTGCCCATCTCCTTTTTTAAGTCCATCAAAATGCTGATTTCTAGATTTATTTGGGGTAGGAAGACCCCTAGATTAAAGCATTCTATATTAATAGCCCCCAAAGAAAAAGGGGGGCTGGGCTTGCCAGACGCCTCTCTTTATTATACTGCCGCCCATTTATGTAGGATAAAAGAATGGTCTTCGACAGGCACTCAGAAAGATTGGAAAGAACTAGAGCATGGTATGTCAGGAATCCCCCAATTCATTATCTTTGGTCTGAGAAACATCACATCCCCAGAGCGATTTGGCAACATCCCCTGATAGGGCTACATTGAGAACGTGGCATAGAGATAAACTTAGATTGGGATTAACGAACGCCCCTCATATTTTGCAACCCTTGTTGAATAATCCTGAATTCCTTCCGAGTTTGGAAAAAGGGTCATTCTCTAGGTGGGGGAGAATAGGTTCAAGAGAAACCAGACTGCAGGATTTTTTAAGAATGGGAAGGTACTCCCTTTAGCTGAATTGCAAAAAAGATGGGGCTCCCATCCACGAGATATTTGGGGTTACAATCAATTACATACTTACTTGCAAACTAAACTATATGGAGATTGGCGAAGGCCTGAAACACATTGGGAATCTCTAATTTCCTCACCAGGTATTATTAGCAAACCCCTCTCTAAATTTTATAAATTGCTTGTCGCCAATACAGCTGAGGGTCCTGACTCTCATCGCAAAGAATGGGCTGACGAACTAAATATAGATATTACTGACTCTATGTGGAAAAATATACTTAAATCTACTTATAGGACTTCGACAGCTTCTAAAACAAGGGAGGCGATATACAAACTCTTGACTAGATGGCACTATACCCCACAAAAATTGAAAAGAATGTACCCTAATAGTAATGGGTTGTGTTGGAGATCCAATACCCTTGAGGGGAACCATACACACATATGGTTAACTTGTTCAGCTATTCAGATTTATTGGAAGGAGGTCCTTAGGATTGTTAATCACATAACATTACATAATATCAGCCTGGATAAGCCCCAATCCATTCTATTGAACTTGAGCCGCGACGATAGGCATGTACTTACAGACCCACTTACCGCTCACCTGCTTCAGGCAGCCAAAGCTTTGATTCCAATGAAATGGAAATCCACGGATGCACCCTCATGTAAGGAATGGATATCTAAAGTGGAAGACGTTCGACAACTAGAGGAGATAACTTACCTTATCCATAATCAGAGTCATAAGTACTGGACGATTTGGTCCCCATGGGTAAATTACATACAAGGGCTTAGTTAACTCTATCTTGTCAACACTCTCCTGACAGATGATTTTTATCTCAGAGGACGTCCATTAATCTGACTACCATTGACCTGTTATAGTCATGTTGACATTTATATTGGTATATCATCTATGCCGACCCTTGCCGTAGTGAATTGATTCTGTTCTGTGCTTTGATTGTACTTTATATCAGTAGCGCTACACTTACTTGAGTAAAAACTTGTTGTTCCCTGTTGCCAAATGTATACTTGTTTCAATGTGATATGTGGATACCCCTTCCCCTTCCCCCCTTTCTTTCTGTACCCCTCCCCCCTCTCCCCATAACTTTAATATTCAAAAATAAAGAATTGATAAAAAAAATTATATTTTAAAGGGGAAAAAAGTTCAGATAACTGATGGGGGGTGCCAAGTTTTAGTCACCTCCATTGATTACTCCATTGATTACACAAACTGGAAAATGGACAGTTTGTAACTTTCCGAGAAGTGAATGAAATGACTTCTTTAAATGGATCCAGGCACCGGATAACAGATTTGATGCAATCATATATTCTGCTTTTGTCAGGTCATTCCTTACTGCATGTTAATACTTTTGATGCAGTACTACATTGTCTATGCACATGCTTTTTACCCTTGATAAGTCATCAGTATGTGTCAAAACAAAGTTCCAGCATTATGTTTTTTTGGGTTCTTATTAGTTTTAGGAGTTGGTAAAAAAACAGATTGAGTTTAAGGCCATATTTCTGCAGAAATGTTAAACTTAAAAAAAGGTTCACAAAATCTTTAGAACAACTGTAAATCTGCCTCAACGTGTCATGTTGATAACAGATGATCCAGTATCTGGCATTTTTGTTTTGATTTAGTTATATCTCCATATTCATTCAGCATTGGTGATACATCTCACATGGAACCCTATCAACATGGAGGAATAGCAGTGCAGATTAAAATGTCCAAAACATTTTGCTTTGTAAGTATAAATAGTTTCTCTTTGTTAGAATGCAATTTCTGCTCTGCCTTTTTAAAATATTGCATTTAAAAATGTTTTGTTCTACTAGGAAACACTGGAAAAGCAATTACAAAAACCAACATACCTCACTGTGTATTTCAGTAAACCAGAGGTCAGTAAAAGCTGAAATGGTGAAACAGAAGGCTATGTTAGAATGTCAATATCGCTTGGCAACCTGTTTCTCTAAAAAAAACCTCTTAGGATAATGGTACTTTTAGGAATTCAGTAGATGGCTAGCACAAAGAAAAAAAAAAGGTTCTTTGCTCCTTTTTAAGGATGTAGACATTTAAAATAAAAAGCATGTTTTAAGCAGCATGTTTACGGACATGTTCATCTGATCCCACATACCTTTATGGTGGCAGTGCCAATACTTTAAGCAGCATGTTTACTCCATGAACTAAAACTCTAGGACATGTTCATCTGATCCCACATACCTTTATGGTGAATCTACAACCTATTAGGTTATTAGGTTATGTTGTTTTTGTATATTGGCACTGCCACCTGTGCCAATGATTATACCTATTGTTTTGAATTGGAGTCGCCACAGGTTGCTTACTATCCTTTATAATCAGATTTGTGTTAGTTGTATCTCCGATATAGACACAGAAAAAAATCTGTTTACTCTTTTGAAAAATGAATTTCAATGCAGGATTCTGCTGGAGCACTGAACTGATGCATTTTGAAATAAAACATGTTTTCACATGACAGAATCCCTTTATGTACTAGAAATGCTTGAAGGACACGTTTGCAATAAAGCTTTATTAATTTTGTATTTACTTGCACTTTAATCATAACCTGATATTACTAATATCATATATTATTACTAATATTACTGTTTTTTTAATCTTTTTCTCCAGGCACCTTTGAATATTCATACTGCAATGCTGGCGCTAGATTATTTTCAAGAAAAGCACAATCGTCTTCCAAATATAGGATACTGTTTTTATTTTGGTATATGATCATTTACTGTGAAGATACTTGCTTCATAATGGGCTTTTTGTTCACAGATAGAGAATTTATTATGTATTATCCCTTTTAAGAAATGTAATGTTTGAAAATGTAAATGCATTATTTTATTAGGTGCCTTTTGGATGCTGAAGAGATGAAGAAATTAGCAGGATCTGTAACTGAAGTCTGTATTTGCTCACTTGCTAAAAAAACATCCAACCCCTTTTTAAAGCTATATAGTGTATCAGTCTGTATGAGTGATTCAGGGAGAGAATTCCACATCTTCATATTTCTCACTGTAAAAAAACCCTTCTGAATATTTAGAAGGAACCTCCTTTCTTCTAACTGGAGTGGGTGACCACGTGACAGCTGGAAAGACCTACTGGTAAATAAAGCATTAGAGAGATTATTATATGATCCCTGTATATATTTATACATTTATACATAGTTATCAAGTGAACAACCCTAACTTGACCAGTCTTTCCTCATAGTTAAGATTTCCCATACCTTTTAGTTGTCCTGTTTAAGCGCTGGAGACCGAAACTGTATGGCATCTTCTAGATGTGGCCTTACCAGTGCTCTGTAAAGTGGAAGAATGACCCCCTCCTAATCTAAATCTATACCCCTTTTAATACAGCTCAAGACCGTGTTTGCCCTTGATGCTGCTGACTGGCATTGCTTTCTATAGCCATGTTTATTATCTACAAGGAATCCAAGATGCATGACTTTACATTTATCAACATTGAATCTCATTTGCCACTTAGCTGCCCAGATTGCCAGTTTGTCAAGATCCTGTTGCAAGGATGCCACATCCTGGATGGTATATAATGGGCTGGATAGTTTTGTGTCATCTGCAAATACTGATACATTACTTACAATACCTTCCCCTAAGTCATTAACGAACAAGTTAAATAAATGTGGACCCAATACCAAGCCCTGAGGGACCCCACTAAGAACCTTACAAACTCAAAGATTCACCGTATAAACTGAAAAATGTCTCAAGATGTTGCTTTCCTTTGAATCACTGAACTAATAGTATAACCACTATTTCTAAGAACTGCTGCACATCTCTGTTACATGGAGTTGACCAATTTCTGGCTCCTGTTACATTCCACAGTTCTTCTGCATTTCTTGTTTTTGCCTCAGACACAGCATTTTTCATGTCATCCCCCAAATTTTCTATTGGATTAAGGTTGGGGATTATGCTGGCCACTCCATAACGTTAATCTTGTTGGTCTGGAACCAAGATGTTGCTTGTTTACTGGTGTGTTTGAGGTTGTTATCTTGTTGAAACACCCACTTCAAGGCATTTCCCCTTCGGGATAAGGCAACATGACCTCTTCAAGTTTTTTTACGTATTGAAACTGATCCATGATCCCTGGTATGCAATAAATAAGCCCAACGCCATAGTATGAGAAACATCACCATATCCTGATGCTTTGCTGGGACTTTGCAGATGCTTCTTGCCAATAGGCGTCTTCTAATTGTAACAGTACTCACAGGTAAATTTAGCCCTTCTTTAATCTTCCAGGAGCTGTTTATTGGCTTAGTCTATGCCATTTTGGCTATTCTTCTATTCAGTTGAATGGTAGTTTTCCATTTTCTTCCACGTCCTTCAGATTTCGGTTGCCATTTTAAAGCATTTGAGATCATTTTAGCTGAGCAGAGTATTATTTTCTGCACTTCTTTATATATTTCCCCCCTCTCCAATCAACTTGTTAATCGAAGTATGCTGTTCTTCTGAATAACCCATTTTACTCAGAGAGAAATGCACTATAACCAGCATGGACAACATTTGCTGCCTTCATTCCTTAAATAAGGGCCTTAATTGACACCTGTTTTTTCACAGAATGAAGGACCTCATTAACAAACCTCCTCATTGCTATTATTTAGAACAATCCTTTACTATTTTGAACACTGTTATTACTTTGAACAAGCCTCCATTAATGATTAAGTAACACAGAATCAGCAGCATGTACAGTTAGATCCATAAACATTTGGACAGAGACAACTTTTTTTCTTGTTTTGGTTCTGTACATTACCACAATGTATTTTAAATGAAACAACTCAGATGCAGTTGAACTGCAGACTTTCAGCTTTAATTCAGAGGGTTGAACAAAAAGATTGGATAAAAAATGGGAGGAACTAAAACCTTTTTTTAACACAATCACTTCATTTCAGGGGCTCAAAATATTTGGACAAATTAAAAAACTGAAAATAAAATTTTAATTTCTAAATCTTGGTTGAAAACCCTTTGTTGGCATTGACAGCCTGAAGTCTTGAACTCATGGACATCACTAGATTCTGGGTTTCCTCTTTTTTAATGCTCTGCCAGACCTTTATTGCAGCAGCTTTCAGTTGCTGTTTGTTTGTGGGCCTTTCTGTCCAAAGTTTAGTCTTCAACAAGTGAAATGCATGCTCAATTGGGTTCAGATCAGGTGACTGACTTTGCCATTCAAGAATATTTCATTTCTTTGCTTAAAGAAATTCCTGGGTTGCTTTGGCTGTAAGTTTTGGGTCATTGTCCACCTGTATTATAATACACCTCCCAATCAATTTGACTGTATTTAGATGAATTTGAGCAGACGGTATGTCTCTGAACACCTCAGCATTCATTCGGCGGCTTCTGTCCTGTGTCACATCATCGATAAACACTAGTGTCATAGTGCCACTGGCAGCCATGCACGCCCAAGCCATCACACTGCCTCCACCATGTTGTATAGATAATGTGGTATGCTTTGGATTACTTTCATGCAGTCTTCTCTTTATGGTAGATTTGGATATCGATACACCTACCTCCTGGAGAGTGTTGTTCACTTGTTTGGCTGTTGTGAAGGGGTTTCTCTTCACCATGGAAATTATTCTGTGATCACCCACCATTGTTGTCTTCCGTGGATGTCCAGGTCTTTTTGCGTTGCTGAGTTCACCAGTTCTTTCTTTCTCAGGATGTACCAAACTGTAGATTTTGCCACTCCTAATATCGTAGCAATTTCTCGGATGGGTTTTTTCTGGTTTTGCAGTTTAAGGATGGCTTGTTTCACCTGCATGGAGAGCTCTTTTGACTGCATGTTGTCTGTTCACAGCAAAATCTCCCACATACAAGTAAACCCCCTCAAATCAACTCCAGGGCTTTTATCTGCTGAATTGATAATGACATAACGAAGGAATTGCCCACACCTGCCCATGAAATAGCCTTTGAGTCAATTGTCCAATTACTTTTGAGCCCCTGAAATTGAGTGATTGTGTTAAAAAAAAGGCTTTAGTTCCTCACATTTGTATGCAATCTTTTTGTTCAATCCACTGAATTAAAGCTGAAAGTCTGCAGTTCAACTGCATCTAAGTTGTTTCATTTAAAATTCATTGTGGTAATGTACAGAACCAAAATTAGAAAAAGTTGTCTCTGTCCAAATGTTTATGGACCTAACTGTATGTCATGACTGTTGGGTCTGTTGGTTTTCTACTACTCTACTACACCTACTAGTAAAATATTTGCCATGTAGAAACATCATTTCTACCAAAAACAGTGATTAATCAGGTTAGTGATGTCAGACTGCTCTTTTCTTTTTTTTTAAATATTCTTTATTTTAAAATTTTAAAACAAAGAGGGGGAAGGGCGAGGTTACAGAAATAAAAAGGGGGGAAAAGTAGGATGGTAAGAGGAAATATACATATACAATATTCACGTCATCTCAAAGTTATATAAAGTTACATAAAGTTATATAAAGTTATATAAAACCATGGTGAAGGAAGCGATGTACATACAGAAATATATCATAAAATCTTAAATATCTTTTAAAGCACAGCTTGCATTGGAAAATAAACATTCCTGGAAATAGGGTACAATGGTAATGTGAACAAGACCGTAAAGCATCGATTGCCTATAGAAATAATGTTGTGGAGGGTTCAAATGACCTATGGACCTTTAAACTGTATCAGAGTGGATATATCTCAACCAAGGCCTCCCAACATCCCAGTATCGATCACTGTCATTACTCATGATACATGCTATTTCCTCTAATTTGCGGGTGTCTTCCACCTTTATTAACTATTCCTTGAATGTGGGAGGATTAAGGGATTTCCAGTTACATGGGATTAAAGCTTCCGCTGCTTGAAGTAAATGAAGAAAAAGTCTATCTGTGATCATCTGCCTAGAGGATGTGTCGAAGTGGAGCAATAAAGGTACAGGGTCTAACTGGTGTATATCAATTCCAGTCAGTGATCTAACAACTTTACAAATCCCTTCCCAATATACCTTAAGTTTAGAACATGCAATCCATATATGTAGATAGGTTCCCCTTTCTAGATTGCACCTCCAACATAAGTCACTACAGTTAGAGTACATTTGATGCAGTCGGATTGGGGTATAATACCACCTTGTAGTTAGTTTAAACATGGTTTCTCTAGATGATATCGAGCTTTTATGTAGCGCTCCAAAAATTTTCCTCCAGTCATCGTCTGCAAGTTGTGCTCCTAGTTCAATTTTCCAGGTTTATATACAAGGGGCTGGGGGGAGTTCTTGAGCAGATATTAATAATTTGTATATATAAGAGAGCGGTCTTACAAGAGGTTGAATGCCGTCCATAATGACTTCCCAAGAAGTGGGGTTTCGTCCCCACCCTGTTTGGGTTATGGACTTAAGGTAGTGTGATAGCTGGTTAAAACACCATAAATCCCTTGGATGAGTACCCCACTTCTTTTGTATCTTAGATAGTGATAGTCTAACTCCTTTCTTATAGAACTCTCTCAGCCTGGTAGGGTTACAATTAGACGAACTCCAAGGTGCAAAGCAACCAGGATCTAGACTCGGAGGAAAATCTGGGTTTAAATTCAAAGGTTGTAGTATATAGGGTTTGGGTGAGAGTCCAAGCTTATCCCTAGCATGGAACCAAACGTCTAAAGTAGGGTTAATGGTGGGATGATTTTTAATATAGGTCAAGGCAGTGCGTCTCTGAACCCAGAGAAGGTTCTCCAGAGGGATTTTAACATTAGCTTTTTCAATGTATAACCAAGCTTTCTCCTTTTTGGGATGAAACCAGTCTAAGACTCGTGTCAAGTGAATTGCTTTATAGTACATAAATGCGTCGGGAATGGCCAAACCTCCCTTGTCTTTTGGACGTATCAGGTTGTTATATTTAATTCTAGGGGTTTTGTCTTTCCAAATAAACTGAGAGAACAAGGACTTAATTGATGAAAAAAAGGCTCTCGGTATGTGGATTGGTAGTACCTGAAATGGGTATAGGACTTTGGGCATTAGCATCATTTTCACAGCCTGAATACGACCGAACCAGGAGAGACCCAGTTTCTTCCAATTCTCTGTTTTAAGTTTTAAGGTGTTCAGCAATGGAATAAAATTTTCCTGATAAAGCAGGTGCAGATTAGATGGAATTTTAACTCCTAAATACTTAATGGCTTTGGTAGTCCACTTAAAGGGGAAATTCTCAGCTAATGATGTTTGCGTTCCGACTGGAAGGTTAATATTCATGGCCTCAGATTTATTGAAGTTTATTTTAAAATTGGTTTACCAAACAACTGAAACAATAACATCACATTGGGTAACATAATAATCGGTCGTGTTATAAAGAAAAGGAGGTCGTCCGCGAAGGCGGCCACTTTGAACTTTGAACTCCCATGAACCATGAGCCCTGAAATGTTGGCATTATTCCTAATTTGTGATAAAAGGGTTTCTAATACTAGCACAAATAATAGCGGGGAGAGTGGGCAACCTTGTCTGGTACCATTGGCTATATCTAATTTGGGGGAAAGTATACCGTTTACTCTGATTTTGGCAGTGGGGGATTTATACAATGCTAATATTCTATTTTTCATAATATCACCAATTCCAAAGAAGGGCCAGGAAATCCTTTCAAATGCCTTCTCTGCATCCGTTGTAAGGACGAGAGAAGGTATATTCAGTCTCTGCACATAATGTATCAAGGAAACCACTTAAGTTGTGTTTTCTTTCCCTTCTCTCTTAGGGACAAAGCCCGTTTGGTCAGGGTGTATTAAATGGGGTAAGTATTGTTTCAGTCTTTCGGCTAACATTTTTGCATATATTTTGAGATCAACATTAATCAAGGATATTGGGCGGTAGCTAGCACATTGCTGAGGATCTTTATCAGGCTTGGGAATAACCGTTATGTGAGCTTCTGTGGCCTGAGGGTCCCCCCTACGATCAACAAACCTTCTGTAAAGGATGCAATAGATTTGATGGCTTTTTGTATAAAGGTGGATTGACTGTGGTTAGGGACACATAAATTAACCAATGTGACCTTTAGATCAGCTATAACCCCTTTCACACATAATAACCTCCCTTCAGTGTCCTCCAACTTATCTTTGAGTAGGAAAGGAATATCCTTATGTATCATAATCATCATCCCTAGACTTTTCTTACAGGGATTGTTGTTCGTGTAAATAGTGGGATAATTTTTAACCAATAAACAAGGAATTTTCCCTTCTTGAAAATGTGTCTCTTGAAGAAAGACAATCTGAGCCTTATCCTTCTTGCATTCAGTAAATATTTGAGCTCTCTTCCTCGGTTCGTTTAACCCATTAACATTTTAACACATTACTTTACAATGCAACCTAGCCATTAAGAAACAGAAGTAGAATATTTGACAGTATTAGTAGTACACAGCTCAGTACAAATAATTTGCATGCTTCCATCCCATGGGAAGTAGAGGGGAAAGAGCAGATATGAAAAGCATTAGATGTGGTAGTCATCAAATAAAAGTATGAATAGAAATAAGGGAGGGGAGAAAACAAGGGGAAAAAAGGGAATAAGTGAAAAGTGTCGCTACAGACTTATAGGCCTATAAGCCGTAATGCTGTACGTGGGTGTGTGACAGTAAAGTGGGGGGGGGGGTGAGTGGTTGTCTCGCTGGATTCAGAGGGGTGCATCACCTTACAACTCCCATGATATCCCAGGCCAACGCAAATATCGAAAAAGGGGAAAATATTCAGTTCAATAAAATTAACTAAAAAAAAAACAAGCATTACTGAGTAAACAGTGTGACAGGGTGTTTGGGAAACACCACTGTCTTAGAGCAAAAGGCACATAAAAAAGTGCATTTAAACTGCATTGTATGTGCTGCAAAGGAATATTTGGCTCAGGTAGGGTTAATATTCCCTCTCAGCCAGGTAATTAAGTGGCAGCTGAGAGAGGAGCTACCTGGCAATGTAAAAGAGCTGTGTGAGCACAGTTCAGGGCTCTCCAGGGAAGTGAGAGACAGAGCTGGGCAGAAGGAGCTTTGCTGCCAGCAAGAGAGTTCCAGAGTTTGGAGCCTAAATCCCTTGTGGGAAAAAAAAAGAAAAGGACTGGCAGAGGCTGGTGAGTCTGAGTCCCAGGAGGGTAAGCCAGCAGGGCTGAGTGTGAAGCCCAAATACTTCAAAGTGCAAGAGGGTGAGAGTTTCCCTTGATGGTGAGCGACCAGAGGGGGGGGGAAACCCTGAATGTATTTGCTGAACTGTACCCTGCATGTTCTACAGTGAAGTTGAACTGTAACCTGAACATTTTTCTGTTGCCTTTTTGTTGGGAATGTCCAGTGCTTAATAAAGCTGTGTTTTGTCCTAAACCTTCGTGTCCCTGTCTCTGGGCTCCGGGATCCTACGCTACCTGCCTACCAAACGCTAATTCCCCCAAAAAGTGCATGTGCAGGCCAGTGGCATGTCCCAACAGGTACAAACTCAAAACAAGATATAAAACCACAACTTTTGTAAAATAAACTCCTGCAGGTTTCTGAAAACCCTTTAGGTAAGCTATATCCCCACGAGTGGGGTGACAGACACAGTTGTAAGCTTACTTGATCCGGATCATTTAAGAGGAGTGTAAACTGCCTTCTGCTGAGGTGAAATGAGGGTTTCCCTTGAGTTTCTTCTCATCGGGGTACGCGGGGTGCGTTTTGGGGTTGTAACTTTAGACCAGTCACCTTGTAAATCAAAGTCCAATTGTGTTGAAGCAGTATGTTCTGGCAGCCATCCTGGAAGTGAAATCTGAGGTAAATGTAGCCTCTGAAAGAACAGTTCTGTATCACGCGGAGTGCGTATTGTGGCCTGGGTTCCATCTTGAGATGCAGTAATAGAGAAGGGGAATCCCCATCTGTAAGGGATATTGCTTGCCCTTAAATGATCTGTAAGAGGCTTGAGGAGTCTCCTCTTGAGCAAAGTTGTTCACGCCACATCTTGGAACAGCTTTATAGAGTTATCCTCAAAAGAAATAGTGTCCATCTCCTTAGCTTTAGTGAGGATCTCCTCTTTCAATGAAAAGCTATGTATGCAGCATAAAATGTCCCGGGGTGTGTTGAGAGGGGCAGCCTTGGGTTTGGTCACTCTATGTGCATGATCAATTTCTATCTCCAACGACTGCTCCCTGTTCAAAATTCCGTTGAAAATTCGCAAGAGCATTGCATGTATATCCTCCGCTTGAATACTTTCAGGGACCCCTCTAACCCTAATGTTACTGCGTCTTCCCCTGTTCTCTTGGTCTTCTAGTTGGCGCTCCAATTCTACAATTTTAGTAGATTGCGCTTGCATAGCAGAGTACAAGACTTTTTGGTTTGCAGAAATCTTACTTTGGTTGGTTTCTGCATCGTCAATCCCGTGGCTAAGCAGGACATATCTCTCTTTATATCTTGCAGTTCGTCCTTTAGCGTCTGCGTCACCTCCTGTAACATGCCTTTGATATCTGCTTTGATCAGGAGTGAAGCCAAATAAAGAGCAGAGATGGCTTCCCCACCTTCACTTTCTTGGTCGGAAGAGTCGCGCTGCTGATCGTGTCGTCGTCTCTTTCCTACGCAGCAGGCGCCATCTTGGACGAGTGACGATCCGCATTTCTCTTAAAGAATAAAGGAGTAAGTTCCGATTGCGAGAGTGTATGTTTCTTCTGGGAAGCTTTCTCCTTGTCCTGCTTCGATTTCTGAGTTTTCCCCATTATTTAATTAGTGAATAAAGTGGAAAGGCCTGGGACTCAATACGGAGCAGCTCTAGTGTGCGTCCATCCACAGCAGCAGGCAAGCCACCCAGACTGCTCTTTTCTGAACACAACTGTACTTGGGTTAAATGACCACCCATATTAGACCTCTATAGTAAGCTCTAATGTGTGCAAGCACTGACTGATGGCTGATGATCTTTTGACCCTCTATCTATAGCTGATTGTATTTATCCAGAATGGTGCAATTTGACCCACCATGCGAGTGATGCAGTTTACCACAAATCCATCTTTTTGTCTATTTACGTTATAGCCAGTCCTGGACGAGAACTTGGTAAAATGGGTCTCTTGGACAGATCGAGGACTGTTGACGCCACTTGCAGCTGCAATGGGAGGCATTGTAAGACAGGAAATTTTGAAAGCAGTGACAGGAAAATTCTCTCCTTTGCAACAATGGGTAGGTTAATTCTCTAATTTATTAAACTACTGTATAAAGGTAATGCTAGATAAAAATTAATCTATAATTTTTATTTAAAACACTTCAAATAGGAATGTTTATTTACCCAACAAATATGCTATTATTAATTCAGATTTAAGTATCATACCATTTTATCTTATCTGTGGTCTTTTAATAAATAACCCTCTGCTTAGCTTTGGTGGCATTAATGGCTTTATGAAGTAATATATATTTAGTAATATTATGAAGTAATATTTAGCTTTTCTTTGCATAGCCGTGCATAGCATCTCTAGAGCCCCAGGGAGATACAAACTAATATTAAACTAGCAAGGGACTAAAAAATACAGTGCCTTGTAGAATTATTCACCTTGACTAGTTTTTCAATGTTACATCGTAAATTTAAATTGTGTTCTGCATTATGATTTTATTTCAAAGCGCGGAATCGCTGATTTCATTTTTTAAATGTGGCTGAAAGGAAAAAAACTCAATATGCTGTTTGCAAAGGTACTCATCCCTGATGTTTTAATATTATTAGAGCCACATTTTACAGCATTAACAGCTTTAAATATTTGGGATTAGTACATAACAGCTTTGTACACTGGTAGTAAGAAGGCACTTTAATTGTCCTCCTGAAAGATGTACATTCTTGCAGGATTCCGTTTTTAGCAAACCTAAATTTAGCAAAACCTATAATTTTGCAGTGTTTCACCTGTATTTTTCACCATCTATTCTTACTTCTTTTTTATCAGAACCTGTTGATGAACAACAGTCAAATAGTCATATTCCAGTTATCATATCACTATGCTGTCTTGGCAAAAATCACATAACTGCTCATGTTTATGTATACTTGTGCAAGGCACTATATGTAGGTAGTTTGTTTATTCCTAGAAGGAACTATAACTTATTTTTTGTGGTTCCTATTTAATTATTTGCATCTTACATTGACTGTTTGCAGCTCTTTATTGATGCTTTGGACATTGTTCGTTCACTGAAAACTGCAAATCGTGATGAATTTCTTCCAAGGTACAGCTAATGTTTTTCCATCCTTATGAATGTTATTTCCTTACTGATAGATTCGTTTACTGCATTTTATATGTAATGATATTAGGCATTAAAACCTTGCTGTGTAGCTTTCTGATTTATACCTAAATGTGCCTATGCACTTGCCAGTTTGAGGGATTTCAGGTTTATTGTTCGATCATCAGTGCATTTAATGAGATACTGACACCAGAAACAAAACTTTTGTTTACATCTTAACTTTGTCTTTGCATGCTCTTTATAATTTTGTCATTAAAATATATTTGCCCGGTGCTTTTACATTACCTATCTGGTCCCCCATGTTGCTCAATAAGGGGGTTGCAATATTTGTGCCACAGTAGTTCATTAGCATTAGAATCCACAAGTTTCATTAAAAGGCAGCTGTATGTTATAATTGATGCAACAGTTGCTAATATTCCAAAGATGCTGCTGACTAATGTAGAAAATGTTAACAGTTCAGAATCTGCGCCTGAATTTCTGAGCTGCCAGCCTGAAACACCAGAAACAGGAACACCGGGAGGCACATTAATTAAAGGTCGAATTTCAAATTCATGTTTTTTTTTTAAAAGTCACATGAAATTTTTATAGAGGAGACCGATATGATGCCTTACGGGCTTGCATAGGAGACTCTTTTTGCAAGAAAATTCACAACATTAAAGTGTTCTTGGTGAGTGTCTCTGCTTACATTCATTTTTTGTGGAATACATTTCATAAACATTATGTAATTTATATGTATAATTTTGTAACATATATAACTGAATATTATGAATGGTAATTTTTTAAACATGCTGGGTTTTGAAGTGTTTATTTTAAGTTTCACTTTTCGATATTTTGTCCAGTATCTGCAGTTACACTTGAACCTGAAGTGAATAGCACAAATATATATTCCTGTCTTCTGAAAAATGGCACATACACTCTGTAAAAAGCAAAAGAACAGTTATTGATAGTTATAAGTTCTCCAATTACACATTTAAAGGGAAAACAAAAAAAATTATACTTTTAGCACGTCATTGGGGTGCTGTAGGTAAAGTTGTAATTTTAAATTAATTCACCCCCACTGGCTGCTTCCAGATTCTGTTCAATGATCTTAAAACAATGTTTTTCTATGTTGGTGGTGCTTGCATGTGTAGCGCTATAGTAAATTGAGTGCACCTTACTCTACTATAAGCTTCACTCCCAGTACATATGCTCCGGATGAGACCCTAAAACCTTAGGGAGTGAACCTTCGCAGCGATGTGGAAGCAGGGTGTAGTGTAACTGTAACTGTATTCAGGGTGCAATTAATTGGGCGCCAGTGGTTCTTATAACTTAACCATAGAACAGATTTATTGAGCACAATATACAATCCTCAGTGGAGTGTACATAAATCAGAACATTTGAAAGATCATACAGGCTAAACTCTATTTAAATTTAGGTTCCACAGGGGTCCTGTCTGCTTACTCAGACCAGGATTAACAAAAAAATGGACCTTGAAAGCATGGCTTCAGGTGTCCATAACATGGAGGGACTGCCTGCACAAAATACTAGGGGTGGCTATTTTACACATCCCTACATTCTCCCCCTGGTGAAATCCTTACGTCCCGGCAAGGAACATACGTATTCAAAGAACAAACACAAAATACATGGCATTTCAACATTAACCTGATATTGCATTTACTGTATGGTTAACATCCGTTTCAATAGCCTCTCCATAGGTCTACCAGGGAACAATGGTTAACCTGCAAAGCAAACAGTTAAAGCACATCCACCAGGTAAATTTTGTTTTTGTACACAGGCCTCGTATCAACAAGTCCAGTATGAGCACCAATTATATTCATCACAGGGAAAGGGGGATCAGGATAACAAGGCACCGCATAACAGGGTCTCCCCAGAGTGTCATAAGTGAAATATGGAGGAGGCCTCCTAATCCGCACCGATTCTGGGGCAGCAGCTCAGATGCCACCCCCCTCCACTCCCGCTTTGCGCTTAGAAATTAGCGTCGGAGCGGGTTTCAGGGGGCAGTAGCGCTAGTGCATTGAGCGCAATTGCGCTCTTTGCACTAGCGGAGCCGAATTTCCGGGTTAAAACCTGGAAGTTCGGCTTTTAAAGTTACAAGAGTAAAAGTTAAAGTTTTGCTGCCCCTTGTAACTGGCCGCTCGCTGCCACCTGAGGAAAGGATTTCACCTTGCCTCATGGCAGAAGCGGCCCTGCTCCTAATTCGATCCCCTCTCCTTACTTCTTCAGGAACCATCATGGCAGGTTCCACATTTACCAATAAACCAGGGTCAGGGGAATGTCCGTTATCCTCTCCTGAACCAAACGGGGGAGCCTGAGCATCCAATCCACCTCTTTGAGGTAAAGCAACACTGTCCTCAACTGACTCATTGGGAACCACAGGGTCATTAGAAGGTAAAAACCAGTCATTGTTCACACCCTCTTCCGATTCACTCCCATTGGAAACATCATTGGTGTCACACACAGGATCCATCTCTTCACCCACAGGGGAAACCTGTGGTATAGGGAGTAGATGATTTCGATGCCATGCCTTAATCCTCTCCTCGGAACCATGAATTTGGTAAACAGGGATACCTGGCAATTTGCTTATCACCTCAAACACTTCCTTCCTCCATCTGTCGTCCAATTTATGTTTAGCAGTAGGCCCCAAATTCCGCAACAGAACTTTATCACCAGGTACCAATTCACGGTACCGTACCTTGGCATCAAAACGTCTTTTATTTCCAGCATTTATTTTGGCAGCATTTCCTCAGCCAAACAATAAGCCTCCTGTGAACTAGCTCGAAGACGAGCCACATATTGATAATGGTCTTTGCATCCCATCCCTGCTTGCACATCAATAGGAAGTCGAGCTTCTCTTCCAAACATTAAAAAATAGGGAGAAAACCCTGTAGACTCATGCCAAGTACAATTATATGCGTGAACCAGTGCACTCACATGACGACTCCAAGAGGACTTATCGGTGGCAGGCAGTGTTCCCAACATGTCCAACAGGGTTCTATTGAACCGTTCAGGTAAAGCATCTCCCTCAGGATGGTAAGGTGTAGTACGACTCTTCGCTATGTTCAACATCCCCAACAGCTCCTTGATCAACCGACTTTCAAAATCTCGCCCTTGGTTGGAGTGAAGCCGATTGGACAGACCATAATGAACAAAGAATTTCTCCCACAAAGTCTTAGCCACCGTGGCAGCTTTTTGGTCTTTGGTAGGATAAGCCTGAGCGTAACGAGTGTAATGATCAGTTACAACCAATACATTACCTGTCCCACTGGTATCATTGTCGATACACAAAAAGTCCATGCAGACCAAATCCAAGGAACCAACACTCTTTAAATGCTCCATGGGTGCAGCCCGAGTAGGCAATGTTTTTCTCTGCAAACAAGGAACGCATCTTCGACAATACTCTGTAACAGCATCCCTCATTTTAGGCCAAAAAAAACGATCTTGCACTAGGTTATACGTTTTTTTCAACGCCTAGATGCCCATGCTGATCATGTAGACTTCTCAAGGCAATTCTTCTATAACTTTGAGGAAGCACCAGTTGTCTCCTACCGGGGTGATCATGATATAACTGCACCCTATAGAGGAGACCATCAATAACTCTCAGCTTATCCCATTCTCTCATGAAGGAACTACTCTCCTTTGGTATCTCTCTCCTCATATACTCAGAGTCTTTCCTGATAACAGATTCTCTCACATGCCGAATCACAGGGTCTCTCTTTTGTAGTTGAATCATATCTTTCCTCCCCAGGCGAAGAGAATCGTGCACCCCTAAGGCAGTAGGGTAACTATACATAGCAGGAACACTATGAGAGTCCACCACTCTTAACTCAGAGAAAGCTATGTGTTGTCCCTGTACTGCAGCTGTGGCACAGTGAGCAGCTACAGCCAACTTGGGGATTTCTTCCCAGTTATCCTCTTCTGGTTGAGGGGGTAGGCCAGGATGACGGGAAAGGGCATCTGCACCCACATTCTTAGGCCCTGCGCCAACCATCGAAGCCCTGCAGCATCCAATTTGGCAGTGCTTAGAATGTATGTAAACGGATTGTTATCAGTTCTCACCTCGAATTTGGCTCCATAGAGATAGTCATGCAATTTCTCAGTTACAGCCCACTTTAGAGTCAAAAATTCCAACTTATGAACAGGGTAATTTCTTTCAGTGGGGCTGATACTCTGGCTGACTTACTGGCTTCAATCCCTCTGGATATTCCTGGTGAAGAATACCTCCTAGACCCTCATAACTGGCATCTACATGCAGAACATAGGGCTTCTGGGGGTCAGCATATGCAAGTACGGGAGCTTCTGTAAGTCTCTTTTTCAGAGTCCAAAAAGCCTCCTCACAAGCAGACGACCACTTATCTTTGAAAAGACTTGGAGTAAGAGACCATTCCTTGGTATCACTGCCTTGTAACATCCCATTCAAAGGATAAGCAATCTTAGAGTACCCCTCCACGAATCGCTGATAATACCCACAAAATCCCAGAAACTACCTCAGTTCCATCAGATTGGTGGGTCGAGGCCAATTTAACACACCTGCTACCTTCTCAGGGTCAGTGGCAATTCCATCCACAGACACAAAATGTGTCCTACAAAACGCACAGACTGCCGGGCAAACTTACACTTATCAAGGGAGAGTTTCAAACCTTTCGAGAATAGAGAGACGGACTTCACCGGACAACATGGTAATCACGTGGAAACCAGCTTGGTAAAATTGTATATACTTTATTGAAACTCCATCTAAAATCACACGCGGGCAGGGGATGTGTGCTTGACGCGTTTTGTGACCTCTATGTCACTTCATCAGAAGCATGGGTGCCCTCTACTGGGCTCACACTAAAATAACAGTTGCCATTAAAATCAAAGAGAAAAACCTGATTCAAAAGATCACAAAAACGTGCACTAGCACAGAGTAAAGGGATATTAAGTATCAAATGGTATAGGCTTTGGAGATGGGAACTTACGGTAGTGCCCTGGAGTGTCCTCTTTCTTTCTCATAGCCCCCTTGTTATCCCAATGGGGAGTTAAAGGAGTTTCTGGAATAGGATAATCCCCAGCAGCATACCGAAGCTCGGCCTCCAGTTCTTTCACATAAAGCATAAGTTCTCCTAGAGGGGGTGGAGGGCCGTGCCGGTACTAAACCCGTATCTCTGTAGCCACTGATTGTCCCCCCAGCATTCCACAGAGAAGTTGGCTTCGCCGCTTTTCATCCACCTCTGCTATAAGAATAATGATCTTTCGCACCAGCTTACACAAACTGCCTTCCAACCGGGCTATATAACTGGACACGGCCTCCGTCGTCCCTTGTCTCATGCTCTGAAATGTGTGGAGCCAGGTATGGGGGTTATCACAAGGCCCATACACATCCTCTAGGGCCTTGAGACAGTCCGCAGAAGAGGCATTAACATGGGCCTTACGGAACATTTGAACAATTCTACTGGCTGGAGGGCGCAGGTTTTCTGTCAGACGAATCCGCTTATCAAACTCGGGGCAAGGACACTCCTCTAGCATCTGAGCTGCAGTTTCTTGCCACTCCTCAAACTCTTGTTCGCCCTCCGGTACGGGGACCAGGCCCGAGAAAACTTTCAACTTCGGATACTTGGTTCCAGCAACCAGAAGGGTTCTCGGGATATAGTGAGGAATGGAGTCCCTTTCCTTGAAGAGTTCCGGGGGATCATGGCCACTCGCTACCGGAACTGAGGCCAACGGTTCATCCTTTACCCTTTCCTTGGCCCAAGTGGAAACTGCAGGCCCGGGGTATATTATAGGGCACCCACAGGAAGTGAGCCACCAGGGAGTAGAAAATACAGCCCCTCTTCATCACTCAGTCTCCTTGGCGCGTTATATAACCCCCGCCGACGTTCAGGTACTCCCGAACGAGCTTCAGCCAGTATCTGGCTGCCCTTCAGCCTCGATTCCCCATCTATTGCGAGCTGAAGGCCGTCCAATGTGACGGCGGGGCCTATGCCGTCTACAGCAAAAACACTCACACTGTCGACACCCCTCTCGGCAGCCCAACTGCTCACCACTTGGGGCCGAATTATCGCCATGTTGTTTAACTCACTCATGTTCCTCTGCGCAGGCCTTAAGAACCTCAGAAAGGTCCCGCCAGTGTCTCCCTTTTTCCTATTGCGTCCGCACCTGCAGCGCCTGTCACACTAAGCTGCGGTGCGGTGTTACAGATTAACCCTTCGAGGGCCCCACGTTGGGCTCCAAAATGTAGCTCTATAGTAAATTGAGTGCACCTTACTCTACCTTAAGCTTCACTCCAAGTACATATGCTCCGGATGAGACCTTAAAACCTTAGGGAGTGAACCTTCACAGCGATGTGGAAGCAGGGTGTAGTGCAACTTGAACTGTATTCAGGGTGCAATTAATTGGGTGCCAGTGGTTCTTATTACTTAACCATAGAACAGATTTATTGAGCACAATATACAATCCTCAGTGGAGTGTACATAAATCAGAACATTTGAAAGATCATACAGTACATTGTGCATAGACAGTACTCACAACACCTTTGGTCAGTATGACTCTCCTCAGAGATAGGAATAATACATGCAGCTTTGAGGAGGTACACCCAGGTTTCAGCCTTTTCCCTAAGTGGAACCTGAGGGGAATCTATCTACCCTAGGTCTGTACACTTAGTCCCTACTTCTGGGCAATGAGTACCCGGGATCTTAATCCCACTACAATCCTCGTAGGAGCCTTAAACTGCTCAATTAAATAATCTAACTGTCTGTCACTCCTAGAGCGACCTATTAAAGATATAAACTATACTGGCTAAACTCTATTTAAATTTAGGTTCCACAGGGGTCCTGTCTGCTTACTCAGACCAGGACTAACAAAAAAAATGGACCTTGAAAGCATGGCTTCAGAAGCTTTTATACTCTAGCACAGTGCCATCTGCTGGTCACTGTGAGAAGTAGCAAGAGTCAACAGTACCCCTCCCAACTGTATTTTAGGACCCAATTAGGTGTCCATAACATGGAGGGACTGCCTGCACAAAATACTAGGGGTGGCTATTTTACACATCCCTACACATGATTCATTATGCTTATGAAGTGAGTGCTTATACCGAATGCTTATGTGTGATAGGTAGTATAAACCTTAGCCAGATGTACAAGCAGAGAGTGCTGGCCAGGGAGTAAACACTATATATATTAATAGTATATAAGATCAGAAATACAAGTGAAGCTTCAGCTTCTTTAGTGTTAGAAATCTGTCCACATACACTATTGGTTCATACAGCTACAGCAAAAACTCAATTTTATATCCCCCGGTTTTCTCTCATTTTACATTGTACTTTTGTGGTGCCGCCAATATACAATAAATTTCCCTGAATTTACATTGTCCCAGATTTTACACCATTTTTTTCTCTGCTCCTCTGAAAAGGGTAAAATGTGTTTTTACTTATATCATGATGAAACATGTAACAAACACTTTGTCCCATCAGACTTTTCTCAAACCACACTAACATTGTTTGGAAAAACTTGGTGTATATCTGTGGTCCTGGAACTGCATATGTCTCTGTGGATGTCCAACAGAATTCAGTCCAATCAGGTGGATCCGATTTGGTTCCAAATTTACAAACATATCAGAAGTCAGACAATTGGGTAGTTCCATTAATATACCAGGTGTCCCTTGCATGGCCCAATAGATTTACCTTGTGACAGGTATTTTATCGGTGGGTGTGTTGTGGTTCTAGACTTTAGTGGCATTGTAACTTAAGAAATAAAATACACATTGTGCATTGTTAAAGAGAAAAGCATGAAATGATTGTTCTACTCAAATTGCAGTTGTCTTAATGTATTCCATAGGTTGGATGTGGTGCAATAGGGTGTGAAATGCTGAAGAATTTTGCACTTTTAGGAGCTGGAAGTGGCTCAGAGGGTGGGCTGGTAAGTTTAAACCTTAAAATATCTGTTTATATGCAGATCTGACAATTTTACTTTGCCCACATTTTTTAGGCAATTTATCAGTTAAAAGTGAGGGTAATTTATCAACATTGGGCAAATTTGCCCATAGGCAGTAACCCATGTCAACCAATCAGATTGCTGCTTTCATTGTTCTACTTGCAGCTGGCTTCCAAAAGCTAATCACTGATTGGTTGCTATAGGTAACTGCCCATGGGCAAGATTGCCCAGTGTTGATATATGAGTCCCACCATTATTTTTATTATTCCAACAGTTAAATTATCACTATTGCTGTGCATGGTTAAAATATTAATTCTAGTTAAAAATGATCTTTCAAACTGAAGGGTTCATTTGCAACATGTTCAGAAACATAAGCTTTAGTATCAAGTGGCAAAAAGTTTCTGGGGACAAATGTATGCTGCCCACATGTTATGTATATATGTAGCAGCTGTATTCAGTGCATTTTGCAAGTACAATGTATTATACTTAAGGGTAGGGAGCAAATTGCAAAAAAGAATGTTTTTTACTTTTGATCAGTCTTTAGCACAATGGTTGCTGAGAGTTACTGCACTGGAAGAAATGTGCCTATTGCTGTAAATGAGCCAAAATGCATCAATATTGTCCTGTGTTGGATTTTTTTTTTAAATAAAAAAGTAAAAACAAATAGTATTCTTGTGAATGATTTTACCTACATTATTTTTTAAATAAAAGTGGATAAAAAGTATATAAGTTTTATACTCTTGAATAATTTATTATTTGAGTTAAAATCAGAGAGAAAATAACTACATAATGTGGAGGCAAGATGATACATTGACAGGTAGGTTTAATTATTTTTAAAATGTTATGTGTCTTGGTATAAATCGTTACATTTATTTCACAGTCATGAGTGCTGTATGTGTATAAAACAATATATTCTAAGTCAGCACAACATTCCCCAGGAAAACACAGTTCAAAAAGAGCCAGGGAATGGCTTGAAACTTTGCTGAATTTTCTGGTCTAAGCCATAGATCAATAAAGCAGCCCTATCTACTGTTCTACTAACTGCTACTAGTCTCCTTAAAGGGGCTGTTCATCTTTAAGTTAACTTTTATTATGATTTAGGAAGTGATCTACTGAGACAGAATGCAATTTTTTTCATTTTGTTGTTTTCATTGTGTTTTTTAAGTAATTTAGCTTTTTATTCAGCAGCTCTCCAGTTTGCAGTTTCAGCAGTCTGGTTGCTAGGGCCTAAATTGCCCTAGCAACCATCCATTGATTTGAATTAAAACTGGAATGTGAATAGTAGAGGGCCTGAATAGATTTGTTTTTCAGTTGGGGCCAGTGACCCCCATTTGAAAGCTGGAAAGAGTCTGAAGCAAAAAGATAAATAATTAAAAAACTATACATAAATAGTGAAGACCAATTGAATAGTTGTTTCGTATTGCCCATTTTATAACGTACTAAAAGTTAACTTAAATGTGAACCACCCCTCTAAGAGTAGATCAGACTTGAAATGGCATGAGGTGCTCCTGGTATGCCTAGTTTATATTTTGCCTCAGAATTATTTTTGTATGATTGTGATTATTTTAGTTATTATATCCCTGCAAGGTGCTCATGATGCAGAATACAGTCTTTAGTAGGTGTGGTCTCAATTTCTTACTTCTGATTTTTATTTTTTACCAATATGATGAGTATAAGAGGAGAACAAACTGACATATCTCGTGCAAAATGACAATTTTTTATGTTTAGGGCTTCAGACAACTAACTAATAGAACTATGAGAGCTAGCAGTTTAAAATTCTATTTTTATTTTACATTTCTTTTGTTTCAGTCGTTCAGTGACAAATCTTCGACCCCTTCTTGACTCTGGAACCATGGGGACTAAAGGACACACAGAAGTTATTGTACCTCATTTAACTAAATCTTACAACAGCTATGTAAGGAATATTAATACTTACTACGGAGCAGAATTATCAAAATTCAAGATTATATTTTTTCACAATTTGAGAAAAAAATGTGCATGTGAATATACGCGAGTATTTTTTTAAAAGTCAAATAGGCACAATTTATTAAAAAAAAAACCAAAATGTTGGCTTCTGACCAGCTGAATTTCTATTAAAGGAAATCAGAAATGTCTCCGAAGTTGTAAAGCAACTGTTGCGATTTTTTCTACTAAACAGAGCAGAAAATAAAATGCCATTCTGCTTCCTATTCCTTCCTGTTTCTGATTGATGTTAAGATCCTTATTATAAACCTTTGTGCAATGCAGTGCAAGAACAGTGTTCTTGGGAAGGAAGTAGTTCAGTGCAACTGAGAAAAAAACAGGTACCAGAAGTAGTTTTAATAAGGTTAGCTATTTAGGCATCATATACACAAAGGTATTAATCATAAATTACCCCTAAATTACCCCATGCAAAATCATTTATTGGTACCTGCTTTATTTATTGGGGACTGTTTTCTGGGGTTGGAAGCAGCTGAAAAAATATTATTGAATACTATTTTTTTTAACTTTTGTGAAAAGGAACATACAATATTTACTATAGTAACGTTGCTTTTCGTTTAACTCTTTAAAGGTGCATATGTAGGCTACATGCTTATTAGAATTTACCAACAAACCATTGCAGTGGTCAGTTGTCATTGAAATGCACATTTTGACTCCAGCATTTCCATTAAACTTATTTCATTTTACTATTTAGCGAGATCCTCTTGATGAAGAAATACCTTTTTGTACTTTAAAGTCCTTTCCAGCAACTATTGAGCATACAATTCAGTGGGCGAGAGATAAAGTAAAGGTGGCCATACATGGATAGATCCTTGCATGTGAAAATGTTTTTATAGATGCTTTTATTAGTAATGTTACAAGGGATGTTGCAACCTTGGAAAATCAATATAGGAGGGGTGATTTTCACTTAAGTCCTTACAATTTAAGCACTAACGAGCACAGGGCACTACAGGAATTAAGACAAAATGAGGGGTTGGTTATCAAACCTGCGGACAAAGGGGGAGCGATCGTTATAATGGATAAATCTGCTTATGTGCAGTTGTCAGATACAACTACCTATAAACCCCTTACCCATGATCCGCTGTTTGATATCCAACACAAGATACATAAATAAGTGCGGCAGGCACTGGAGTTGAAAGTTATTGATTCTCAGTTATTAGGGTTTCTACAGAAAAGTAACCCGGTGACTCCGGTCTTTTATGTGTTGCCCAAAATACAGGTACATAAGAGACTGGAGTCGCCGCCTGTTCTGTACGGATTCAGTGCTCTCACCCTTGTCTATTTTTGTAGATCGTATGATCAATCCTTATGTTCAATCACATAAGTCCTTTTTAAAGGACACAGGACTTTTTGACAAAAATCAAACGTATTGGTACTGTGCCTGAAGGGGCGCTTTTGGTCACTCTCGATGTCGAGAGCCTCTACACCTCCATCCCACATGATGGAGGTGTGGAGGCTGTCCGCCTCGAGTTGATGCGTGATGAGTCGATGGATGGAGCCCAAAAAATTTTTATTTTACAGTGTCTTGAAATGGTCCTGGAAAATAATTATGTCCTTTTTCAGAATGATTTCATCTTACAGATAAGGGGGACAGCGATGGGGTCCAACGTCGCCCCGTCTTATGCCAATATTTATATGAATAGCTTCGAAGAATGTAATGTATACACTAATGATCTGTTTAAAAGTTTTTGTTGGCAGTGGGTTCGCTTCATTGACGATATTTTTGCGATATGGACGGGGCCCCGTTGGACCCTTAATAAATTTTTTGAAGAGATTAACTCAGCATCTGCGCATATCAAATTTACTTTGAATGTGCATATGGATTGTATCCCTTTTCTGGATACCTCAGTAATCTTGAAAGATAGAGTGCTCTCGTCAGATCTGTACGTTAAGCCTACTGACAAAAATACTATGTTACACTTTAAATCATTTCATCCTCCGCATATCAAGAAGTCGTTACCAAAATCACAATTTGCGAGAGTAAAGCGCATTGTATCTGACCAGAGCACTCTTAACATGAGAATGGATGAGATGACTACCAAATTTCAGGAGAGGGGTTATCCTTTAGGGTTACTTAGGGAACAGCGTTCTCAAGTTGAGGACCCCGGTAGGGTACCAGGGAAACCCAATACACCAGCTAAACAGGGTAGACGATTAACGTTTGTGTCCAAATATAATTCTTTAAGTTCCCATATTTCGAAAATAGTTAACAAGCACTGGGGGCTCCTCAGCGATGGCATTCCACAAGTACAGGAATTTAAGTCACCACCCATGATGGCATTTAAAAAGAACAAAACAGTTGGCTCCTGTTTAGTTAGATCAGATATAGGGGGCAGTAAAGATCCACAGCAGCTATTAAGACCCACTAAAAATGGGACCTTCCCTTGCCTTGCGTGCAATTGTTGTTCCAATTGCCAGCGGGGCGAGGTGATTTACCATTCACATAAAGGCACTCCCTTAAAAATTAATGGATATTTCACATGCTCCTCTACATTCGTAGTCTATGTAATAAAATGCCCGTGTGGGCTGCAATATGTGGGACAGACGTCCCGCATGATTAAAGATCGCATACGTGAGCATAAGTCTGCTATCAAAACTAAAAAGATAGAACAGGCTGTCGCCTGTCATTTCATTGAGAAAGGACATGGAGTCCAGCAATTAAAATTTCAAGTGGTTGATGGGGTCCCAATAATGCATAGACGTGGTGATAGACTAAAGGAATTGCTAAAAAGGGAAGCCATGTGGATACGCAAGTTAGGTACCCTGACATCATCTGGTCTTAATAGGGAGTACGAACGGCATAAAATTTTCCGATGACTTGGTTTAAGTTTGTATTGCATTTTTTATTTTGATATATTTTTTGTTCTAGATTTGGATTGGTCACGGGGATCTGACAGGATGGACTTTTTTCCGTAATATTGTGATACATATTGATGTTGCAACATTGTATGCCATGTGTTCATTTTAAGGAAATGCAGCTGTGTTTTTTGTATAATAATTAGCCACTAGATGGCACTGTTACAAATGGTATAAAAAGTGTACACTAACATGAGCTCATTAGCTTGAGAAAAGGCGATTGTGCGCCTGAAACGTCGCTATTGTAATTCTGTCTGTGGACTAAGCCCTTTTTTATTAAAGGCCTTTTAAAGATACTACAAACGTGTGGTGCTGTCTATTTGCTGATTAGATCCTTGAGGTGGGCAATATCGGGCTGATCCGATCGTGGGCCCTAGGGCCCAACGATCGGATCCTAGCGTTCGCAAACGGGCGGTCGGATCGCGGGACCGTATCAACGAACAGATGCGGCCGCGATCCGACGAGATTTTTAACCCCATCCGATCGAGATCGGGGAAGCCCATCGGGGGCCCCCCTACACGGGCCAATAAGCTGCAGACTCGGTCTGTCGGCAGCTTTTAACGGCCCGTGTATGGCCACCTTAAGTTAGTTGTATACCTTTGACTATTGCAAATTGTATTGAAAGTAGCAGTATTTCTCTTGCCTAGATTGGGGGACACAGGCACCATGGGGATGAAGATCCTGTTGCTTGGAGAAAGGACACTAATAGGTTAAAGTGCCTCCTCCTCCTCCTGCTCTGGGCTTCATCCCCGCCTACCTCCTCAATCCTCAGTTTTCTTTTAGTGTCCTCAGAAGGAGGATGGACACTTTGTGGCTGGGAGCAATGGTACAGATTTCAGTATCATGCCACTACTGGGGTCAGTGTTTCTCTTCCAGAACCCCTCCAGCCAAGGACTTGTGATCTGAAGATGCTCTATAGCCTTCCCGCTCTACGGAGGCTGCAGGCTAGGGAGCTCCCCCCCACACTACCCTGGGCAACTGGTTCCCTCTCTCCGGAGGCTGCACCAGTAGCCACAACGGAGGGTATACCTTTTATTGAGCATTCCTGGCTGGCACAAGGAGGTAAGTCAATTCCCTCCTCCCTCCCCCCATTACATGCTGCCTGTCAACTCTGCAGAAAGGCATTTAGTTTCACTTTCACTGCTATTCTCTGACAGAGATTTCCCTAAGCATTTAGTTTCACTTTCACTGTTATTCTCTGACAGAGATTTCCCTAGGCATTTAGTTTCACTTTCACTGTTATTTTCTGACAGAGATTTCCCTAGGCACATTACTATACACACTTCACTGCTTTTCTCTGACGAAGAATTCCCTATAGGGGGACATAGAACACAGCTTCTTCTATCCCTGTAACTGCATTTTTACCTTCCTGCTGGGTTCTCTGCGCCATTTCCCAGCGACTTTCGAGCCACTATCTGTCGCTGCACCTATTTCATTGCGCACGCGTCACTGCACACGCGACTCACCGGCACCATCTTACTAAGGTACTATACCAAAGCCCGGGAAACCTCTCTGGCGCCCATTTTGGATCCGCATCTCTCTCCAACACTGAGCGTTTCCAGCCTCACTGTCTCTCACATGGAAGAACAAGGCACCATTCCTTCCTACCTTGGTGAACAGGTAGTTACACTTCCCTTAATCTTTCTCTAGGGGATTAACACTTCCCTCTCTCTATGGGACCTACTGTGGGGTTTTTCACTACTTCCCTCTGTCTCCACAGATCACACTCTAAGGGAGAGGTGGTTCACTCCTCTGGACTCTCTGAATATTCCCCAATATCTTTACTACTGGGTGGCTCTATCTACATAGTATAGCCATGACGGGCAGGGCAGATGACCAGTCCCTTCCCAAGCAGGTAACTGCACGTACCACCAATGCAAATTAGTATTTGGCATGGGCTACTTGCAGACCTAAATTTGCTAGCGTTTGGCTGAGCCAATATGTGAAGCCTGTAAGACTGCAGCAGTCACTGCACAATTAAAATCCCACACAGCCCTACCAGCCAGCTCTGCGACAGCTACGGCTAATCAAACGAGCTCGGATTCTGAATTGGTGTGCGCTCTATCTCTAGCAGGTCTACAAAACCTAGCCAGAATTACGGAGACTCTAGATAAGGTCCTACAGCACTTATCTACACAGCCTAAAAGACCGGTTTCCCTACCTGTTTTGCCTGATGAACAGGAAGAGGCATCGGGAAGAGGGACAGATCCTATCCGCAGATGAATAGGATATGGATACCCCTAGATCACAAAGAGAGGTTGAGAGCCTGATTCAGGCACACCCCACCTTCAGCAGAGCCAACCAAAAACATTTTCAAGAGGCAAAAGAAGTCTTCTTGTGTCTTTGCAGCTTATGACAGCTGGATGACATTGTAAAAGCACAATGGAAAACACCAGACCATAGAGTCCAATTTTCCAAGCGCTTTACTCAAACTTATCCTGTACGGACCTTGGTCTTCACCCCCAGCTGTGGACCCACCGGTCTCAAGATTGTCAAAGACCACCACCATTCCAGTAGCCGATGCGGCTTCCTTTAAGGATCCTATCGACAAACGTCTTGGGGGTTTCTGCAAGTCAATTTTTACAGCAGCAGGCGGAGCTCTCTCCGACCTATTTTCGCCACCCCATGGGTATCCAGGTCAATGGAGGTTTGGGTGGAACAGGTGGCCCAACTCATGGCTCAGAAGACCCCTCCACAGACCTCTTTCTAGGAGCCTGCCTAAATAGCTCAGTCGGTAGAGCGTATGGCTCAGGTCAATTACCTGGTCCAAAAGGTTGTGGATCGATTCCCACCTCTGCTAAAAACTCAGCTCCAGAGCAACTCTGGTATGCTGTGCTTTAACCAACTCTCAATAGTGATGGAAGGGCAAGTGCCAGAAGCCCATCATCCGCCTTCCATTTGGACGCAAACATATTTTTGCGTAGCAGTCCTGGACGCGGCTAAGCTCGTCGCAAGGGCTTCGGCATAGTCCATTGCAGCCAGAAGTTTCCTTTGGCTAAAGAACTGGTAAATAGATCTTAACTCGAAGCGGTCTCTGCTTGGTCTCCCATTCTCGGAAAACAACTTTTTGGTGCTGAACTAGAGAAGCTAATTTCTCAAGCTACAGGAGGCTTCTGCAAAACAGACCAAGAGGACTACCTTCAAAAGGCGACCATTTTTTCGTCCCTTTCGCCAAAATCAGAGCCAGAGCCAAAGGTACCATGAAAAACATGAAAAACAACATCTCCTGATAGTCGATGCCTGGTGTTGGCTGGAGGGGTCGGCACCTCTCCCAATCGTATCTATATAGAAAATTAGCCGAACAACACAAGCTGGTGTAGCGGGGATCTCCCCTGCAAGTTTATTTAGTCAAGTGATGTAACGTTTCGGGGGCGTGCCCCTTCACCTGCCCCAGGTTGCAGACAAGGCAGAGCATTTCTTGGTCAGGAAGCAGAGCAGCACTTAAGCCCGCACTGGACAAAACAGCCTCCGCATGAGGAGATGCCCACCCCCCGAAAGCTTACTCTTAGGCGGACGCTTAAGTCACTTTCGGGAGGGGTGACGGCAGAGAGTACTGGACCCCTGGGTCCTACAGATCATATCCCAGGGCTTTCTCATAGAATTTGCTCAGCAACCCCGAGGTGATTTTCCATCTCAAGGCTCCCTACTGGAGAACCCAGGCACTCAGCGTTCCAAGGGGTTCTACATGACCTGACTGCCTCCGCGGTAGTAAAGACGGTCCCTCAAAGGGAAAGGGGCTTCGGTTTCTACTTCAAGCTGTTTATAGTACCCAAAAGGATGGATATTTTCGCCCGGTGCTAGACCTAAAGGCACTAAACGACCATGTAAATAAGCACCACTTCAAGATGGAATCCATCCAGTCAGTCCTAATGTCCCTGAACTTAGAGGATTTCATGGCAGTGATCGACATCAAAGATGCATACCTGCATGTCCCCATACATCCCAACCACCACTGGTTCCTTCGCTTTTCAGTGGCAGGAGAACATTTGCAATTCCTGGCACTCCCCTTCAGACTATCCTCCGCGCCAAGGGTATTCACAAAGGTCATGGCTGCGGCTCTAGAGGACCTGCGACTGCAGGGAGTGAGTGTCATACCATACCTGGACAACCTACTGGTAAAGGCCCGTTCCATGGCACTGGCCGCAACTCATCTCCTGACACTAACGCTGTTAGGCTGGCAGATAAACTTCCAAAAATCTCAACTTATACCTGCTCAGAGTACAGAATATTTAGGGCTTGATCTAAACTCTTCATTGGGAAGAGCCTTCCTTCCCCAATCCAAGATCACCTCAATGCAGGGGCTCCTGTCAGCTCTGCAGAAAGCGGATCAGGTACCTTTACGATTGCCATGAGAGTGCTAGGGACTATAGTGTCAGCCCACAATTCCATACACGCAGCTCCACACCAGAGCCTTACAGAGACTGATACTCCAACACCAGAGGAGGAACCGAGTGGAACTAAACTGCAGGATTCCCCTATCAGAACTAGTTTGAACCTCAATCAATTGGTGGCTTCGACCAACAACACTTCAATCAGCAAAACCCTTCCCCGATCACCAATGGACAGTCATCACAACAGATGCCAGTCTACAAGGTTGGGGAGGAGTATTGGGAGACCTAACGGTACAGGGACATTGGTCATAGAAAGAACAACTACTCCCCATCAACATCCTGGAATTAAGTGCAATCTACCTCTCATTGCTCCATTGGTCAGGCAGACTTCAAGATCTACCTGTAAGAATACAGTCAGACAATGTGACAGCGGTGGCTTACATCAACCACCAAGGCGGCACAAGGAGTCGCAGAGGCACATCGAATTCTTCTGTGGGTGGAACACACAGTACCAGCTATCTCCGCAGTTCATATCCCCGGAGTGGACAATTGGATAACAGATTTTCTCAGCCGAGAGACCTTAGATCAGGGCGAGTGGAGCCTACACCCAGAGGTTTTTTCAACTGATTCTGGCATGGTGGGCCACTCCAGAAGTAGACTTAATGGCATCCAGGTACAACAACAAGCTTCCGAGGTTCTTCACAAGAAGCAACGACCCTCTGGTCCTAGCAGTGGACACACTGGTGGTTCCGTGTCAGTTTCGCCTAGCATATGTCTTCCCACCACTGGCACTTCTGCCAAGGGTAATCAAGAAGGGTAGAAACACTTCTAGTGGCACCCTACTGGCCACACCACACTTGGTTCGAAGAGCTCATAGGTTTATCAGTGGACGCACCGTTCCACATTCCAGACAGAATGGATCTGTTATCTCAGGGACTGATCCTCCACCTGAGTTCACCATGGCTGGCTTTAACAGCATGACACTTGAAGCCCTAATCCTAGCCAGATCAGGAGTTCCACAGGGTATGGAGGACATTCATATCCTGGTGTAAATCTAAAGCCAAAGATCCACAGTCTTGGGACGAAAGTAGCCTATTGTTATTCCTTCAGGAGGGTTTAGACAAAAGGCTGGCGCTCAGCTCACTGAATGTTCAGGGATCAGCCTAATCTATCCCTTTTCAGCAGCAGCTTGCAATGCTGCCCAACATCAAGACCTTCCTCCACAGAGCATTGAGGATGATACCTCCATACCGTCATACAATCCCTCCCTGGGATGTCAATATGGTACTTTCCATATTGTAGGAACAACCGTTCGAGCCATTGGAGTCAATTCCATTACCTGTGCTGACTCTTAAGGTAGTTTTTCTATTTGCCATCACTTCGGCTAGACGAGTTTCAGAACTAGCCCCTCTATCCTGCCGTCCACCATTTTTGATTTTTCACAAGGACAAGGCGGTGTTGAGACCTACCCTGGATTTTCTTCCTAAGGTGGTGTCAGAATTCCATCTTAACCAGGACCTGGTGGTTCCTTCATTTTGTCCTGAACCAAAGAAAAAGTTGGAACAGTTACACAACGTAGATGTGGCTCGTTCTCTTAGAACATATACCAGGGCAACCACGAGCAGAAGGAGGCTAGACAACCTCCTTTGTCTTACCAGAAGAACCACGGAAAAGCCTTACGGCATCTAAGGCCACCATTGCAAGATGGATTAGGTCAACAATCTTGAAGGCCTATGAGGTACGAGGTAAGGCCACACCCTTCCGGGTTCAGCTCATTCTACTTCTTCGCTCAGCACTTCTTGGGCGGTTCACCACCAGGCTTCATCAGAACAGGTCTGTAGGGCTGCAGTGTGGTCATCCACACACATCTTTTCCAAATTCTACAAGGTGCATACATTCGCCTCAGCCGAAGCGAGCTTTGGGAGGAAAGTGTTGCAGGCGGTTATTCCCTGAACACTAGGGGTAAAAAGTCCCGCCCTCATGGGTAGCTTTGGGACGTCCCCATGGTGCCTGTGTCCCCCAATCTAGGCAAGAGAAAAATAGATTTTTGTACTTACCGTTAAATCCTTTTCTCTTGTCCTACATTGGGGGACACAGGCCTTCCCTCCCTGTATTAGTTCAAGTTAATGTTGATCAGTTAATATCTCATATAATTGTTATTGTTCAAATACCAACAAGTTCAAACAGCAGATGGTTCATACCGTGCTTAGCTTGCATTGGGGAGGATCTCTTTCACTTCACATGGGCAATTGGTAGTTCTCGTCTTCGGTCAGAAAACTGAGGATTGAGGAGGTAGGCGGGGATGAAGCCCAGAGCAGGAGGAGGAGGAGCCACTTTAACCTTTTAGTGTCCTTTCTCCAAGCAACAGGATCTTCATCCCCATGGTGCCTGTGTCCCCCAATGTAGGACAAGAGAAAAGGATTTAACTGTAAGTACAAAAATTTATTTTTTTTCTTATAACTTGCTCTTTGTTTTTGCTTCCTTGCAGTTTGAAAGCTCCTTCTCCCACAAGCCATCATTGTACAACAAATTCTGGCAGACTCATTCATCTGCAGAACATGTCTTACAAGTATGAATAAAAATCTACACAAGTTTCTTTTAAAGTTTTTAAGTACTGCTGCTGTCTAGTCCAGTCAGTTGGTAAAACGGAATTAGATTAATAGAATATCATTTGTGGTTTTAATCTAATGAGGGACCAGTTGCAAAAACAGTTATAATGATCCTTTGTAGTTTATAAGATTTTACGGGACACTGGTACATGATTTTAAGAAACCGCTCTAGAAATCTTGACAGTTGCCTCCAGTAGAGACTACTTTAAGATTGCAACTTGTTTTTATACTTTGCATGTCCATATAGTTAAAGGGATACTGTCATGGGAAAAATTTTTTTTTTCAAAATGAATCAGTTAATAGTGCTGTTCCAGCAGAATTCTGCGCTGAAATCAATTTCTCAAAAGAGCATACAGATTTTTTTATATTTAATTTTAAAATCTGACATGGGGCTAGACATTTTGTCAATTTCCCAGCTGCCCCAAGTCATGTGACGTGTGCCTGCACTTCTGGAGAGAAATGCTTTCTGGCAGGCTGCTGTTTTTCCTTCTCAATGTAATTGAATGTGTCTCAGTGGGACATGGGTTTTTACTATTGAGTGTTGTTCTTAGATCTACCAGGCAGCTGTTATCTTGTGTTAGGTTGCTGCTATCTGGTTACCTTCCCATTGTTCTTTTGTTTGGCTGCTGGGGGGAAAAAGGGAGGGGGGTGATATCACTCTAACTTGCAGTACAGCAGTAAAGAGTGATTGAAGTTTATCAGAGCACAAGTCACATGACTTGGGGCAGCTGGGAAATTGACAATATGTCTAGCCCCATTTCAGATTTCAAAATTGAATATAAAAAAATCTGTTTGCTCTTTTGAGAAATGGATTTCAGTGCAGAATTCTGCTGGAGCAGCACTATTAACTGATTAATCTTGAAAAAAAAATTTTTTCCCATGACAGTATCCCTTTAAAATGAAATATGTGTGTGTGAAATGAGTAGCATACATTCCTGCAAGTGTGTAACTTTTGGAATGTATAAACCTGTAATTATGTAGTGATCACTAAGGCTTACATTGCAAGGTAGGAATCCCTCAGGAATGCTACATTAAACTGTTCCAAGAAATTTAGCCCCAGCAGAGCCATCATCAGCCATGCATCCAAACAATATGGAAGAAGCTCTCAGTGAGAAGGGGCTTTTTGACCATATTTATTCTCCCTGACAAGACTTGCAGCAGTCAAATCCTGTGGTGTGCCTCGAGACAATGTTAACTGTGTCACTGACTTATCTGTTATATGGAAAGGATTTAATTATATAAAATGGTATTGGTTATTTTTTCAGAGAATACAATCTGACGAGCGTTTAGAAGGTGTTTTCATGCTGTTAAACTACTTCACTGGAAACCTAGAAATTGGACACAGTGTGTGGAAATTGCAAGACATAAGTTTGAAAAGTACTTCAGTCATAAAGGTTGGTAAGAAATGGACTTATGCTAGGTCATAATTATTAAAAACGAAAACATATAGGGGCAAATTCACTAAGGCGCGAAGCGCCGAACGCTAGCGTTAATTCGCTAGTGTTTGGCATTTTCGCTACTGCGCAAATTCACTAACGAACGCTGGCGTAGTTTCGCTAGTGTTACTTCGCAACCTTACGCCAGGCGAATCTTCGCTAGCGACGAAACTACGCAAATTCACTAACTTGCGCAGTGTACTGAACGCTACCTTTTACGCTAGACTTCCTTCGCCACCTCAGACCTGGCGAAGCACAATAGAGTAGATAGGGATTGTTTAAAAAAAAGTCAATTTTTTTTCTAAGTCCCAAAAAAACGCTGGCGTGTTTTCTACATGATGGCTGAAAAAGATCGAAAAATTTTTGGGGCTCCCCTTCCTCCCCCCTACATTTCCTGACTCATGGCAACTTACCTAGACAGTGGGCACATGTGTAGGGCAAAATAAAATTTTTATTTGCTGATTTGAAGGTTTTGTAGGCATTTGTAGTGCAGATACGTGTTCCTCCATTGAAATTTGAATTTCGCGCCGTATGCAAATTAGCCTTCGCTAGCGTAACTTCGCTTTATATAGCGAATCAACGCTAGCGCAACTTCGCAACCTTATGCTACCCCTGTGCGCAACTTTGGATTTTAGTGAATTTGCGGAGCCCTGGCGAAACTACGCCTGGCGAAGTGTGGCGAAGTGCGGCGAAGTTGCTTCCTGGCGCAACTTCGCATCTTAGTGAATTTGCCCCATAGTGACAAGGAGCAACATATTCAACAGTTCTGTACAATAGACTACTCATACATTGAACATTCTAATTACATAAAAATATTGACTGATACAGGAAGTAAAGATCATACTTGGCTTTCTCATTTGTAAGTAAAAGCATTTTTAAATTTGGACAGTGTCAGACTGGCCCACTGGGATACCAGGAAAACTCCCGATGGGCCCAGGTGTCAGTGTGCCCTCATGAGGAGGAATAATAGTTTAGAAAGTGAGCCCACAGCAACCAATAACAAATTGTCTCAAAATATCACTCTTTACATCATACTAAAAGTTAAATTAAAAGTTAATTTTAAAGTCTGGTTGTTCTCTTGAAGGTTACCCAGGAATGGCCAGTAAGATAGCAAGACCTTCAACAATAGCTTGAAACAAATGAATAATGTAAGGGGTATTATGAGCCAGTTTTAATGTGATAAGATAAAATCAATCTTTGGAATTAAATTGGAGATAAGAGTATCTCATAAAATTGAATCTGGCCCTATATCTGATATACTCGCATTCTCCTAAAAAAAAAAAATATGAGCCTTCCCATCCCGTCTTTTTACAAGTTCAAAAAGGACTGTGCAGTTCCACAAACACAAAGTGTATAGTCCTATCGGCTTCATCAGGAAAATGTTTAACTCAGTAGGCTTGTGTAGGTGATGCAAGGGTGCAGATGAGTCAGGGGGAAAAAGCCTGGGGAGAACACTTCTCATGATACCTCTGATCTAATCCTGACCAATCTGTAAAGAGATCTTCCACTGTTCTTGCTAGGTGCTAAAATGCTGCCACATTGTTTTGCTCTGTTTTTTCACTAGGCACAACAGTTACTACATTCTTTCCCTCTGGACACACGATTAAAAGATGGCAGTGAGTATAGTTTTATATAACATGATTAACACTTATTACTATACAATGGATTTTTAAACTCATCTTGCCTTTTCAGCTTTATTTTGGCAGTCCCCAAAGCGACCACCTACTCCAGTACACTTTGATGCAAAGGACCAACTGTAAGTATACTTAAAAATTCAAATATATATTAAATACATGTTATAAGCTGTACTTAAAATTGCAGCTTCATTTTATTGTGCCTGCCCACATAAAAAATATTTGGAACTTACAATTTAAGGGAAACCCATTATCCAGAAAGCTCAGAATTATGGGAAGCCATATCTCAAATAGAGATGGGGGTTTAAAAATATTTTCTTTTTCTCTGTAAAACTTATTCGAAAAAACCCAGGTCCTGATCATTCTGGATAATAGGTCCCATACCTGTATATAGTTTGGGGAAATGTTTGTTTAACTTTTATCTGTAACTTTATTGCCTTTGTGCTTGTGTATTGGGGGTGTTATTTCTGTGTAATTTGGCTCCTATTTTAACAGAAACATGCAGTCCTATCGTGATTTATGGGATTATAGCTGTATTCAAATAACCATTAGTCACAAGAGTTGCAGTTCACTAGAAATTATATTGATTATGCATCTTCTGCAATGAAAGGCCATAATATAATTTTAATAATAGAAAGATTAAATAAATAGATTTTTGTACTTACCGTTAAATCATTTTCTCTTGTCCTACATTGGGGGACACAGGCACTATGGGGATGAAGAGCCTGTTGCTTGGAGAAAGGGAACTAAAAGGTCCTCCTCCTGCTCTGGGCTTCATCCCCATCTACTTCCTCAATCCTCCGTTTTCTGGCCTAATAAGGGATGACGAGCCCTACCAATCGCCCATGTGAAGAGAAGGAGATCCTCCCCAATGCAAGCTAAGCACGGTATGATCCACCTGCTGTTTTAACTTGTTGGTATTTGAACAATAACAGTTATATAAGAATATTAACTGATCAACATTACCTTAAACTAATACAACGAGGGAAGGCCTGTGTCCCCCAATGTAGGAGAAGAGAAAAGGATTTAACAGTAAGTACAAAAATCTATTTTTCTCTTGCCTAGTTTGGGGGACACAGGCACCATAGGGACGTCCCAGAGCTAGTGCGGAGCGAACGAGTAGAATGAGCTTGAACCTGGAAGGGCGTGGCCTTACCTCATACCTCATAGGCCTTTAAGATTGCTGACCTAATCCATCTTGCAATAGTGGCCTTAGATGCCGTGGCCTTCCTTATGCTCTTGGTAGCCCTGGTGTTTGTTCTGAGAGAGCAAACCACATCTAGGTTGTGAAGCTTATAGTCCAGTTTTGTCTTTGGTTCAGGACAAAACGAAGGAACCACCAGGTCCTGGTTTAGATGGAATTCTGACACCACTTTAGGAATAAAATCCAGGTTAGGTCTCAACACAGCCTTGTCCTTGTGAAATATCAAATATGGTGGACGGCAGGATAGAGGGGCTAGTTCTGAAACTCGTCCAGCCGAAGTAATGGCTAGTAGAAAAACTACCTCAAGTGTCAGCAGAGGTAATAGAATTGAGTCCAATAGCTCGAACGGTTGCTCCTGCAATATGGTAAGTACCATATTGAGATCCCAGGGAGGGATTGGATGAGGGTATGGAGGTATCATCCTCAATGCTTCCTGGAGGAAGGTCTTGATGCTGGGCAGCATTGCAAGCTGCTGCTGAAACAGGATAGATAAGGCTGATACCTGAACCTTCAATGAGCTGAGCGCCAGCCCTTTGTCTAAGCACTCCTGAAGGAATAACAAGAGGCTACCTTCAGACTGTGGGTCTTTGGCTTTAGATTCACACCAGGATATGAATGTCCTCCATACCCTGTGGTAGATGTGTGCTGAGACGGGCTTTTTGGGCCTTAGTAAGGTCCGCATGGCCTTCTGTGGAACTCCTGATCTTGCTAGGATTAGGGCTTCAAGTGCCATGCAGTTAAAGCCAGCTGTGGTGAACTCAGGTGAAGGATCGGTCACTGAGATAACAGATCCCTTATGTCTTGAAGGTGGGATGTTGCATCCACTGTTAACTTATGAGCTCTGCAAACCAAGTGTGGCGTGGCCATTATGGTGCCACTAGAATTGTTTCTACCCTTTATCTTCTTGATTACCCCTGGCAGAAGTGCCAGCGGTGGGAACTAGGTGAAATTGCCACGGAACCACCAATGCATCCACTGCTAGGGCCAGCGGGTCGTTGCTTCTTGCGATGAACTACGGAAGCTTGTTGTTGTACCTGGATGGCATTAAGTCTACTTTCGGAGTACCAGACCTTGCCAGAATCAGTTGAAAAACCTCTGGGTGTAGGCTCCACTCGCCCTGATCTAAAGCCTCACAGCTGAGAAAATCTGCTATCCAATTGTCCACTCCTGGAATATGAACTGCGGAAATAGCTGGTACTGTGTTTTCCGCAGAAAAATTCGCTGTGCCTCTGCAAGGGCCGCTCGTCCCCGATAGTCCCCAGTACTCTCATTGCAAATCGTAACGGTACCTGATCCACTTCCTGCAGAGCTGACAGGAGCCCCTGCATTGATGCGATCTTGGACTGGTGAATAAATGCTCTTCCTACTGAAATATTTAGGACAAGCCCTAGATATTCTGTACTCTGAGATGGTATGAGTCGGGATTTCCCTAGTCACCATGGCCAGCATTCACCACATGGATTAATCCCCCCTGCTGGCCAGAGGACAGGACCTCCCCCTGATAGTTCAAAAGTTCTGCTTCCTCATCTCCCCTTTGTCTTTTTTGTCCTGTCCGGGCCAGGGAGAGGAGAAGAGAAAATAAAGAATTTATTCCTAACCTAGGATGAAGAAAAACACAGTAAGGGCCTAAAAGAAGCTCCCCAATTAGGGGTTAGCGTTGGGTCACTTACGCTTGCGGGTCAGGGGGGTTTTTGCTGGAAAGAGTGGTAGGTCCAAGCGCCGCTTATCGAGCTCCTGAGCATGGCTAATACCTCCCAGGTGCGGGTCAGGTAGGCCGAGAGCTCGGGGAGAGGCACCAGAAGACCTGCAGCGGTTCCGTTTCCATTCTGGAGAGGTGCGGTAACTGAGGCACGACCGGACGTGATGTCATGGGCAGAAGTTTCCGGTCGGCCATTTTGGATTTGGGCAAAGTAGAGCAAATGGGGAAAGAGCGCTGTATGAGTGCCAGAAGCAGGGGATTGGCGCCAAACGGAGCGTTCTTGCCTGTGACATGGATACTATATGATTTATGCAGCTGGGTAAGCAAAATATGTTTATCTATACAGAGGGCTGCTGCCTCTATTTAAAAAATTGTTCACTTCCTGTGGGTGCCATTCCAATACAGGAACACTGAACACTGAACAGTGAGAGGTCCAGCTACAGGTATGTGTGTGGGGCATGTTTCAGCTAAAATCTAGTTTATGCTATGATAAAGCTGATTAAAATCTTGTCTACTCTCTTAATTAGTTACCTGGAATGGGAAAAGCTTCACACTCTAAGGGAAAAAGGTGAAGTATGAGAGAGAGACTATGGCATGGGTTTACGGCTCAACTTCTAACAGTTTGTTTTATTTTGTATGCAGCCTGCCTGCCACGAATGCTAGAAAGGACAAGTCTCCAGAGAAGTCTACAGTTTCTGGGGAAAAACAGCAGGAACCTGGAACATCTGTATCACAGGAGAACCAATTGTTTGCAGGGTCCTTAGCTTCTGTGATCAAACAAGCAGTCATACAAAGATTCCAGGAGGTGTCAAGCTCTAAAAAGAGGCCTAGACATCATGCAAGACAGGGGGAGTCCATGTCAGATATATCGGAAGAAGATTTGTCAACCGACTCAGATATCTTGTCTCAAGCTGGATCAGAGGAAGGAAAAATTGATTCAGAGGAGTAATCCACATTCGATCGATCCATAATTGATCCACTAATAAAAGCGGTTAGACAAACTTTAACTTTCCCCACAGAATCTGCGAAGATGTCATCAGCAGACAAGCTGTTTCCTTCTTCAAAGAAAAAAGCTGTATTTTTTCCGGTACATTTGTCAATAAAGGAGATTATTGTAACGGAATGGAAAAAGACAGAAAAAAGAGCACAGACGGCAGGAAAATTTAACAAAAGATATCCTTTTGATGAGCAAGATTCAAAATCCTGGGATTCCCCTCCGAAGGTGGATGCAGCTGTAGTAAGGTTGGCTAAAAAGACTACTCTTCCAGTGGATGATGCAGCGGTTTTTAGAGAACCAATGGAAAAGAAAATGGAATTCAACTTGAGAAAAGCTTTTGGAGTAGCAGGAGCAGCCTGTAAGCCGGCATTGGCGTTGACGTCGGTGTCTAGAGCATTAAAAGTATGGCTGTCCAAATTGGGTGAAGCAATATCATCTAATGTAAAGAGACCAAAGTTATTGGAGATGCTATCTGATTGCAAGATGGCAACAGAGTTTGTTTCAGAGCCTTCAGTTGATCTAGTTCATTTTTCTGCTCGATCTATGGCCTTGTCAGTGGCAGCCAGGAGAGCGCTATGGCTAAAATCTTGGGCAGCAGATACAGCTTCAAAGGCTAACTTATGCCAGTTACCATTCGAAGGAGAGATGCTATTTGGTGAGAAGCTGGATGCGATCATAAAGAAAGTATCAGGGGGCAAGAGTATGTTTTTGCCTCAGGAAAATCAGCCTAAAAAGGCTCACTATGATCCGGGCTACAGCAAGGCTAAAGAAAGATCATTTAGAGCAGGGATCTCCAACCTTTTAAACCCGTGAGCAACATTCAGAAGTAAAAGGAGTTGGGGAGCAACACTAGCATGAAAAATGTTCTTGGGGTGCCAAATCAGGGCTGTGATTGTCCATTTGATAGCCCGTATGTGGATTGTAAACCTACATTGAGGCTCTGTTGGCAGTGCACCTGGTTTTTATACAACCAAAACTTGCCTCCAAGCCTCAAATTCAAAAATAAGCTCCTGCTTTGAGACCACTGAGAGCAACATCCAAGGTGTTGGAGAGCAACATGTTGCTCACAAGCTACTGGTTGGGGATCACTGATTTAGAGCTTCAAGACAGTACAAGCCTGGAAGAGAGTTCTCCAGGCAGTCTTCCTTCCAGAGGAGCAACGAAGAGACCTGGAGTTTTTTCTTCCACCCCATCCACCTCCAGTCAACAATGAAGGTGGCAAGGCCCAGAACATGGTGGGAGGCAGATTAAACAAATTTGCTCATGTCTGGGCCATAACTATTCAGGACGCATGGATACAGAATATTGTAGAGTCAGGGTTTGCTCTAGAATTCAAGCCAGTACCCAGAAAAGATTTTTTCATAGAATCCATTTTCAAAGGAGAAGAGTCAAAGGTGAAGATTGTCCAAGAATATCTAAATCAATTGTTAGAGTCAGGAGCAATAGAAACGATAAATCCTCAGGAAGAATACAAATGTTTTTATTCAAGGCTTTATCTAGTACAGAAAGCATCAGGCACATGGAGACCAGTGTTAGACATGAGGAATCTGAACAAATTTCTGCAAACAAGGAAATTCAAAATGGAATCTCTAACATCCATCATGCAAGCAGTCTCCGTGGGAGATTGGTTAACAAGCATAGATTTAAAGATGCTTATTTCCATATTCCAATTTCTCAAATAGACAGAAAATACCTGAGGTTTTCGGTGGACAATCATCATGTGCAGTTCAGATGCGTACCATTTGGTCTTTCTCAGTCCGCAAGAGTGTTCACAAAGGTGTTGGTAACACTCATAGCAGAGTTAAGGAAAGAGGGGCTAGCAGTATACCACTATCTGGACGATATCTTGGTGGCAGTATTTGGGGGCCCTCTTTCAAACAGATCAGAATCTGGTCAGTCTGCCCGTAGAGAGCCAAGAAAAAATAATCAGGATGATCAAAGATTTCAAGAGACTGAGGACAGTATCCGTACAACAATGCCTAAGGGTACTGGGATCCATGTCATTGACTATTCAAATATTGAGGTGGGCAAGATGGCATCTAAGGCCCTTACAAAGTTTCCTTCTAAGAAAGGTCAAACAGCCTCACTTACATTTACAAGAAAAGGTAAAAATACCACAAGAGCTAAAAAGAACTCTAGATTGGTGGTGCAGTCGAGATCATCTGGTAAGAGGGGTGCATCTGGAAGAACCAGAATGGGTGTGTAACAATACCTGTGCGGCGGGGTTGCCCGCCGCGCCATCGGCGGGGACGCCCGCCGCATGGTCACTCTCCTTCGCAGCCATCTTAGGCTGCGCCAGCGTGTTCGCGCTGGCGCCGGCTCTCTAGGGCGCGCGCGCCACGCCTCCTTCTTATTTAAAGGCACAGGCGTGCTGGCGTAGTGACGCCAGCACGCAAAGGCGCGAATTTCAAATGTATAAATAGCTGCCCAGCATAGCAATGGTTGCCCGTGATAGAATCTTGATTCTGTGGTTCCTGAAGCCTTGTGCTGTCTGTTCCTGTGTAACTTTAGTCTGTTAATCTGGTTTTTATCCCTGCCTGTTCCTGACAATTCTGATATCCGAATCCTGACTTTTGCCTGCATCTCGACTACTCTTTCTGCCTGACCCCATCTGTTTGATTACCCGGTTTTGACCCTTGCCTGCCTGATAATTCTTGATATCTGCCTGCCTCGACCCAGCCTGTTTTGACGATTCCTTTGCCTGCTCCATTTGTACTGTGACCTTCGGCCCAAAAGACTCTGCTAACTGCCATGCCCCGTTGCCAGCCAGAACATCTCGCCTTGTTCCCCTCGTTAAGTCCAGGTGGCACCCAAGTAAGCTGAGGGCTCCTCCCGAAGCCCAACGGTGGTCACACTACTGGTGAAGCTGAGCCGAGACCAGGGTGCTTGGCATTTGTTCTGGTATCGGGTGCCGGCCGTGACAGGGTGGTAGTGACACCGATGCATCGAGTGTGGGTTGGGGAGCCCACATAGGCGAAATATTTGTACAAGGCACTTGGAGAGGAAAAAATGTGTCTTAAAATATTCTGGAGTTAAGAGCCATAAAGCAGTCCCTTTTTTCTTTTTCTCACCTGTTAAAAGACAAACAGGTAAAAGTCATGACCGACAATACGACAGCAGTTGCCTATTTGGTAAAGCAAGGAGGCACCAGAAGTGTATCTCTGATGGAAGAAGTAAAGCCACTGTTTCAGTGGGCAGAAAATTGGTTGGAGGGGTTAACTGCTATTCATCTTCCAGGAAGAGAAAACGGAAAAGCAGACTTCCTCAGCCAGGAAATGGTAGACCCGGGAGAATGGAGTCTACACAAAGACATTTTCGGAGAGATTGTAGAAAGATGAGGTCTACCAGAGATAGATGCGATGGCATCTCTCCAGAACAAAAAATGTCTCCAGTTTTTCTCGAGGTTCCCCTGCAAAGAGGCAGGGGCAATAGATGGTTTGAGACAGAATTGGTCAGAGAACTTCATTCATGTTTTTCCTCCATTTCCCTTAATATGGAGAGTATTAAAGAAAATAAAGAAAGACCGAGTGGAAGCCATCGTGATTATTCCCTTCTGGCCCAGAAGGCCTTGGTTTCCTCTTCTCCGAAAATTAGCCATAGAGGAACCAATACGGATCCAGAGTTTTCCAGGCTGGTTATCACAGGGGTCAATTCAGATGCAAGAGAGCAATCATCTGTCCTTGATGGCCTGGCGGTTGAGAGGGAGAGATTGAGATGCCTCTCTCTGAAAGAGGAAGTCATTGATTTTTTGATGAAATCAAGAAAAGCTAGTACTTCTGCTCAGTATTACAAGGTGTGGGAAAAGTTTGTGGAGTTTATCAAGGATAAAAAAGGTGTTCCTTTATCTCCATCACCCACAATGGTGGTTGAATTTTTGTTATCAGGATATGAGAAGAAGTTACATTTCAGCACACTGAAAAAACAGGTGTCGGCGATTTCAGCCCTAACTGGGAAAACATGGGCAGAAGAACCTTTAGTAAAAAGATTCTTTAATGCAATGATAAGGGTTAAACCAATAAAGAGAAATTGTTTGCCACCGTGGGATCTTCCTTTTGTGCTTAAAACCTTAACAGAGGCTCCATTTGAGCCATTGGAAAAGTCATCCATCTGGAATCTGACATTGAAGGTAGTACTCTTGGTGGCCATAACTTCAGCCTGTAGAGTGGGAGAGATATCAGCCTTGGCAGCATCCGAACCACATACGGTGATATTTGAGGACAGAGTGGTACTAAAACTTGCATTTGGATTCCTACCGAAGGTCATCTCAAAATTCCATATGGATTTAGAGGTGATTCTGCCCTCTTTTTTCCCAATTCCCAGATCTGCACAAGAAGAAATGTGGCATACTCTGGATTTAGTGAGAGCCATCAAGATTTACTTGGAAAGAACAGAAGCTTGGAGGAAGTCAGACCGTATGTTCATAGTGCCTAATGGGTACAGAAAAGGTCAAGCTCCAACAAAGAGAATGATTAGTTCTTGGATTGTGGCAGCTATTGCGAAGGCTTACAATGTGGCAGGTAGAAAGATTCCCAAAGGGTTGAAGGCCCATTCTACCAGGGCATTGGCAAGTTCCTGGGCGGCACAAGCCAGGGAGTCGCCAGATAGCATCTGCAAATCGGTAAGATGGTCGTCATTGAATACATTTGTAAATAGTGATGGGTGAATCTGTCGCGTTTCGCTTCGCCAAATAATTTGCGAATTTCAAGTGAAATTCGCAAAACGGCGAAAAATACACATTTGCTCCAAAATACCAAAATATATAGGAATCAAGTGCAGGGCCAGATTTACATAGTGATTAAATTAATGTATTCCGTTTAAATAAATCTATTATAATCTGTTTAAATAATCTCCATTTGACAGCTCACAGTTCTCTAACTTGTCTGCAATTATGACAGTCAGTCAAAGTCAACTGTTCCAATCCTAATTACAGTATTCACTTAAATAAATTTTTGCTGTAAAATAGCAAATCATTGTAAGATGTTTTCTTTTTAAATAACTCTACCTTCAACCTCCACGCGCAGCTCTTCAACAAATGCGCTGTGGCGCCTTTTTAAATCACTCCAAATCCTCTGGACCTCCCGCAGACTTAAGCGCACATGGAACTCCCTCTGCAGCCTGCGCCTCAGCCTCTCCATAATGCTGCGGCGGAGTGCCTGGATACCTCTCACACCAGGAGGGATATTGTCGTATCCCTCCCGGTGCAGGTACCTGACGAAGTACTGCAGCTGTTCCTCACTCATCATGCCAGGTCCTGGCATTTTCTAACTGCACTCCTACAACTGTAAGCAAGGGCGGGGCTATTTATAGTGGCGACGCCCGTTTTTGACACGCGCAAACCTAGTTTTGCTATGACAGGCGCCGAATTTCGTTGTGACGGCGCCGAATTTCGTCGTGAGGGCACCGAAATTGATAATTTGACTACTGTAACACTCAAATACATTGATTTTTTAAATAAATTTTGATATTAAGTCACACTATATTTGCTAATTAGGCACTATTAGAAGTAACATTATTCCCCTAGCAATCATGCATTGATTTAAATAAGAGACTAGAATATGAATAGGAGAGGCCTAAATAGAAAAAAGTAGCAATGACTAAGAATACATTTGTAGTCTGACATAGTATTTGCTTTTTAGTTGGGGTCAGTGACCCACATTTAAAAGCTGCAAAGAGTCAGATAATTAAAAAACCAAAAAAATAAAAAAATACTGAAAACCAAATTAAAAGTTGCTTAGAATTTGCCATACTATTGCATACTAAAAGTTACCTTAAAGGTGAACCACCTCTTTATGTGGTTTGAATTGGATCTATGAATACGTTGTGTAAAGTGTTTGGAAACAAAGGATGGCGTGTGTTCTCTTTGAAGGTTATGGACAGCAAACTGGGACAAGACTGCTTGTGAAGTTGAAAGTTGCAAAATAGCAGATGCAGCTGAAAGTGGGATTTAAGCTGGACATCATCTAGGAATGAAATTCCTCTTTCCATCCAGCAAACTGTGTTGTCTCGTTTATTTAACTCAAGGACAAAAGTATTCATAGAGGACAAATTCCATCTAAATTATTGCTTACAGCATGAATTTAAGTAGAGTTTATGGCTATGTTTGCGTCACCCAGGGTTGCCAGGTTGGTTGGTTTCCAGTCAAATTTAGTGGGATGATGGTTGGGGCCTGTTTGGGCCTCTGTGTAATTTGAATGCCAGGGCCTATTTTGACTCCCAGACCAGACATGGCTTTGGGGCTACCATTAAAACATTTCCCTTACTTTTAAGCTTTGTACACAGTGATAAATGTACACATGTTTTGCTTTGAAATCAATGGGAAGAGCAATTCGCACCTATGTTTCACTCAGTAACTGCTACACACGCATGCCCTCCCTGTATACATTTTTAGAGCACTCCTATCATTTGAAAATAAAGAATAATGACTGAGGCACAGAACTTTTGGCCGCAGTCGTTTCAGGGGTAATAATAGTGTGAAAACATTTGCCAACCAAGCAGCAAGCATTGTAATCAATTGTATTAGAGCCAGAAGAATTAAATGAGGCAGGCCTCAACCCGAAGAAATCAGCCCACTAAGCAGCAAAAATAGAAGCAACATATTTAGAAGCCATGTTAGGCCTCAACCACCAGAAGAAATTAGCCAACTAAGCGGCAAAATCATAAGCAACATATTAGGCCTCAACCCAAAGAAATTAGCCAACAATGTGGCAGTATTCGAAGAAACATATTTAGAAGCCATGTTATGCTTCAAGCACCAGAAGAAATTAGCCAACTAAGCGGCAAAATTATAAGCAACATATTTAGAAGCCATGTTAGGCCTCAACCTGAAGAAATTAGCCAACAATGTGGCAGTATTCGAAGAAACATATTTAGAAGCCATGTTAGGCCTCAACCCGAAGAAATTAGCCCACTAAGCAGCAAAAATGGAAGCAACATATTTAGAGGCCATGTTAGGCCTCAACCCGAAGATATTAGCCAACAATGTGGCAGTATTCGAAGAAACATATTTAGAAGCCATGTTAGGCCTCAACCCGAAGAAATTAGCCCACTAAGCAGCAAAAATGGAAGCAAGATATTTAGAGGCCATGTTAGGCCTCAACCCGAAGATATTAGCCAACAATGTGGCAGTATTCGAAGAAACATATTTAGAAGCCATGTTAGGCCTCAACCCGAAAAAATTAGCCCACTAAGCAGCAAAAATAGAGGCAACATATTTAGAGGCCATGTTAGGCCTCAACTAGAAGAAATTAGCCAACAATGCGGCAGTATTCTAAGAAACATTTTTAGAAGCCATGTAAGGCCTCAACCCGAAGAAATTAGCCCACTAAGCAACAAAAATAGAAGCAACATATTTAGAGGGCATGTTAGGCCACAACTACTAAAAAAATTTGCCGACAATGCAGCAGTAGTGCCAGCAACAGCAGTAGGAGCCTTGATAGGCCCCCACCAGACTTTTGCCAAATAATGAGGCATTAGTAGCAACAGCAGCGGCAGTCATGTTGTAATCAACTCTATATTAGAGCCAGAAGAATTAAATGAGGCAAGCCTCAAACAGAAGACTTTTGGCAAATAATGAGGCATTAGTAGCAACAGCAGCGGCAGCAACAGTCATGTTGTAACTTATAATCAACTCTATATTAGAGCCAGAAGAATTAAATGAGGCAGGCCTCAAACAGAAGACTTTTGCCAAATAATGAGGCATTAGTAGCAACAGCAGCGGCAGCAACAGTCATGTTGTAACTTATAATCAACTCTATATTAGAGCCAGAAGAATTAAATGAGGCAAGCCTCAAACAGAAGACTTTTGCCAAATAATGAGGCATTAGTAGCAACAGCAGCAGGCAGCAACAGTCATGTTGTAACTTATAATCAACTCTATATTAGAGCCAGAAGAATTAAATGAGGCAGGCCTCAAACAGAAGACTTTTGCCAAATAATGAGGCATTAGTAGCAACAGCAGCGGCAGCAACAGTCATGTTGTAACTTATAATCAACTCTATATTAGAGCCAGAAGAATTAAATGAGGCAAGCCTCAAACAGAAGACTTTTGCCAAATAATGAGGCATTATTAGCAACAGCAGAGGCAGCAACAGTCATGTTGTAACTCATAATCAACTCTATATTAGAGCCAGAAGAATTAAATGAGGCAGGCCTCAAACAGAAGACTTTTGCCAAATAATGAGGCATTAGTAGCAACAGCAGCGGCAGCAACAGTCATGTTGTAACTTATAATCAACTCTATATTAGAGCCAGAAGAATTAAATGAGGCAGGCCTCAAACAGAAGACTTTTGCCAAATAATGAGGCATTAGTAGCAACAGCAGCGGCAGCAACAGTCATGTTGTAACTTATAATCAACTCTATATTAGAGCCAGAAGAATTAAATGAGGCAGGCCTCAAACAGAAGACTTTTGCCAAATAATGAGGCATTAGTAGCAACAGCAGCGGCAGCAACAGTCATGTTGTAACTTATAATCAACTCTATATTAGAGCCAGAAGAATTAAATGAGGCAGGCCTCAAACAGAAGACTTTTGCCAAATAATGAGCATTAGTAGCAACAGCAGAGGCAGCAACAGTCATGTTGTAACTTATAATCAACTCTATATTAGAGCCAGAAGAATTAAAGAGGCAGGCCTCAAACAGAAGACTTTTGCCAAATAATGAGGCATTAGTAGCAACAGCAGAGGCAGCAACAGTCATGTTGTAACTTATAATCAACTCTATATTAGAGCCAGAAGAATTAAATGAGGCAGGCCTCAAACAGAAGACTTTTGCCAAATAATGAGGCATTAGTAGCAACAGCAGCGGCAGTCATGTTGTAATCAACTCTATCTTAGAGCCAGAAGAATTAAATGAGGCAGGCCTCAAACAGAAGACTTTTGCCAAATAATGAGGCATTAGTAGCAACAGCAGCGGCAGCAACAGTCATGTTGTAACTTATAATCAACTCTATATTAGAGCCAGAAGAATTAAATGAGGCAGGCCTCAAACAGAAGACTTTTGCCAAATAATGAGGCATTAGTAGCAACAGCAGCGGCAGCAACAGTCATGTTGTAACTTATAATCAACTCTATATTAGAGCCAGAAGAATTAAATGAGGCAGGCCTCAAACAGAAGACTTTTGCCAAATAATGAGACATTAGTAGCAACAGCAGAGGCAGCAACAGTCATGTTGTAACTTATAATCAACTCTATATTAGAGCCAGAAGAATTAAATGAGGCAGGCCTCAAACAGAAGACTTTTGCCAAATAATGAGGCATTAGTAGCAACAGCAGAGGCAGCAACAGTCATGTTGTAACTTATAATCAACTCTATATTAGAGCCAGAAGAATTAAATGAGGCAGGCCTCAAACAGAAGACTTTTGCCAAATAATGAGGCATTAGTAGCAACAGCAGCGCAGTCATGTTGTAATCAACTCTATATTAGAGCCAGAAGAATTAAATGAGGCAGGCCTCAAACAGAAGACTTTTGCCAAATAATGAGGCATTAGTAGCAACAGCAGCGGCAGCAACAGTCATGTTGTAACTTATAATCAACTCTATATTAGAGCCAGAAGAATTAAATGAGGCAGGCCTCAAACAGAAGACTTTTGCCAAATAATGAGGCATTAGTAGCAACAGCAGAGGCAGCAACAGTCATGTTGTAACTTATAATCAACTCTATATTAGAGCCAGAAGAATTAAATGAGGCAGGCCTCAAACAGAAGACTTTTGCCAAATAATGAGGCATTAGTAGCAACAGCAGAGGCAGCAACAGTCATGTTGTAACTTATAATCAACTCTATATTAGAGCCAGAAGAATTAAATGAGGTAGGCCTCAAACAGAAGACCTTTGCCAAATAATGAGCCATTAGTAGCAACAGCAGAGGCAGCAACAGTCATGTTGTAACTCATAATCAACTCTATATTAGAGCCAGAAGAATTAAATGAGGCAGGCCTCAAACAGAAGACTTTTGCCAAATAATGAGGCATTAGTAGCAACAGCAGCGGCAGCAGCAGTCATGTTGTAACTTATAATCAACTCTATCTTAGAGCCAGAAGAATTAAATGAGGCAGGCCTCAAACAGAAGACTTTTGCCAAATAATGAGGCATTAGTAGCAACAGCAGCGGCAGCAACAGTCATGTTGTAACTTATAATCAACTCTATATTAGAGCCAGAAGAATTAAATGAGGCAGGCCTCAAACAGAAGACTTTTGCCAAATAATGAGGCATTAGTAGCAACAGCAGCGGCAGTCATGTTGTAATCAACTCTATATTAGAGCCAGAAGAATTAAATGAGGCAGGCCTCAAACAGAAGACTTTTGCCAAATAATGAGGCATTAGTAGCAACAGCAGCGGCAGCAACAGTCATGTTGTAACTTATAATCAACTCTATATTAGAGCCAGAAGAATTAAATGAGGCAGGCCTCAAACAGAAGACTTTTGCCAAATAATGAGGCATTAGTAGCAACAGCAGCGGCAGCAACAGTCATGTTGTAACTTATAATCAACTCTATATTAGAGCCAGAAGAATTAAATGAGGCAGGCCTCAAACAGAAGACTTTTGCCAAATAATGAGGCATTAGTAGCAACAGCAGAGGCAGCAACAGTCATGTTGTAACTTATAATCAACTCTATATTAGAGCCAGAAGAATTAAAAGAGGCAGGCCTCAAACAGAAGACTTTTGCCAAATAATGAGGCATTAGTAGCAACAGCAGAGGCAGCAACAGTCATGTTGTAACTTATAATCAACTCTATATTAGAGCCAGAAGAATTAAATGAGGCATGCCTCAAACAGAAGACTTTTGCCAAATAATGAGGCATTAGTAGCAACAGCAGCGGCAGTCATGTTGTAATCAACTCTATCTTAGAGCCAGAAGAATTAAATGAGGCAGGCCTCAAACAGAAGACTTTTGCCAAATAATGAGGCATTAGTAGCAACAGCAACGGCAGCAACAGTCATGTTGTAACTTATAATCAACTCTATATTAGAGCCAGAAGAATTAAATGAGGCAGGCCTCAAACAGAAGACTTTTGCCAAATAATGAGACATTAGTAGCAACAGCAGAGGCAGCAACAGTCATGTTGTAACTTATAATCAACTCTATATTAGAGCCAGAAGAATTAAATGAGGCAGGCCTCAAACAGAAGACTTTTGCCAAATAATGAGGAATTAGTAGCAACAGCAGAGGCAGCAACAGTCATGTTGTAACTTATAATCAACTCTATATTAGAGCCAGAAGAATTAAATGAGGTAGGCCTCAAACAGAAGACCTTTGCCAAATAATGAGCCATTAGTAGCAACAGCAGAGGCAGCAACAGTCATGTTGTAACTCATAATCAACTCTATATTAGAGCCAGAAGAATTAAATGAGGCAGGCCTCAAACAGAAGACTTTTGCCAAATAATGAGGCATTAGTAGCAACAGCAGAGGCAGCAACAGTCATGTTGTAACTTATAATCAACTCTATATTAGAGCCAGAAGAATTAAATGAGGCAGGCCTCAAACAGAAGACTTTTGCCAAATAATGAGGCATTAGTAGCAACAGCAGAGGCAGCAACAGTCATGTTGTAACTTATAATCAACTCTATATTAGAGCCAGAAGAATTAAATGAGGCAGGCCTCAAACAGAAGACTTTTGCCAAATAATGAGGCATTAGTAGCAACAGCAGCGGCAGTCATGTTGTAATCAACTCTATATTAGAGCCAGAAGAATTAAATGAGGCAGGCCTCAAACAGAAGACTTTTGCCAAATAATGAGGCATTAGTAGCAACAGCAGCGGCAGCAACAGTCATGTTGTAACTTATAATCAACTCTATATTAGAGCCAGAAGAATTAAATGAGGCAGGCCTCAAACAGAAGACTTTTGCCAAATAATGAGGCATTAGTAGCAACAGCAGCGGCAGCAACAGTCATGTTGTAACTTATAATCAACTCTATATTAGAGCCAGAAGAATTAAATGAGGCAGGCCTCAAACAGAAGACTTTTGCCAAATAATGAGGCATTAGTAGCAACAGCAGCGGCAGCAACAGTCATGTTGTAACTTATAATCAACTCTATATTAGAGCCAGAAGAATTAAATGAGGCAGGCCTCAAACAGAAGACTTTTGCCAAATAATGAGGCATTAGTAGCAACAGCAGAGGCAGCAACAGTCATGTTGTAACTTATAATCAACTCTATATTAGAGCCAGAAGAATTAAATGAGGCAGGCCTCAAACAGAAGACTTTTGCCAAATAATGAGGCATTAGTAGCAACAGCAGAGGCAGCAACAGTCATGTTGTAACTTATAATCAACTCTATATTAGAGCCAGAAGAATTAAATGAGGCAGGCCTCAAACAGAAGACTTTTGCCAAATAATGAGGCATTAGTAGCAACAGCAGAGGCAGCAACAGTCATGTTGTAACTTATAATCAACTCTATATTAGAGCCAGAAGAATTAAATGAGGCAGGCCTCAAACAGAAGACTTTTGCCAAATAATGAGGCATTAGTAGCAACAGCAGCGGCAGTCATGTTGTAATCAACTCTATATTAGAGCCAGAAGAATTAAATGAGGCAGGCCTCAAACAGAAGACTTTTGCCAAATAATGAGGCATTAGTAGCAACAGCAGCGGCAGCAACAGTCATGTTGTAACTTATAATCAACTCTATATTAGAGCCAGAAGAATTAAATGAGGCAGGCCTCAAACAGAAGACTTTTGCCAAATAATGAGGCATTAGTAGCAACAGCAGAGGCAGCAACAGTCATGTTGTAACTTATAATCAACTCTATATTAGAGCCAGAAGAATTAAATGAGGCAGGCCTCAAACAGAAGACTTTTGCCAAATAATGAGGCATTAGTAGCAACAGCAGAGGCAGCAACAGTCATGTTGTAACTTATAATCAACTCTATATTAGAGCCAGAAGAATTAAATGAGGCAGGCCTCAAACAGAAGACTTTTGCCAAATAATGAGGCATTAGTAGCAACAGCAGAGGCAGCAACAGTCATGTTGTAACTTATAATCAACTCTATATTAGAGCCAGAAGAATTAAATGAGGCAGGCCTCAAACAGAAGACTTTTGCCAAATAATGAGGCATTAGTAGCAACAGCAGAGGCAGCAACAGTCATGTTGTAACTCATAATCAACTCTATATTAGAGCCAGAAGAATTAAATGAGGCAGGCCTCAAACAGAAGACTTTTGCCAAATAATGAGGCATTAGTAGCAACAGCAGAGGCAGCAACAGTCATGTTGTAACTTATAATCAACTCTATATTAGAGCCAGAAGAATTAAATGAGGCAGGCCTCAAACAGAAGACTTTTGCCAAATAATGAGGCATTAGTAGCAACAGCAGAGGCAGCAACAGTCATGTTGTAACTTATAATCAACTCTATATTAGAGCCAGAAGAATTAAATGAGGCAGGCCTCAAACAGAAGACTTTTGCCAAATAATGAGGCATTAGTAGCAACAGCAGCGGCAGTCATGTTGTAATCAACTCTATATTAGAGCCAGAAGAATTAAATGAGGCAGGCCTCAAACAGAAGACTTTTGCCAAATAATGAGGCATTAGTAGCAACAGCAGCGGCAGCAACAGTCATGTTGTAACTTATAATCAACTCTATATTAGAGCCAGAAGAATTAAATGAGGCAGGCCTCAAACAGAAGACTTTTGCCAAATAATGAGGCATTAGTAGCAACAGCAGCGGCAGCAACAGTCATGTTGTAACTTATAATCAACTCTATATTAGAGCCAGAAGAATTAAATGAGGCAGGCCTCAAACAGAAGACTTTTGCCAAATAATGAGGCATTAGTAGCAACAGCAGCGGCAGCAACAGTCATGTTGTAACTTATAATCAACTCTATATTAGAGCCAGAAGAATTAAATGAGGCAGGCCTCAAACAGAAGACTTTTGCCAAATAATGAGGCATTAGTAGCAACAGCAGCGGCAGCAACAGTCATGTTGTAACTTATAATCAACTCTATATTAGAGCCAGAAGAATTAAAAGAGACAGGCCTCAAACAGAAGACTTTTGCCAAATAATGAGACATTAGTAGCAACAGCAGAGGCAGCAACAGTCATGTTGTAACTTATAATCAACTCTATATTAGAGCCAGAAGAATTAAAAGAGGCAGGCCTCAAACAGAAGACTTTTGCCAAATAATGAGGAATTAGTAGCAACAGCAGAGGCAGCAACAGTCATGTTGTAACTTATAATCAACTCTATATTAGAGCCAGAAGAATTAAATGAGGCATGCCTCAAACAGAAGACTTTTGCCAAATAATGAGGCATTAGTAGCAACAGCAGCGGCAGTCATGTTGTAATCAACTCTATATTAGAGCCAGAAGAATTAAATGAGGCAGGCCTCAAACAGAAGACTTTTGCCAAATAATGAGGCATTAGTAGCAACAGCAGCGGCAGCAACAGTCATGTTGTAACTTATAATCAACTCTATATTAGAGCCAGAAGAATTAAATGAGGCAGGCCTCAAACAGAAGACTTTTGCCAAATAATGAGGCATTAGTAGCAACAGCAGAGGCAGCAACAGTCATGTTGTAACTTATAATCAACTCTATATTAGAGCCAGAAGAATTAAATGAGGCAGGCCTCAAACAGAAGACTTTTGCCAAATAATGAGGCATTAGTAGCAACAGCAGAGGCAGCAACAGTCATGTTGTAACTTATAATCAACTCTATATTAGAGCCAGAAGAATTAAATGAGGCAGGCCTCAAACAGAAGACTTTTGCCAAATAATGAGGCATTAGTAGCAACAGCAGAGGCAGCAACAGTCATGTTGTAACTTATAATCAACTCTATATTAGAGCCAGAAGAATTAAATGAGGCAGGCCTCAAACAGAAGACTTTTGCCAAATAATGAGGCATTAGTAGCAACAGCAGCGGCAGTCATGTTGTAATCAACTCTATATTAGAGCCAGAAGAATTAAATGAGGCAGGCCTCAAACAGAAGACTTTTGCCAAATAATGAGGCATTAGTAGCAACAGCAGCGGCAGCAACAGTCATGTTGTAACTTATAATCAACTCTATATTAGAGCCAGAAGAATTAAATGAGGCAGGCCTCAAACAGAAGACTTTTGCCAAATAATGAGGCATTAGTAGCAACAGCAGAGGCAGCAACAGTCATGTTGTAACTTATAATCAACTCTATATTAGAGCCAGAAGAATTAAATGAGGCAGGCCTCAAACAGAAGACTTTTGCCAAATAATGAGGCATTAGTAGCAACAGCAGAGGCAGCAACAGTCATGTTGTAACTTATAATCAACTCTATATTAGAGCCAGAAGAATTAAATGAGGCAGGCCTCAAACAGAAGACTTTTGCCAAATAATGAGGCATTAGTAGCAACAGCAGAGGCAGCAACAGTCATGTTGTAACTTATAATCAACTCTATATTAGAGCCAGAAGAATTAAATGAGGCAGGCCTCAAACAGAAGACTTTTGCCAAATAATGAGGCATTAGTAGCAACAGCAGCGGCAGCAACAGTCATGTTGTAACTTATAATCAACTCTATATTAGAGCCAGAAGAATTAAATGAGGCAGGCCTCAAACAGAAGACTTTTGCCAAATAATGAGGCATTAGTAGCAACAGCAGCGGCAGCAACAGTCATGTTGTAACTTATAATCAACTCTATATTAGAGCCAGAAGAATTAAATGAGGCAGGCCTCAAACAGAAGACTTTTGCCAAATAATGAGGCATTAGTAGCAACAGCAGAGGCAGCAACAGTCATGTTGTAACTTATAATCAACTCTATATTAGAGCCAGAAGAATTAAATGAGGCAGGCCTCAAACAGAAGACTTTTGCCAAATAATGAGGCATTAGTAGCAACAGCAGAGGCAGCAACAGTCATGTTGTAACTTATAATCAACTCTATATTAGAGCCAGAAGAATTAAATGAGGCAGGCCTCAAACAGAAGACTTTTGCCAAATAATGAGGCATTAGTAGCAACAGCAGCGGCAGTCATGTTGTAACTATAATCAACTCTATATTAGAGCCAGAAGAATTAAATGAGGCAGGCCTCAAACAGAAGACTTTTGCCAAATAATGAGGCATTAGTAGCAACAGCAGCGGCAGCAACAGTCATGTTGTAACTTATAATCAACTCTATATTAGAGCCAGAAGAATTAAATGAGGCAGGCCTCAAACAGAAGACTTTTGCCAAATAATGAGGCATTAGTAGCAACAGCAGCGGCAGCAACAGTCATGTTGTAACTTATAATCAACTCTATATTAGAGCCAGAAGAATTAAATGAGGCAGGCCTCAAACAGAAGACTTTTGCCAAATAATGAGGCATTAGTAGCAACAGCAGAGGCAGCAACAGTCATGTTGTAACTTATAATCAACTCTATATTAGAGCCAGAAGAATTAAATGAGGCAGGCCTCAAACAGAAGACTTTTGCCAAATAATGAGGCATTAGTAGCAACAGCAGAGGCAGCAACAGTCATGTTGTAACTTATAATCAACTCTATATTAGAGCCAGAAGAATTAAATGAGGCAGGCCTCAAACAGAAGACTTTTGCCAAATAATGAGGCATTAGTAGCAACAGCAGAGGCAGCAACAGTCATGTTGTAACTTATAATCAACTCTATATTAGAGCCAGAAGAATTAAATGAGGCAGGCCTCAAACAGAAGACTTTTGCCAAATAATGAGGCATTAGTAGCAACAGCAGCGGCAGCAACAGTCATGTTGTAACTTATAATCAACTCTATATTAGAGCCAGAAGAATTAAATGAGGCAGGCCTCAAACAGAAGACTTTTGCCAAATAATGAGGCATTAGTAGCAACAGCAGCGGCAGCAACAGTCATGTTGTAACTTATAATCAACTCTATATTAGAGCCAGAAGAATTAAATGAGGCAGGCCTCAAACAGAAGACTTTTGCCAAATAATGAGGCATTAGTAGCAACAGCAGAGGCAGCAACAGTCATGTTGTAACTTATAATCAACTCTATATTAGAGCCAGAAGAATTAAATGAGGCAGGCCTCAAACAGAAGACTTTTGCCAAATAATGAGGCATTAGTAGCAACAGCAGAGGCAGCAACAGTCATGTTGTAACTTATAATCAACTCTATATTAGAGCCAGAAGAATTAAATGAGGCAGGCCTCAAACAGAAGACTTTTGCCAAATAATGAGGCATTAGTAGCAACAGCAGCGGCAGTCATGTTGTAATCAACTCTATATTAGAGCCAGAAGAATTAAATGAGGCAGGCCTCAAACAGAAGACTTTTGCCAAATAATGAGGCATTAGTAGCAACAGCAGCGGCAGCAACAGTCATGTTGTAACTTATAATCAACTCTATATTAGAGCCAGAAGAATTAAATGAGGCAGGCCTCAAACAGAAGACTTTTGCCAAATAATGAGGCATTAGTAGCAACAGCAGCGGCAGCAACAGTCATGTTGTAACTTATAATCAACTCTATATTAGAGCCAGAAGAATTAAATGAGGCAGGCCTCAAACAGAAGACTTTTGCCAAATAATGAGGCATTAGTAGCAACAGCAGAGGCAGCAACAGTCATGTTGTAACTTATAATCAACTCTATATTAGAGCCAGAAGAATTAAATGAGGCAGGCCTCAAACAGAAGACTTTTGCCAAATAATGAGGCATTAGTAGCAACAGCAGCGGCAGCAACAGTCATGTTGTAACTTATAATCAACTCTATATTAGAGCCAGAAGAATTAAATGAGGCAGGCCTCAAACAGAAGACTTTTGCCAAATAATGAGGCATTAGTAGCAACAGCAGAGGCAGCAACAGTCATGTTGTAACTTATAATCAACTCTATATTAGAGCCAGAAGAATTAAATGAGGCAGGCCTCAAACAGAAGACTTTTGCCAAATAATGAGGCATTAGTAGCAACAGCAGAGGCAGCAACAGTCATGTTGTAACTTATAATCAACTCTATATTAGAGCCAGAAGAATTAAATGAGGCAGGCCTCAAACAGAAGACTTTTGCCAAATAATGAGGCATTAGTAGCAACAGCAGAGGCAGCAACAGTCATGTTGTAACTTATAATCAACTCTATATTAGAGCCAGAAGAATTAAATGAGGCAGGCCTCAAACAGAAGACTTTTGCCAAATAATGAGGCATTAGTAGCAACAGCAGCGGCAGCAACAGTCATGTTGTAACTTATAATCAACTCTATATTAGAGCCAGAAGAATTAAATGAGGCAGGCCTCAAACAGAAGACTTTTGCCAAATAATGAGGCATTAGTAGCAACAGCAGAGGCAGCAACAGTCATGTTGTAACTTATAATCAACTCTATATTAGAGCCAGAAGAATTAAATGAGGCAGGCCTCAAACAGAAGACTTTTGCCAAATAATGAGGCATTAGTAGCAACAGCAGCGGCAGCAACAGTCATGTTGTAACTTATAATCAACTCTATATTAGAGCCAGAAGAATTAAATGAGGCAGGCCTCAAACAGAAGACTTTTGCCAAATAATGAGGCATTAGTAGCAACAGCAGCGGCAGCAACAGTCATGTTGTAACTTATAATCAACTCTATATTAGAGCCAGAAGAATTAAATGAGGCAGGCCTCAAACAGAAGACTTTTGCCAAATAATGAGGCATTAGTAGCAACAGCAGCGGCAGCAACAGTCATGTTGTAACTTATAATCAACTCTATATTAGAGCCAGAAGAATTAAATGAGGCAGGCCTCAAACAGAAGACTTTTGCCAAATAATGAGGCATTAGTAGCAACAGCAGAGGCAGCAACAGTCATGTTGTAACTTATAATCAACTCTATATTAGAGCCAGAAGAATTAAATGAGGCAGGCCTCAAACAGAAGACTTTTGCCAAATAATGAGGCATTAGTAGCAACAGCAGAGGCAGCAACAGTCATGTTGTAACTTATAATCAACTCTATATTAGAGCCAGAAGAATTAAATGAGGCAGGCCTCAAACAGAAGACTTTTGCCAAATAATGAGGCATTAGTAGCAACAGCAGCGGCAGTCATGTTGTAATCAACTCTATATTAGAGCCAGAAGAATTAAATGAGGCAGGCCTCAAACAGAAGACTTTTGCCAAATAATGAGGCATTAGTAGCAACAGCAGCGGCAGCAACAGTCATGTTGTAACTTATAATCAACTCTATATTAGAGCCAGAAGAATTAAATGAGGCAGGCCTCAAACAGAAGACTTTTGCCAAATAATGAGGCATTAGTAGCAACAGCAGCGGCAGCAACAGTCATGTTGTAACTTATAATCAACTCTATATTAGAGCCAGAAGAATTAAATGAGGCAGGCCTCAAACAGAAGACTTTTGCCAAATAATGAGGCATTAGTAGCAACAGCAGAGGCAGCAACAGTCATGTTGTAACTTATAATCAACTCTATATTAGAGCCAGAAGAATTAAATGAGGCAGGCCTCAAACAGAAGACTTTTGCCAAATAATGAGGCATTAGTAGCAACAGCAGCGGCAGCAACAGTCATGTTGTAACTTATAATCAACTCTATATTAGAGCCAGAAGAATTAAATGAGGCAGGCCTCAAACAGAAGACTTTTGCCAAATAATGAGGCATTAGTAGCAACAGCAGAGGCAGCAACAGTCATGTTGTAACTTATAATCAACTCTATATTAGAGCCAGAAGAATTAAATGAGGCAGGCCTCAAACAGAAGACTTTTGCCAAATAATGAGGCATTAGTAGCAACAGCAGAGGCAGCAACAGTCATGTTGTAACTTATAATCAACTCTATATTAGAGCCAGAAGAATTAAATGAGGCAGGCCTCAAACAGAAGACTTTTGCCAAATAATGAGGCATTAGTAGCAACAGCAGCGGCAGCAACAGTCATGTTGTAACTTATAATCAACTCTATATTAGAGCCAGAAGAATTAAATGAGGCAGGCCTCAAACAGAAGACTTTTGCCAAATAATGAGGCATTAGTAGCAACAGCAGCGGCAGCAACAGTCATGTTGTAACTTATAATCAACTCTATATTAGAGCCAGAAGAATTAAATGAGGCAGGCCTCAAACAGAAGACTTTTGCCAAATAATGAGGCATTAGTAGCAACAGCAGCGGCAGCAACAGTCATGTTGTAACTTATAATCAACTCTATATTAGAGCCAGAAGAATTAAATGAGGCAGGCCTCAAACAGAAGACTTTTGCCAAATAATGAGGCATTAGTAGCAACAGCAGCGGCAGCAACAGTCATGTTGTAACTTATAATCAACTCTATATTAGAGCCAGAAGAATTAAATGAGGCAGGCCTCAAACAGAAGACTTTTGCCAAATAATGAGGCATTAGTAGCAACAGCAGCGGCAGCAACAGTCATGTTGTAACTTATAATCAACTCTATATTAGAGCCAGAAGAATTAAATGAGGCAGGCCTCAAACAGAAGACTTTTGCCAAATAATGAGGCATTAGTAGCAACAGCAGCGGCAGCAACAGTCATGTTGTAACTTATAATCAACTCTATATTAGAGCCAGAAGAATTAAATGAGGCAGGCCTCAAACAGAAGACTTTTGCCAAATAATGAGGCATTAGTAGCAACAGCAGCGGCAGCAACAGTCATGTTGTAACTTATAATCAACTCTATATTAGAGCCAGAAGAATTAAATGAGGCAGGCCTCAAACAGAAGACTTTTGCCAAATAATGAGGCATTAGTAGCAACAGCAGAGGCAGCAACAGTCATGTTGTAACTTATAATCAACTCTATATTAGAGCCAGAAGAATTAAAAGAGGCAGGCCTCAAACAGAAGACTTTTGCCAAATAATGAGGCATTAGTAGCAACAGCAGAGGCAGCAACAGTCATGTTGTAACTTATAATCAACTCTATATTAGAGCCAGAAGAATTAAATGAGGCAGGCCTCAAACAGAAGACTTTTGCCAAATAATGAGGCATTAGTAGCAACAGCAGCGGCAGTCATGTTGTAATCAACTCTATATTAGAGCCAGAAGAATTAAATGAGGCAGGCCTCAAACAGAAGACTTTTGCCAAATAATGAGGCATTAGTAGCAACAGCAGCGGCAGCAACAGTCATGTTGTAACTTATAATCAACTCTATATTAGAGCCAGAAGAATTAAATGAGGCAGGCCTCAAACAGAAGACTTTTGCCAAATAATGAGGCATTAGTAGCAACAGCAGCGGCAGCAACAGTCATGTTGTAACTTATAATCAACTCTATATTAGAGCCAGAAGAATTAAATGAGGCAGGCCTCAAACAGAAGACTTTTGCCAAATAATGAGGCATTAGTAGCAACAGCAGAGGCAGCAACAGTCATGTTGTAACTTATAATCAACTCTATATTAGAGCCAGAAGAATTAAATGAGGCAGGCCTCAAACAGAAGACTTTTGCCAAATAATGAGGCATTAGTAGCAACAGCAGAGGCAGCAACAGTCATGTTGTAACTTATAATCAACTCTATATTAGAGCCAGAAGAATTAAATGAGGCAGGCCTCAAACAGAAGACTTTTGCCAAATAATGAGGCATTAGTAGCAACAGCAGCGGCAGCAACAGTCATGTTGTAACTTATAATCAACTCTATATTAGAGCCAGAAGAATTAAATGAGGCAGGCCTCAAACAGAAGACTTTTGCCAAATAATGAGGCATTAGTAGCAACAGCAGCGGCAGCAACAGTCATGTTGTAACTTATAATCAACTCTATATTAGAGCCAGAAGAATTAAATGAGGCAGGCCTCAAACAGAAGACTTTTGCCAAATAATGAGGCATTAGTAGCAACAGCAGCGGCAGCAACAGTCATGTTGTAACTTATAATCAACTCTATATTAGAGCCAGAAGAATTAAATGAGGCAGGCCTCAAACAGAAGACTTTTGCCAAATAATGAGGCATTAGTAGCAACAGCAGAGGCAGCAACAGTCATGTTGTAACTTATAATCAACTCTATATTAGAGCCAGAAGAATTAAATGAGGCAGGCCTCAAACAGAAGACTTTTGCCAAATAATGAGGCATTAGTAGCAACAGCAGCGGCAGCAACAGTCATGTTGTAACTTATAATCAACTCTATATTAGAGCCAGAAGAATTAAATGAGGCAGGCCTCAAACAGAAGACTTTTGCCAAATAATGAGGCATTAGTAGCAACAGCAGCGGCAGCAACAGTCATGTTGTAACTTATAATCAACTCTATATTAGAGCCAGAAGAATTAAATGAGGCAGGCCTCAAACAGAAGACTTTTGCCAAATAATGAGGCATTAGTAGCAACAGCAGCGGCAGTCATGTTGTAACTTATAATCAACTCTATATTAGAGCCAGAAGAATTAAATGAGGCAGGCCTCAAACAGAAGACTTTTGCCAAATAATGAGGCATTAGTAGCAACAGCAGCGGCAGCAACAGTCATGTTGTAACTTATAATCAACTCTATATTAGAGCCAGAAGAATTAAATGAGGCAGGCCTCAAACAGAAGACTTTTGCCAAATAATGAGGCATTAGTAGCAACAGCAGCGGCAGCAACAGTCATGTTGTAACTTATAATCAACTCTATATTAGAGCCAGAAGAATTAAATGAGGCAGGCCTCAAACAGAAGACTTTTGCCAAATAATGAGGCATTAGTAGCAACAGCAGAGGCAGCAACAGTCATGTTGTAACTTATAATCAACTCTATATTAGAGCCAGAAGAATTAAATGAGGCAGGCCTCAAACAGAAGACTTTTGCCAAATAATGAGGCATTAGTAGCAACAGCAGAGGCAGCAACAGTCATGTTGTAACTTATAATCAACTCTATATTAGAGCCAGAAGAATTAAATGAGGCAGGCCTCAAACAGAAGACTTTTGCCAAATAATGAGGCATTAGTAGCAACAGCAGCGGCAGTCATGTTGTAATCAACTCTATATTAGAGCCAGAAGAATTAAATGAGGCAGGCCTCAAACAGAAGACTTTTGCCAAATAATGAGGCATTAGTAGCAACAGCAGCGGCAGCAACAGTCATGTTGTAACTTATAATCAACTCTATATTAGAGCCAGAAGAATTAAATGAGGCAGGCCTCAAACAGAAGACTTTTGCCAAATAATGAGGCATTAGTAGCAACAGCAGAGGCAGCAACAGTCATGTTGTAACTTATAATCAACTCTATATTAGAGCCAGAAGAATTAAATGAGGCAGGCCTCAAACAGAAGACTTTTGCCAAATAATGAGGCATTAGTAGCAACAGCAGAGGCAGCAACAGTCATGTTGTAACTTATAATCAACTCTATATTAGAGCCAGAAGAATTAAATGAGGCAGGCCTCAAACAGAAGACTTTTGCCAAATAATGAGGCATTAGTAGCAACAGCAGCGGCAGCAACAGTCATGTTGTAACTTATAATCAACTCTATATTAGAGCCAGAAGAATTAAATGAGGCAGGCCTCAAACAGAAGACTTTTGCCAAATAATGAGGCATTAGTAGCAACAGCAGAGGCAGCAACAGTCATGTTGTAACTTATAATCAACTCTATATTAGAGCCAGAAGAATTAAATGAGGCAGGCCTCAAACAGAAGACTTTTGCCAAATAATGAGGCATTAGTAGCAACAGCAGAGGCAGCAACAGTCATGTTGTAACTTATAATCAACTCTATATTAGAGCCAGAAGAATTAAATGAGGCAGGCCTCAAACAGAAGACTTTTGCCAAATAATGAGGCATTAGTAGCAACAGCAGCGGCAGTCATGTTGTAACTCAACTCTATATTAGAGCCAGAAGAATTAAATGAGGCAGGCCTCAAACAGAAGACTTTTGCCAAATAATGAGGCATTAGTAGCAACAGCAGCGGCAGCAACAGTCATGTTGTAACTTATAATCAACTCTATATTAGAGCCAGAAGAATTAAATGAGGCAGGCCTCAAACAGAAGACTTTTGCCAAATAATGAGGCATTAGTAGCAACAGCAGCGGCAGCAACAGTCATGTTGTAACTTATAATCAACTCTATATTAGAGCCAGAAGAATTAAATGAGGCAGGCCTCAAACAGAAGACTTTTGCCAAATAATGAGGCATTAGTAGCAACAGCAGCGGCAGCAACAGTCATGTTGTAACTTATAATCAACTCTATATTAGAGCCAGAAGAATTAAATGAGGCAGGCCTCAAACAGAAGACTTTTGCCAAATAATGAGGCATTAGTAGCAACAGCAGCGGCAGCAACAGTCATGTTGTAACTTATAATCAACTCTATATTAGAGCCAGAAGAATTAAATGAGGCAGGCCTCAAACAGAAGACTTTTGCCAAATAATGAGGCATTAGTAGCAACAGCAGCGGCAGCAACAGTCATGTTGTAACTTATAATCAACTCTATATTAGAGCCAGAAGAATTAAATGAGGCAGGCCTCAAACAGAAGACTTTTGCCAAATAATGAGGCATTAGTAGCAACAGCAGAGGCAGCAACAGTCATGTTGTAACTTATAATCAACTCTATATTAGAGCCAGAAGAATTAAATGAGGCAGGCCTCAAACAGAAGACTTTTGCCAAATAATGAGGCATTAGTAGCAACAGCAGAGGCAGCAACAGTCATGTTGTAACTTATAATCAACTCTATATTAGAGCCAGAAGAATTAAATGAGGCAGGCCTCAAACAGAAGACTTTTGCCAAATAATGAGGCATTAGTAGCAACAGCAGCGGCAGTCATGTTGTAATTATAATCAACTCTATATTAGAGCCAGAAGAATTAAATGAGGCAGGCCTCAAACAGAAGACTTTTGCCAAATAATGAGGCATTAGTAGCAACAGCAGCGGCAGCAACAGTCATGTTGTAACTTATAATCAACTCTATATTAGAGCCAGAAGAATTAAATGAGGCAGGCCTCAAACAGAAGACTTTTGCCAAATAATGAGGCATTAGTAGCAACAGCAGCGGCAGCAACAGTCATGTTGTAACTTATAATCAACTCTATATTAGAGCCAGAAGAATTAAAAGAGGCAGGCCTCAAACAGAAGACTTTTGCCAAATAATGAGGCATTAGTAGCAACAGCAGAGGCAGCAACAGTCATGTTGTAACTTATAATCAACTCTATATTAGAGCCAGAAGAATTAAATGAGGCAGGCCTCAAACAGAAGACTTTTGCCAAATAATGAGGCATTAGTAGCAACAGCAGAGGCAGCAACAGTCATGTTGTAACTTATAATCAACTCTATATTAGAGCCAGAAGAATTAAATGAGGCAGGCCTCAAACAGAAGACTTTTGCCAAATAATGAGGCATTAGTAGCAACAGCAGCGGCAGTCATGTTGTAATCAACTCTATATTAGAGCCAGAAGAATTAAATGAGGCAGGCCTCAAACAGAAGACTTTTGCCAAATAATGAGGCATTAGTAGCAACAGCAGCGGCAGCAACAGTCATGTTGTAACTTATAATCAACTCTATATTAGAGCCAGAAGAATTAAATGAGGCAGGCCTCAAACAGAAGACTTTTGCCAAATAATGAGGCATTAGTAGCAACAGCAGCGGCAGCAACAGTCATGTTGTAACTTATAATCAACTCTATATTAGAGCCAGAAGAATTAAATGAGGCAGGCCTCAAACAGAAGACTTTTGCCAAATAATGAGGCATTAGTAGCAACAGCAGAGGCAGCAACAGTCATGTTGTAACTTATAATCAACTCTATATTAGAGCCAGAAGAATTAAATGAGGCAGGCCTCAAACAGAAGACTTTTGCCAAATAATGAGGCATTAGTAGCAACAGCAGAGGCAGCAACAGTCATGTTGTAACTTATAATCAACTCTATATTAGAGCCAGAAGAATTAAATGAGGCAGGCCTCAAACAGAAGACTTTTGCCAAATAATGAGGCATTAGTAGCAACAGCAGCGGCAGCAACAGTCATGTTGTAACTTATAATCAACTCTATATTAGAGCCAGAAGAATTAAATGAGGCAGGCCTCAAACAGAAGACTTTTGCCAAATAATGAGGCATTAGTAGCAACAGCAGCGGCAGCAACAGTCATGTTGTAACTTATAATCAACTCTATATTAGAGCCAGAAGAATTAAATGAGGCAGGCCTCAAACAGAAGACTTTTGCCAAATAATGAGGCATTAGTAGCAACAGCAGCGGCAGTCATGTTGTAATCAACTCTATATTAGAGCCAGAAGAATTAAATGAGGCAGGCCTCAAACAGAAGACTTTTGCCAAATAATGAGGCATTAGTAGCAACAGCAGCGGCAGCAACAGTCATGTTGTAACTTATAATCAACTCTATATTAGAGCCAGAAGAATTAAATGAGGCAGGCCTCAAACAGAAGACTTTTGCCAAATAATGAGGCATTAGTAGCAACAGCAGAGGCAGCAACAGTCATGTTGTAACTTATAATCAACTCTATATTAGAGCCAGAAGAATTAAATGAGGCAGGCCTCAAACAGAAGACTTTTGCCAAATAATGAGGCATTAGTAGCAACAGCAGAGGCAGCAACAGTCATGTTGTAACTTATAATCAACTCTATATTAGAGCCAGAAGAATTAAATGAGGCAGGCCTCAAACAGAAGACTTTTGCCAAATAATGAGGCATTAGTAGCAACAGCAGAGGCAGCAACAGTCATGTTGTAACTTATAATCAACTCTATATTAGAGCCAGAAGAATTAAATGAGGCAGGCCTCAAACAGAAGACTTTTGCCAAATAATGAGGCATTAGTAGCAACAGCAGCGGCAGCAACAGTCATGTTGTAACTTATAATCAACTCTATATTAGAGCCAGAAGAATTAAATGAGGCAGGCCTCAAACAGAAGACTTTTGCCAAATAATGAGGCATTAGTAGCAACAGCAGCGGCAGCAACAGTCATGTTGTAACTTATAATCAACTCTATATTAGAGCCAGAAGAATTAAATGAGGCAGGCCTCAAACAGAAGACTTTTGCCAAATAATGAGGCATTAGTAGCAACAGCAGCGGCAGCAACAGTCATGTTGTAACTTATAATCAACTCTATATTAGAGCCAGAAGAATTAAATGAGGCAGGCCTCAAACAGAAGACTTTTGCCAAATAATGAGGCATTAGTAGCAACAGCAGAGGCAGCAACAGTCATGTTGTAACTCATAATCAACTCTATATTAGAGCCAGAAGAATTAAATGAGGCAGGCCTCAAACAGAAGACTTTTGCCAAATAATGAGGCATTAGTAGCAACAGCAGAGGCAGCAACAGTCATGTTGTAACTTATAATCAACTCTATATTAGAGCCAGAAGAATTAAATGAGGCAGGCCTCAAACAGAAGACTTTTGCCAAATAATGAGGCATTAGTAGCAACAGCAGAGGCAGCAACAGTCATGTTGTAACTTATAATCAACTCTATATTAGAGCCAGAAGAATTAAATGAGGCAGGCCTCAAACAGAAGACTTTTGCCAAATAATGAGGCATTAGTAGCAACAGCAGCGGCAGTCATGTTGTAATCAACTCTATATTAGAGCCAGAAGAATTAAATGAGGCAGGCCTCAAACAGAAGACTTTTGCCAAATAATGAGGCATTAGTAGCAACAGCAGCGGCAGCAACAGTCATGTTGTAACTTATAATCAACTCTATATTAGAGCCAGAAGAATTAAATGAGGCAGGCCTCAAACAGAAGACTTTTGCCAAATAATGAGGCATTAGTAGCAACAGCAGCGGCAGCAACAGTCATGTTGTAACTTATAATCAACTCTATATTAGAGCCAGAAGAATTAAATGAGGCAGGCCTCAAACAGAAGACTTTTGCCAAATAATGAGGCATTAGTAGCAACAGCAGCGGCAGCAACAGTCATGTTGTAACTTATAATCAACTCTATATTAGAGCCAGAAGAATTAAATGAGGCAGGCCTCAAACAGAAGACTTTTGCCAAATAATGAGGCATTAGTAGCAACAGCAGCGGCAGCAACAGTCATGTTGTAACTTATAATCAACTCTATATTAGAGCCAGAAGAATTAAATGAGGCAGGCCTCAAACAGAAGACTTTTGCCAAATAATGAGGCATTAGTAGCAACAGCAGAGGCAGCAACAGTCATGTTGTAACTTATAATCAACTCTATATTAGAGCCAGAAGAATTAAATGAGGCAGGCCTCAAACAGAAGACTTTTGCCAAATAATGAGGCATTAGTAGCAACAGCAGAGGCAGCAACAGTCATGTTGTAACTTATAATCAACTCTATATTAGAGCCAGAAGAATTAAATGAGGCAGGCCTCAAACAGAAGACTTTTGCCAAATAATGAGGCATTAGTAGCAACAGCAGAGGCAGCAACAGTCATGTTGTAACTTATAATCAACTCTATATTAGAGCCAGAAGAATTAAATGAGGCAGGCCTCAAACAGAAGACTTTTGCCAAATAATGAGGCATTAGTAGCAACAGCAGCGGCAGTCATGTTGTAATCAACTCTATATTAGAGCCAGAAGAATTAAATGAGGCAGGCCTCAAACAGAAGACTTTTGCCAAATAATGAGGCATTAGTAGCAACAGCAGCGGCAGCAACAGTCATGTTGTAACTTATAATCAACTCTATATTAGAGCCAGAAGAATTAAATGAGGCAGGCCTCAAACAGAAGACTTTTGCCAAATAATGAGGCATTAGTAGCAACAGCAGCGGCAGCAACAGTCATGTTGTAACTTATAATCAACTCTATATTAGAGCCAGAAGAATTAAATGAGGCAGGCCTCAAACAGAAGACTTTTGCCAAATAATGAGGCATTAGTAGCAACAGCAGCGGCAGCAACAGTCATGTTGTAACTTATAATCAACTCTATATTAGAGCCAGAAGAATTAAATGAGGCAGGCCTCAAACAGAAGACTTTTGCCAAATAATGAGGCATTAGTAGCAACAGCAGCGGCAGCAACAGTCATGTTGTAACTTATAATCAACTCTATATTAGAGCCAGAAGAATTAAATGAGGCAGGCCTCAAACAGAAGACTTTTGCCAAATAATGAGGCATTAGTAGCAACAGCAGAGGCAGCAACAGTCATGTTGTAACTTATAATCAACTCTATATTAGAGCCAGAAGAATTAAATGAGGCAGGCCTCAAACAGAAGACTTTTGCCAAATAATGAGGCATTAGTAGCAACAGCAGAGGCAGCAACAGTCATGTTGTAACTTATAATCAACTCTATATTAGAGCCAGAAGAATTAAATGAGGCAGGCCTCAAACAGAAGACTTTTGCCAAATAATGAGGCATTAGTAGCAACAGCAGAGGCAGCAACAGTCATGTTGTAACTTATAATCAACTCTATATTAGAGCCAGAAGAATTAAATGAGGCAGGCCTCAAACAGAAGACTTTTGCCAAATAATGAGGCATTAGTAGCAACAGCAGCGGCAGTCATGTTGTAATCAACTCTATATTAGAGCCAGAAGAATTAAATGAGGCAGGCCTCAAACAGAAGACTTTTGCCAAATAATGAGGCATTAGTAGCAACAGCAGCGGCAGCAACAGTCATGTTGTAACTTATAATCAACTCTATATTAGAGCCAGAAGAATTAAATGAGGCAGGCCTCAAACAGAAGACTTTTGCCAAATAATGAGGCATTAGTAGCAACAGCAGCGGCAGCAACAGTCATGTTGTAACTTATAATCAACTCTATATTAGAGCCAGAAGAATTAAATGAGGCAGGCCTCAAACAGAAGACTTTTGCCAAATAATGAGGCATTAGTAGCAACAGCAGCGGCAGCAACAGTCATGTTGTAACTTATAATCAACTCTATATTAGAGCCAGAAGAATTAAATGAGGCAGGCCTCAAACAGAAGACTTTTGCCAAATAATGAGGCATTAGTAGCAACAGCAGCGGCAGCAACAGTCATGTTGTAACTTATAATCAACTCTATATTAGAGCCAGAAGAATTAAAAGAGGCAGGCCTCAAACAGAAGACTTTTGCCAAATAATGAGGCATTAGTAGCAACAGCAGAGGCAGCAACAGTCATGTTGTAACTTATAATCAACTCTATATTAGAGCCAGAAGAATTAAAAGAGGCAGGCCTCAAACAGAAGACTTTTGCCAAATAATGAGGAATTAGTAGCAACAGCAGAGGCAGCAACAGTCATGTTGTAACTTATAATCAACTCTATATTAGAGCCAGAAGAATTAAATGAGGCAGGCCTCAAACAGAAGACTTTTGCCAAATAATGAGGCATTAGTAGCAACAGCAGCGGCAGTCATGTTGTAATCAACTCTATATTAGAGCCAGAAGAATTAAATGAGGCAGGCCTCAAACAGAAGACTTTTGCCAAATAATGAGGCATTAGTAGCAACAGCAGCGGCAGCAACAGTCATGTTGTAACTTATAATCAACTCTATATTAGAGCCAGAAGAATTAAATGAGGCAAGCCTCAAACAGAAGACTTTTGCCAAATAATGAGGCATTAGTAGCAACAGCAGAGGCAGCAACAGTCATGTTGTAACTTATAATCAACTCTATATTAGAGCCAGAAGAATTAAATGAGGCAGGCCTCAAACAGAAGACTTTTGCCAAATAATGAGGCATTAGTAGCAACAGCAGCGGCAGTCATGTTGTAATCAACTCTATATTAGAGCCAGAAGAATTAAATGAGGCAGGCCTCAAACAGAAGACTTTTGCCAAATAATGAGGCATTAGTAGCAACAGCAGCGGCAGCAACAGTCATGTTGTAACTTATAATCAACTCTATATTAGAGCCAGAAGAATTAAATGAGGCAGGCCTCAAACAGAAGACTTTTGCCAAATAATGAGGCATTAGTAGCAACAGCAGCGGCAGCAACAGTCATGTTGTAACTTATAATCAACTCTATATTAGAGCCAGAAGAATTAAATGAGGCAGGCCTCAAACAGAAGACTTTTGCCAAATAATGAGGCATTAGTAGCAACAGCAGCGGCAGCAACAGTCATGTTGTAACTTATAATCAACTCTATATTAGAGCCAGAAGAATTAAATGAGGCAGGCCTCAAACAGAAGACTTTTGCCAAATAATGAGGCATTAGTAGCAACAGCAGCGGCAGCAACAGTCATGTTGTAACTTATAATCAACTCTATATTAGAGCCAGAAGAATTAAAAGAGGCAGGCCTCAAACAGAAGACTTTTGCCAAATAATGAGGCATTAGTAGCAACAGCAGAGGCAGCAACAGTCATGTTGTAACTTATAATCAACTCTATATTAGAGCCAGAAGAATTAAATGAGGCAGGCCTCAAACAGAAGACTTTTGCCAAATAATGAGGCATTAGTAGCAACAGCAGAGGCAGCAACAGTCATGTTGTAACTTATAATCAACTCTATATTAGAGCCAGAAGAATTAAATGAGGCAGGCCTCAAACAGAAGACTTTTGCCAAATAATGAGGCATTAGTAGCAACAGCAGCGGCAGTCATGTTGTAATCAACTCTATCTTAGAGCCAGAAGAATTAAATGAGGCAGGCCTCAAACAGAAGACTTTTGCCAAATAATGAGGCATTAGTAGCAACAGCAGCGGCAGCAACAGTCATGTTGTAACTTATAATCAACTCTATATTAGAGCCAGAAGAATTAAATGAGGCAGGCCTCAAACAGAAGACTTTTGCCAAATAATGAGGCATTAGTAGCAACAGCAGCGGCAGCAACAGTCATGTTGTAACTTATAATCAACTCTATATTAGAGCCAGAAGAATTAAAAGAGGCAGGCCTCAAACAGAAGACTTTTGCCAAATAATGAGGCATTAGTAGCAACAGCAGAGGCAGCAACAGTCATGTTGTAACTTATAATCAACTCTATATTAGAGCCAGAAGAATTAAAAGAGGCAGGCCTCAAACAGAAGACTTTTGCCAAATAATGAGGCATTAGTAGCAACAGCAGAGGCAGCAACAGTCATGTTGTAACTTATAATCAACTCTATATTAGAGCCAGAAGAATTAAATGAGGCAGCCTCAAACAGAAGACTTTTGCCAAATAATGAGGCATTAGTAGCAACAGCAGCGGCAGTCATGTTGTAATCAACTCTATCTTAGAGCCAGAAGAATTAAATGAGGCAGGCCTCAAACAGAAGACTTTTGCCAAATAATGAGGCATTAGTAGCAACAGCAGCGGCAGCAACAGTCATGTTGTAACTTATAATCAACTCTATATTAGAGCCAGAAGAATTAAATGAGGCAGGCCTCAAACAGAAGACTTTTGCCAAATAATGAGGCATTAGTAGCAACAGCAGAGGCAGCAACAGTCATGTTGTAACTTATAATCAACTCTATATTAGAGCCAGAAGAATTAAAAGAGGCAGGCCTCAAACAGAAGACTTTTGCCAAATAATGAGGAATTAGTAGCAACAGCAGAGGCAGCAACAGTCATGTTGTAACTTATAATCAACTCTATATTAGAGCCAGAAGAATTAAATGAGGCAGGCCTCAAACAGAAGACTTTTGCCAAATAATGAGGCATTAGTAGCAACAGCAGAGGCAGCAACAGTCATGTTGTAACTCATAATCAACTCTATATTAGAGCCAGAAGAATTAAATGAGGCAGGCCTCAAACAGAAGACTTTTGCCAAATAATGAGGCATTAGTAGCAACAGCAGCGGCAGCAACAGTCATGTTGTAACTTATAATCAACTCTATATTAGAGCCAGAAGAATTAAATGAGGCAGGCCTCAAACAGAAGACTTTTGCCAAATAATGAGGCATTAGTAGCAACAGCAGCGGCAGCAACAGTCATGTTGTAACTTATAATCAACTCTATATTAGAGCCAGAAGAATTAAATGAGGCAGGCCTCAAACAGAAGACTTTTGCCAAATAATGAGGCATTAGTAGCAACAGCAGCGGCAGCAACAGTCATGTTGTAACTTATAATCAACTCTATATTAGAGCCAGAAGAATTAAATGAGGCAGGCCTCAAACAGAAGACTTTTGCCAAATAATGAGGCATTAGTAGCAACAGCAGAGGCAGCAACAGTCATGTTGTAACTTATAATCAACTCTATATTAGAGCCAGAAGAATTAAATGAGGCAGGCCTCAAACAGAAGACTTTTGCCAAATAATGAGGCATTAGTAGCAACAGCAGAGGCAGCAACAGTCATGTTGTAACTTATAATCAACTCTATATTAGAGCCAGAAGAATTAAATGAGGCAGGCCTCAAACAGAAGACTTTTGCCAAATAATGAGGCATTAGTAGCAACAGCAGAGGCAGCAACAGTCATGTTGTAACTTATAATCAACTCTATATTAGAGCCAGAAGAATTAAATGAGGCAGGCCTCAAACAGAAGACTTTTGCCAAATAATGAGGCATTAGTAGCAACAGCAGAGGCAGCAACAGTCATGTTGTAACTTATAATCAACTCTATATTAGAGCCAGAAGAATTAAATAAGTCAAGCCTCAAACAGAAGACTTTTGCCAAATAATGAGGCATTAGTAGCAACAGCAGAGGCAGCAACAGTCATGTTGTAACTTATAATCAACTCTATATTAGAGCCAGAAGAATTAAATGAGGCATGCCTCAAACAGAAGACTTTTGCCAAATAATGAGGCATTAGTAGCAACAGCAGCGGCAGTCATGTTGTAATCAACTCTATCTTAGAGCCAGAAGAATTAAATGAGGCAGGCCTCAAACAGAAGACTTTTGCCAAATAATGAGGCATTAGTAGCAACAGCAGCGGCAGCAACAGTCATGTTGTAACTTATAATCAACTCTATATTAGAGCCAGAAGAATTAAATGAGGCAGGCCTCAAACAGAAGACTTTTGCCAAATAATGAGGCATTAGTAGCAACAGCAGCGGCAGCAACAGTCATGTTGTAACTTATAATCAACTCTATATTAGAGCCAGAAGAATTAAATGAGGCAGGCCTCAAACAGAAGACTTTTGCCAAATAATGAGACATTAGTAGCAACAGCAGAGGCAGCAACAGTCATGTTGTAACTTATAATCAACTCTATATTAGAGCCAGAAGAATTAAATGAGGCAGGCCTCAAACAGAAGACTTTTGCCAAATAATGAGGCATTAGTAGCAACAGCAGCGGCAGCAACAGTCATGTTGTAACTTATAATCAACTCTATATTAGAGCCAGAAGAATTAAAAGAGGCAGGCCTCAAACAGAAGACTTTTGCCAAATAATGAGGCATTAGTAGCAACAGCAGAGGCAGCAACAGTCATGTTGTAACTTATAATCAACTCTATATTAGAGCCAGAAGAATTAAATGAGGCAGGCCTCAAACAGAAGACTTTTGCCAAATAATGAGGCATTAGTAGCAACAGCAGAGGCAGCAACAGTCATGTTGTAACTTATAATCAACTCTATATTAGAGCCAGAAGAATTAAATGAGGCAGGCCTCAAACAGAAGACTTTTGCCAAATAATGAGGCATTAGTAGCAACAGCAGAGGCAGCAACAGTCATGTTGTAACTTATAATCAACTCTATATTAGAGCCAGAAGAATTAAATGAGGCAGGCCTCAAACAGAAGACTTTTGCCAAATAATGAGGCATTAGTAGCAACAGCAGAGGCAGCAACAGTCATGTTGTAACTTATAATCAACTCTATATTAGAGCCAGAAGAATTAAATGAGGCAGGCCTCAAACAGAAGACTTTTGCCAAATAATGAGGCATTAGTAGCAACAGCAGCGGCAGTCATGTTGTAATCAACTCTATCTTAGAGCCAGAAGAATTAAATGAGGCAGGCCTCAAACAGAAGACTTTTGCCAAATAATGAGGCATTAGTAGCAACAGCAGCGGCAGCAACAGTCATGTTGTAACTTATAATCAACTCTATATTAGAGCCAGAAGAATTAAATGAGGCAGGCCTCAAACAGAAGACTTTTGCCAAATAATGAGGCATTAGTAGCAACAGCAGAGGCAGCAACAGTCATGTTGTAACTTATAATCAACTCTATATTAGAGCCAGAAGAATTAAAAGAGGCAGGCCTCAAACAGAAGACTTTTGCCAAATAATGAGGATTAGTAGCAACAGCAGAGGCAGCAACAGTCATGTTGTAACTTATAATCAACTCTATATTAGAGCCAGAAGAATTAAATGAGGCAGGCCTCAAACAGAAGACTTTTGCCAAATAATGAGGCATTAGTAGCAACAGCAGAGGCAGCAACAGTCATGTTGTAACTTATAATCAACTCTATATTAGAGCCAGAAGAATTAAATGAGGCAGGCCTCAAACAGAAGACTTTTGCCAAATAATGAGGCATTAGTAGCAACAGCAGCGGCAGCAACAGTCATGTTGTAACTTATAATCAACTCTATATTAGAGCCAGAAGAATTAAATGAGGCAGGCCTCAAACAGAAGACTTTTGCCAAATAATGAGGCATTAGTAGCAACAGCAGCGGCAGCAACAGTCATGTTGTAACTTATAATCAACTCTATATTAGAGCCAGAAGAATTAAATGAGGCAGGCCTCAAACAGAAGACTTTTGCCAAATAATGAGGCATTAGTAGCAACAGCAGAGGCAGCAACAGTCATGTTGTAACTTATAATCAACTCTATATTAGAGCCAGAAGAATTAAATGAGGCAGGCCTCAAACAGAAGACTTTTGCCAAATAATGAGGCATTAGTAGCAACAGCAGAGGCAGCAACAGTCATGTTGTAACTTATAATCAACTCTATATTAGAGCCAGAAGAATTAAATGAGGCATGCCTCAAACAGAAGACTTTTGCCAAATAATGAGGCATTAGTAGCAACAGCAGCGGCAGTCATGTTGTAATCAACTCTATCTTAGAGCCAGAAGAATTAAATGAGGCAGGCCTCAAACAGAAGACTTTTGCCAAATAATGAGGCATTAGTAGCAACAGCAGCGGCAGCAACAGTCATGTTGTAACTTATAATCAACTCTATATTAGAGCCAGAAGAATTAAATGAGGCAGGCCTCAAACAGAAGACTTTTGCCAAATAATGAGGCATTAGTAGCAACAGCAGCGGCAGCAACAGTCATGTTGTAACTTATAATCAACTCTGTATTAGAGCCAGAGGAATTAAATGAGGCAAGCCTCAAACAGAAGACTTTTGCCAAATAATGAGGCATTAGTAGCAACAGCAGAGGCAGCAACAGTCATGTTGTAACTTATAATCAACTCTATATTAGAGCCAGAAGAATTAAAAGAGGCAGGCCTCAAACAGAAGACTTTTGCCAAATAATGAGGCATTAGTAGCAACAGCAGCGGCAGCAACAGTCATGTTGTAACTTATAATCAACTCTATATTAGAGCCAGAAGAATTAAAAGAGACAGGCCTCAAACAGAAGACTTTTGCCAAATAATGAGACATTAGTAGCAACAGCAGAGGCAGCAACAGTCATGTTGTAACTTATAATCAACTCTATATTAGAGCCAGAAGAATTAAATGAGGCAGGCCTCAAACAGAAGACTTTTGCCAAATAATGAGGCATTAGTAGCAACAGCAGAGGCAGCAACAGTCATGTTGTAACTTATAATCAACTCTATATTAGAGCCAGAAGAATTAAATGAGGCATGCCTCAAACAGAAGACTTTTGCCAAATAATGAGGCATTAGTAGCAACAGCAGCGGCAGTCATGTTGTAATCAACTCTATCTTAGAGCCAGAAGAATTAAATGAGGCAGGCCTCAAACAGAAGACTTTTGCCAAATAATGAGGCATTAGTAGCAACAGCAGCGGCAGCAACAGTCATGTTGTAACTTATAATCAACTCTATATTAGAGCCAGAAGAATTAAATGAGGCAGGCCTCAAACAGAAGACTTTTGCCAAATAATGAGGCATTAGTAGCAACAGCAGCGGCAGCAACAGTCATGTTGTAACTTATAATCAACTCTATATTAGAGCCAGAAGAATTAAATGAGGCAGGCCTCAAACAGAAGACTTTTGCCAAATAATGAGGCATTAGTAGCAACAGCAGAGGCAGCAACAGTCATGTTGTAACTTATAATCAACTCTATATTAGAGCCAGAAGAATTAAAAGAGGCAGGCCTCAAACAGAAGACTTTTGCCAAATAATGAGGCATTAGTAGCAACAGCAGAGGCAGCAACAGTCATGTTGTAACTTATAATCAACTCTATATTAGAGCCAGAAGAATTAAAAGAGGCAGGCCTCAAACAGAAGACTTTTGCCAAATAATGAGACATTAGTAGCAACAGCAGAGGCAGCAACAGTCATGTTGTAACTTATAATCAACTCTATATTAGAGCCAGAAGAATTAAAAGGCAGGCCTCAAACAGAAGACTTTTGCCAATAATGAGGCATTAGTAGCAACAGCAGAGGCAGCAACAGTCATGTTGTAACTTATAATCAACTCTATATTAGAGCCAGAAGAATTAAATGAGGCAGGCCTCAAACAGAAGACTTTGCCAAATAATGAGGCATTAGTAGCAACAGCAGCGCAGTCATGTTGTAATCAACTCTATATTAGAGCCAGAAGAATTAAAAGAGGCAGGCCTCAAACAGAAGACTTTTGCCAAATAATGAGGAATTAGTAGCAACAGCAGAGGCAGCAACAGTCATGTTGTAACTTATAATCAACTCTATATTAGAGCCAGAAGAATTAAATGAGGTAGGCCTCAAACAGAAGACCTTTGCCAAATAATGAGCCATTAGTAGCAACAGCAGAGGCAGCAACAGTCATGTTGTAACTCATAATCAACTCTATATTAGAGCCAGAAGAATTAAATGAGGCAGGCCTCAAACAGAAGACTTTGCCAAATAATGAGGCATTAGTAGCAACAGCAGAGGCAGCAACAGTCATGTTGTAACTTATAATCAACTCTATATTAGAGCCAGAAGAATTAAATAAGTCAAGCCTCAAACAGAAGACTTTTGCCAAATAATGAGGCATTAGTAGCAACAGCAGAGGCAGCAACAGTCATGTTGTAACTTATAATCAACTCTATATTAGAGCCAGAAGAATTAAATGAGGCAGGCCTCAAACAGAAGACTTTTGCCAAATAATGAGGCATTAGTAGCAACAGCAGCGGCAGCAACAGTCATGTTGTAACTTATAATCAACTCTATATTAGAGCCAGAAGAATTATGAGGCAGGCCTCAAACAGAAGACTTTTGCCAAATAATGAGGCATTAGTAGCAACAGCAGAGGCAGCAACAGTCATGTTGTAACTTATAATCAACTCTATATTAGAGCCAGAAGAATTAAATGAGGCAGGCCTCAAACAGAAGACTTTTGCCAAATAATGAGGCATTAGTAGCAACAGCAGAGGCAGCAACAGTCATGTTGTAACTTATAATCAACTCTATATTAGAGCCAGAAGAATTAAATGAGGCAGGCCTCAAACAGAAGACTTTTGCCAAATAATGAGGCATTAGTAGCAACAGCAGCAGGCAGCAACAGTCATGTTGTAACTTATAATCAACTCTATATTAGAGCCAGAAGAATTAAATGAGGCAGGCCTCAAACAGAAGACTTTTGCCAAATAATGAGGCATTAGTAGCAACAGCAGCGGCAGCAACAGTCATGTTGTAACTTATAATCAACTCTATATTAGAGCCAGAAGAATTGCTGAGGCAGGCCTCAAACAGAAGACTTTTGCCAAATAATGAGGCATTAGTAGCAACAGCAGAGTCAGCAACAGTCATGTTGTAACTTATAATCAACTCTATATTAGAGCCAAAGAATTGGCGGTGGGGGCCTCAAACAGAAGACTTTTCTCCAAATAATGAGGCATTAGTAGGTGCAGCAGAGGCAGCAACAGTCATGTTGTAACTTATAAACAACTCTATGCTTAGAGCCAGCTGAATTAAACCAGGCAGCCTCAAAGGCAGAATGAGCTTTTGCCAGTATGAGGCATTAGTAGCAACAGCAGTTGCAGCAACAGTCATGTGCTGCACTGAAGCGTAGCTGCGGGGGCGCTTCAGGGGTGGCTCATCCATAGTGGAGGAGGATATGGGCATGTGGGGTTTGCCCTGTACCCCACGGGGAGGCACCTGTAGCCTGAGGGGACCCAGTGTAGGTTATGTACCTCCCCTGCCCGTGCCTGCTGGTCCACGTGTCAGTGATAGGGTTGCCACCTTTTATAAAAAAAATGTACCGGCTGCTTTGGACGGGGCCTCAAATGGGCGGGGTGTGAAGTCAAAAGGGGCGGGGCGTGACATCAAAAGGGGCGGGCCACGCGACGGAGACCCGCGGACGCTAGAAGAGGCAAAAAAAGGTAAGTTGCAGGGGATTGGGGGCAGGCCTAGGGCTCCTTTTGATTGTATTACAAATTTACTGGCAGCTACATTGCTGGTAAATTTGTAATACCGGCCCCGGCCTTGGCAGGTATTTTACCGGCTAGGCCGGTAAAATACCGGCCGGGTGGCAACCCTAGTCAGTGGTGCAGTGCACCCTGCCGCCAACAGCATGATCCAGCGACAGGGACACATTCTCCACCACCTGCTGGTGGAGGGCAGGGACGGCCTTCCTGGCAAAATAATGGCGGCTGGGGATCCGCCAGTTAGGAGCAGCGCAAGCCATCAACTGTCGGAAGGGGGCTGCTTCAACTAGCTGATAGGGCAGCAGCTGCACTGCCAGAAGTTTTGCCATGGCAGCCATTAAGCCTCTGCACTTGGGGGTGGCTGGGGGAGGAACTGGGAGAGGGAAACCTGGCGGGACAGGGGCCTCATTGAGGAGGAGGCTGCAGAAGAGGCTGAGCTACACAGTGGCTGCCTCCGACTGTTAGCCCGAGAATCCTCTTCCCTTGCTGCAGGGTCTGGGGAGCTAGCACCTCTTCCCTGGGGAATGGGAGGAGGTGGACAGGAAGCCCTGCTGCCCCCCGGTGCCCTGCCACTTTGGTGCTGCTCCCACGTCATCCTGTGATGACGTTTCATATGGGAACTTAAAGCTGATGTTCCCATATGTGACCCTGCCTGCCCCCTTCGAACCTTCTGCCAGCAAAGCTGGCACACTGCTACTGCCTGGTCCTCTGCCAGGCACGTGAAAAAAGCCCACACTGCTGAAGTGCGGGCCATTGCCTTGCCTGCTGTGGAGGGATGGGGATGGTCCCCACCCGTACACCCATAGGCTTTGGACCGAGGTGCAGTGCTGCCCTGTTGCCTGCCCCCCCTAGTAGTGGTCGGTGGAGCCGGCTCATCATCCTCATCTGAACTGTTCCCCCCCTGAACTGCTGCTGTTATCCTCTGGAGCCGGCTCCCAGGGTCTGTCCCTGTCATCGTCCTCCCCCAGACCAGACCCTGCCTCACACATGGCATCAATACCCACATCCAGCATGCTGGTGTCTGACCCACACCAGCAACCTGCTGCCCTGCCATAAGGGGACCCTGCAAAATATCCCCTACTGATGTGGGCTGTGACATGACCTCCTCCTCTTCATCAGACATGAATGCCCCCCCCCCCATTCCTGCCTGATCATCAAAAAGATCCTGGGTGTCTGGGCCCAAGTCCACCTCAGGATCAAATAAGAGGGATGGGGTGTCATCCCACACTGAGCTAGCAGGTGATGCCACCTCCTGACGCTCACTGGTGCCCGCTGCAGATGAGGTAGCCTGGGTAAGCCAGTCTCCCACCGCCTCTGCCTGCTGCGAGCGTATGGGTCACGAAGCAGTGGCAAAAAAATCTGGCACAGTCCTACGTGTGCCAGTTGCTGTGGCATTTGCTGCTGCTGCTGCAGCTGTTGCGGATGCTGCTGCTGTTGTTGTTGCAGCTGCTGCTGTGATGGCAGCTGCTTTGATGGCAGCTTGTGCTGCGCTACAGTGCCCAGACTGGGCATGGCACATGGGCTGGGCTGTTTTGCCGCAATTTAGCGAAAAATTATCCCGCGGCGAAACACAGAAATTCGCCGTGAATTTAACTATGGCCAATTTATTCGCCCATCCCTATTTGTAAAGCATTACAAATTAGATGTTTGTCTTCCCAAGAAGCTAAGTTTGGGAGAAAAGTTTTGCAATCGGTTGTGTATTCCACTGATTAAAAAAGTTCTGTTAAAGCATATTGTGTCCCGCCCTTTGTTTTGAGCATTGGAAATTCCCATGTGGTGAATGCTTGCCATGGTGACTAGGGAAAACAGGAAATTGTTTATACGTACCGTAATTTCTGTTTCCTGGTCACTTTCATGGCAGCATTCACCAGGGAGTTTCCCACCCTATTTGTGGACAGCTTTTATACGAAGACAAAGGGGAGAGGAGGAAGCAGAACTTTTGAACTATTAGGGGGAGGTCCTGTCCACTGGCCAGCAGGGGGGATTAACCCATGTGGTGAATGCTGCCATGAAAGTGACCAGGAAACAGAAATTATGGTACGTATAAACAATTTCCTGTTTTTTGGTAGCTTAATTTCCAGCCTAACAGCGTTAGTGTCTTCATCACTGTCTGGAGATGAGTTGTGGTCAGGGCCATGGAAGGGTCCTTTACCAGTAGGTTGTCCAGGTATGGTATGACACTCACTCCCTGCAGTCACAGGTCCTCTAGAGCCGCAGCCATGACCTTTGTGAATACCCTTGGTGTGGAGGATAGTGCAAAGGGGAGTGCCACAAATTGCTAATGTTCTCCTGCCACTGAAAGGACCTTATCTGGTATTCTGGCTAGGTTCTGTAGACCCGCTAGAGATAGAGCGCGCACTAATTCAGAATCCAAGCTCGTTTGATTAGCCGTAGCTGTCGCAGTGCTGGCTAGTAGGGCTGCATTGGATTGTAATTGTGCATTGACTGCTGCATGCTTACAGGCATCACATATTTGCTCAGCTGGAATGCTAGCAAATTTATGCTTGCAAGAAGCGCATGCCAAATACGAATTGCAGTGGTGGTATATGCAGTTGCCTGCTTGGGAAGGGACTGGTCCTCTGCTTGTCATGGCTATAATATATATAGAAACTTTCTATATAGTGCCACCCAATAAGTTAGGATATTGGGGAATATGCAGTTGCCTGCTTGGGAAGGGACTGGTCCTCTGCCTGTCATGGCTATAATATATATAGAAACTTTCTATATAGTGCCACCCAATAAGTTAGGATATTGGGGAATATTAGGAGAGTAGGAGGAGTAAGGAGTGAACCAGTGAACCACCTCTCCCTTAGAGTGTGATCTGTGGAGACAGAGGGGGAAAGTAATGAAACAACCCCAAAGTAGGTCCCACAGAAGAGAGAGAAGTGTTAATCCCCTTGTGAGAGAGAGAGCATATGGGAAGTCTAACTACCTGTTCCCCAAGGTAGGAAGGAAGGATGGTTCCTTGTTCTTCCAGAGAGAGAGACAGTGAGGCTGGAAGCGCTCAGTGCTGGAGAGAGATGCAGATCCAAAATGACTGCCAGAGAGGTTCCCAGGCTTTGGTATAGTGTCTTAGTAAGATGGTGCCCATGAGGCGCGTGGCAGTGACGCGTGCGCAATGACGTAGGCTTGGCGCGAAGGAGCACTGGGAAATGGCGCTGAGAACCTGGGAAGGAAGGTCTGAATGCATTACAGGCGCTAGAGGGATAGCTGTTTCCTAGGCCCCCTTGTAGGGATTCTCTGTCAGAGAAGCGAATATAGTGTGAATGAAACTAATTGCCAGCAAGTAATGAGGGGAGGGAGGAAGGAATTTACTTACCTCCTCTGCCAGGCAGGAATTCTCATTAAAAGGTGTACCCTCCATTGTGGCTACTGGTGCAGCCTCTGGGGAGCAGGAACCAGTTGCCCAGGGTAGTGGGGGGGGGAGCCCCCCAGCCTGCAACCTCTGTAGAGCGGGAAGGCTACAGAGCATCTTCAGATCAGAAGTCCTTGGCTGGAGGGGTTCTGGAAGAGAAACACTGACCCCCAGTAGTGGCATGATACTGAAAATCTGTACCATTGCTCCCAGCCACGAAGTGTCTTCCTCCTTCTGAGGAAAACTGAGGATTGAGGAAGTAGGCGGGGATGAAGCCCAGAGCAGGAGGAGGAGGAGAAGCAACTTTAACCTTTAAGTGTCCTTTCTCCAAGCAACAGGATCTTCATCCCCATGGTGCCTGTGTCCCCCAATCCAGGCAAGAGAAAAATCTAACCATTGTGACTTCGCATCTAATAACTTGCAGCTCCACAGCATTTTTATAACTTTGATGTGTTTTTTCTTGTGGAAGTGTGTAAATCACCTTTGTAGCAACCCTAAATTATTTATATTAATTTAGCAGATTGTGGGACACTTATACAGCAAAAACCTTTCACATGATCCCCCTTGTGAAAAGGAAAAATATTGAGGTATTTCATTTAGTCTTATACTAAACACATTCAACCTTATTTTTTTTAGTATAATAAATTTGGTGTAGCTATGCAGTGTACTAAATGTAAATGTTTTGTTTGTTTTTTCATTCCCAGGCATCTCAGTTTTATAGTTGGTGCCGCCAAATTGTTTGCAGAAGTGCATAGCATCCCTTTAAGTGAAACTGTAAGATTCCAAGCAATGCGAACATATCGAGTCACACTATTTGGTTGCCCTAAGATTCAACTTATACTTCCTTTGATTCTGTGTCAGAATATGCAGTCTTCTTTTTTAGGGACCTGTTGTTTACTTTCTTTCTTATGTTTTCAGAACGTATCAAAAGAAGCCATCTCGAAAATAATCTCAGAAATGTCAATTAAAGAATTCACACCATCAAATAAAGTATGTATTGCTGAACAGCTTATCATTATCAGATATAATACATTTCTGCTGGTCTTCATAGCAATTGTAATCTGTAGTTTGATGTGAGTTGTTTTGGGGTTTTTCTCATGCTTAGGAAAGGGATAGGTTTAGAGTATTATAAACACATATGGTTAAAATAATCCCCAGACTAGTTGGGTAGTTCTGAAAAGCACATAAAATCCCTTTCTGTGACTCCTGTTGGTTTTTATGTGTTCTCCAATCAGCAGGTGATTCTGTATGCTGTTTTTGAATGAAAAAAAGGAAAGTAGAACAGAGGAAGCAAACACAATGTATAATTTGTAATACTGCACATTCATTATTGGTTTGTCCCATGTCAAAAGTCTTATTGAAAGAAGCTATACTGTTTCAAGAAATAGGTCTAACTCCACACTGGGGCCAAAAAAGTTTCTCATAACCTTTAAGGCTGCTTTTCATCAACAAGGAATGGGGATCTTGATAACATAGATGGGATAGCTTGATAAACTATAAACCAAAAGGATTTATTGGAAAAATCTGGAAACACTGCAAGAGCCTGTTTCAGTCTGATGACATAGTAGCATTGGCATGGCTCAAGAACAAAAAGTGAATGTCCTGTAATGTCTCAGTCAAAGCCAGTGGAAAGTGGACCTATCACCCAGACATAAAAATCTGTATAATAAAAGTCCTTTTCAAATTAAAAATTAAATCCAAATTCTTTTTTTTTATTAAAGTGTTCATAGCTGTTGAAAACACATTTAAAAAACTCAGCTGTCAATCAAATATTGGCTTCCCCTCCTGTATGCCGTAGGCATAGAGGCGGGGCAAGCAATTACTTTCACTTTCCATTCAGCACTTTCTAGATGTCACTGCTCTCCCCACATTCCCCCAGTTCTCTAAACCATTTAATTGTGTAACCAGTGCATGGGGATGGACATCAGGTCCCCCATTCTGGTGCACAAACAAGATTCTGAGATGATGCAAGGCTTGCCTTAATAATAGTGTCCACAAAATGGCTCCTGCCTGCTATAATTATGAATTCCCTGACGGATGGAAACATGATTCTAATTATTTATACAGTGTAATTAAAGATAATTTTGCTTGACTAACATGATAAAATAGGATTTGAAATATGAGAGAGAGAGAGGGAGTGAAGAACGTCAGAGCAGGGCACGTCCCTGCCTGCACGCCTATATCGCCACTGAGTGGCAGGGGGGGAATCTCTCGAGCACCGGTCTCCAGTTATTCTTGCGCGCCACAATTTCACCACAAAAGTTTTGCTCTGGAGACTGCAGGCACTCTCCCGCGCTCTTATTCTAACATCGCGATCTTCCCGAAAAGCACTAGCAACCAGAACCGCATTTCCGGAAGTCAAGCAATGGTGTCTTAGGTGCAAGGCAAACTTCTAACCCCTATCAATACCCAATCTTTTGGAATTCCTTCAGGAGGCTTGATGTTAGGGCTCTCCCTAGGTTTTCTTAAGTCTCAAATCTCAGCACTCTCAATTCTATTCCAGAGAAGGTTAGCTCTGATATCAGATGTCAAGACCTTTCTTCAGGGAGTGGCACATGCCCCACCAGTCAAAAAGCCAGTAGAAACATGGGATCTCACTCTAGTCCTCAAAGCACTGCAATGGGCACCGTTTGAACCAATGGCATCAGTTTCACTTCATTGGGTCACATGGACGACGGTGTTTCTAATTGCGAGTGCCTCATTGAGGCCTCACCTTTTCTCACCTTTCATCCTGACAGGGCAGTACTTCGCATGGTTCCCTCGTTCCTACCAAAAGTGGTCACGGCATTCCATATCAACCAGGAAATGACCATCCCCACGTTCTGCCCGACGCTATCAAATTTAAAGGAGGCAGGTCTCCATTCATTGGATCCAATACGAGCCCTGAAGTTCTATCTACACAGGGTCAGCAACATATGCAAATCAGACTCTCTCTCTCTTCGTCCTTACTTCGGGACCAAGACAAGGTTCACCAGCCACTAAAGAAAGCATTTGATGGATCAAGCAGGCGATTCAGCGGTAATGCACAGTTCAAGGACTGACTCCCCTAGACAGGATAAATGCCCATTCCACAATGGGGATGAGCACGACCTGGGCCTTCAGGAATCAGGCCTCAGCAGAATAGCTGTGCAAGGCAGCCACGTGGACCTCAATCCACTCCTTCATGAAATTCTACCATTTTGACACTTTTGCAGCACATGACACAAGCTTTGGCAGAATAGTGTTAAGCCACAATGGTACATTCCACTAAGGGCCTCTCTCAGGGGACAGCTTTGGAACGTCCCCATGGTCCCTGTGTCCCCCAAGCAGACACTGGAGAAACGGAGATGTTGTGTACTCACCGTAAAATCTCTTTCTTGGAGGACACAAGGCTTCCCTCCCCATGTGGAGGCGCATTATGTTGTTTTCAGTTACATGTGTGATAAGTTATGGTTACTTATTAAGGTTGGTATTAAGTTAAAACCTCCTTTGGGACTAACTGACTAGGTATAGTCAGTGGAGGAGGAGGAGCTAGTTTTCATTCTTGTTGTGTCCGCCTCCTAATGGCTTCAGCTATACCCCATGGTCCCTGTGTTCCCCAAGAGACTGTGGATACACAGCAGCTTATTTATATAAACTTTAGCAACGTTACTGAAGCAAACAGTGCAGAGCGGGTATTTTAATTTTTGGTGTTACTGGTCCTTTAATGAAAAAGGCTTGAACCTGTTATTGCAGGAAAATGTGTCTTATATGTTTGCAGCATTAAAAAGTCACATTAAACTAATTTTGTGATTGAGTTCTTCAGATAAATAACTAAAAAAATTATGCTTTATATCAAATTAGAGCATTGGTTAAAGGGTGTTTCACTATTAAATTAACTTTTAGTATGTTATAGAATGGATAATTCTAAGCAACTTTTCAATTGATGATTATTTTTTTTATAGTTTTTTTTTTTTTTTTAACTTAACAAGTTTTATTGAAGATTTTAATAAAAACAAGAAATGCAAACCTTCGATAGTTTTTCAGAAGTAATTATGGTATCATTAAATTTTTAAGCAGTTACAGAAAGATTGGTGGTTTGCCAGTTCCATATTAACACATGCTTTGAACTTCAAACAAGAACTCAGAGTAACAGAATAGAATATCAACTACATGGAATAACAAGGCTCCCAAATCCTCCCAAAATATGGAGACACATGCTCCTATTCGGGGAAAAGGCAAAATCGTGTAGAGAATGGACGAATATATTGAGATATGTAACAACCGAACAACAAATATTGTATAAATAGCTAAGTAGAAACCCCAGGGTAATCAGATATTTATGCCTCTCAATCTTTTTTCCATATCTAAATTGAGAGAGGCTTGAAATAGGATGTGTTCTGTGTTTGGTGGTGAACAGTCTTTCCAATTGGAAACTATAGAATGCCATGCGGCACACAGTATGTGGGTAGCATATAGTCTGTGGATGTGTGGGATTAGATGTAGGTCGATATGGAGTAAAGCTAGTTGGGGGGAGGGGTGGATTGTCCAACCTATGTACTTTGATAATTCTGAAAACAACTGTGCCCAAACTGGTTTGATTAGTGGGCATTGCCACATTATTTGAAGTAAAGTGCCTACTTCTCCGCATTGCCTCCAACAGTTTTCTGAATTTCCTTTATGAAATTTATATAATTTATCTGGGGTGTAGTACCAATGTAGGAAAATCTTATGAAGTGTTTCCCAATGGGAGGAACATTTAGAGTATTTTGAAATATGTTCCGTGGCCTTCTGCCACTTTACCATAGTTAGTTTGTAGTTTAATGCTACTGCCCAAGATTCTATTTGTTTGAGTAAGTTTGGGTGGTAGTGTTGTGTGAGGTGACTATAACAAGTTGAGATTCCTTTGTTTGTTAGGCGACCTTTTTCGAAGAGGGAGAGCAAAGATTCAGGCCTGGAGATCTTTGGGGAGGGGAGCTGCTGATAAAGTGCCTCAATTGAAGATAGGTGTGAAATTCAGAGTTAGGAATGTTAAAAATATCTTTGATCTGTTGAAAACTGAGAACACCTGTAGGCGAACACAATTATTGTATATTTAGGATACCTGCCAGGACCCAATTCTTAATATTTATGTTGTCTACTAGAAATGGAATGCTGAGGAGTGGGAATTGTGGTGGGGAAGTTGGGGAATTTTGTGTGGGAAGTGAAGTTGCAAATTGCCAAGCTTTAATTGTGGCTTGTAAAGTGGGGTATGGTGGTACTTTAACTTTATTCTTTAGCTTCCAAGCTATCAAGAAGTATTCTGGATCTGAGTTCAGGATTTTTGCTTCCCTATTTGCCCAGATTGGTCTATTAGAGTCTAGCCACCAATATTTAGATATCTCTAAATTGCTAGCGTGGTATAATGATTTTAGGGAAGGCACACCTAAACCTCCATACTTTTTAGGGATAATTATAGTTTTCAAGGCTATTCTATGTTTGGAATTTTTTCATAGAAAAGAGGAAACTATTGTTTGAAGATCTGATAAATATTTGTTGCTGAGGGGAATGTTCAACGTCTGAAATAGGTAAGTTATTTTAGGGAGAGAGAACATTTTGAAAGCAGGTAATCTGCCCGCCCAGGAAAGTTGGTGTTTGGCCATATCTTGTAGTTCCAGTTTGATGTTATGAAGAAGAGGGAGATAATTTAGTTTGAATACATTTTTGGATTGGGTGGATAGTTTTATACCTAAATATTGTATTGTGTCTGTTGCCCAGGGAAATGGGAATTTCTCTTTTATAAGGTGCTTTAAGGAAGGTGATATATTAGATCCTAGAATAAAGGATTTGGACTGATTAATTTTATAATAAGAGGCCTGAGAGAATGCCTCCAAGTCATTAATTAAGTGGGGAAGGGATTTAAAGGGACCTGTAATTGCCAAAATTGTATCATCGGCAAATAATCCTATTTTATGCGTGGCATCAGGGCAGGGTATGCCTTTTATATCAGGGTTAGATTTTATTTTGATTGCTAATGTCTCAATAATAAGTGTGAAGATGAGAGGAGAGAGGGGGCACCCCTGTCGTGTTCCGTTTGTGATGGAAAAAGGTTTTGAACTGAACCCTGATGAGACTGCTGAGGCAGATGGTTGCGAATATAGTGCCATAATTCCTGATACGATATTGCCACTGAACCCGAATCTGCAGAGTGTTTCCCTAAGGAATCCCCAATGAACCCTATCAAATGCCTTCTCTGCATCTAAGGAGAGATACAGAGAGGGCATTTTACTTAATTCCGTGAATCGAAGAATGTTGATGAATCTTCTTGTCCCATCTGAAGATTGTCTCCCTTTGGAGAATCCGACCTGTTCATGTCCTATTACCTTTGGTAAGATGTTGAGAAGCCTGGTGGCAATAAGTTTGGCATACAATTTTGTATCACTATTTAAAAGAGAGATGGGTCTATAGTTGGAGGTGCTACTTGTGTTCTTCCCTGGTTTGGGGAGAATGGTGATTTTTGCAACTAAGAATTCTGGTGGGATGTTCCCACTGTGTAAGAAATGATTGAACAAATCTGTTAACCTAGGGTATAGAATTTGTTGAAAAGATTTATAGTATTCATTGCTATAGCCATCAGGGCCAGGGGCTTTATTGAGTTTCATAGATCGGATATTAGTAATAACTTCTTCTATTGTAAAAGGTCTATTAAGAGAATCAAGATCGGTGGAGGATATCTGGGGAAGAGAAATGGAGTTTAAAAAAGCTGATATTGCATCAGGTAATGGTTGAATTGTATTTGGGTCAATGTTAAGATTGTATAAAGACCCATAGTAGTCACTAAATGCACCAACTATTTATTTGGGATTATATGTGAGTTTTTTGGAGATGGGGTGGATAATCATACTAATATTCGTCTTGGCTTGTTCCTGCTTAATTATAGTTGCCAATTGTTTGCTGGCTTTGTTTCCTTGGGAATAGTAGGATAATTTTGATCTCTTGATTAATAGTTTGTTTTCCCCTTGAAGGAGCAATTTAAGATCTTGTCTTAATTTATATAGGGAAGGATGATTTTGTGAAACGGGATTTTTTCGATATTTTTTCTAATGTTTCAATTTCCTTTAAAAGGGCGTTTATAGCCTCTGATTGTTTGCGCTTTCTCTGAGCCCCTAGTTTTATTAATAAACCTCTGATATTGGCTTTGTGGGAAGCCCACAATGTAGCAACTCCAACCTCTCCATTATCATTTAGGTTAAAGAATTCTATTATAGCATCATTGATCACTTGTTTGTTTTGAGTAGAATATAGTAATGAAGAGTTCAATCTCCAGGCATGTTTGTCAGGGCCTGGTCCCCCTAAGGAGATGCACGTGGTGACAGGTGCGTGATCAGACCAGGTGATGGTGATCTTTGAGCTTTTAACTTTTTGTAGAAGGATTCTATCTGTAAGTAGGTAGTCTATCCTGGACCAAGATTTGTGGACATTGGAATAGAAGGAGAAGTCCCTGTCGTTGGCGCATTAATAACCCTCCATACATCATACAATTGCTCCAGATGCAGAGTTTTTTTTCAAGGAAGGAGCTTTTATCCGGTGGGGATTGTTAGAGTCTAGATTGTTATCTGCACATATATTTAAGTCGCCCCCGATTATAGTAGATTTGACAAAGCTTAATTGGTTGGTGTTTGGAGCATAGAGATTGGCAATTGTAAAATAGTGATTGTTCATTTCACAAAATAATGGTTAGTGATCTGCCTTGATTGTCCTTTACTATTTTATGAATTTTTACTGAAAGATTCTGTTTAAAGGCAATCAAAAGACCTCTTTTCTTTCTATGGAAATTATTGAAGATCAGGTGTTGGTATCCTGGGAGAGTACAATAATGTTGGTGTTTGTCCAGTATGTGAGTTTCTTGAAGTAGTAGTATGTCCGCATTTAATTTCTGTAGCTCTTTGTTTAAGGAGAATCGTTTAAAGGGGGTGTTGAGACCGTTAACAATAAGTGAGACAATATTCAGGGCCATAAGTGGACTGATCTAGAGTGGTTTGCCGTTTGTGAGAGATGTTCACCGAAGAGGAGGTTGAATCCAGTATGTAGTTGGTGAGAAAATTGAGTAGAGGAGTGGGAACCCAAGTTCAAACGATAGGACATAAACATAGACATAAACGTGGAAAGTAGAAAAAACAAGAAAAAAAACCATGGGAATTGTATAGTGCCTTAAAGGTATGTCACCCGTGATGATGAGGGGTGACTATCCAATAGGGGTATAGGTATTGCGGAATAAGTATGGCAATACCAGGCAGCAGCGGCCTAGATGGAACGGAAAGCAAATCAGTTCCAGGTCAGAGCTGCCCTCAGCATGTCAGTTGTTGTATCTGCCTTCCTGGTTAGGTTTAGCTAGATTTGAAGGACCCCTGTTGTTGAAGGGGAGACTATCCAGTTTAATCTTCCAGCTTTTGATGAACTTAACCCCATCTTCTGCCGAAGTGATCACATGGGTCGAGCCTGCTCTGGAAATAAGCAATTTCAGCGGGAAACCCCATTTGTATTGTACTTGATGGTTTCGCAGGGTTAGTGTGATTTGCTGCAGGGAGCGGCAAAATTTCAAGGTTGCTTGGGAGAGATCAGGGTACATTTGAATGTGTTTAAATTGATCAGACAGGGCACCAGGCTTTTGCATTGCAAAAAGAATGGCCTCTTTAGCTTGAAAGAATGCAAGACGTGCTATTATGTCTCTGGGTGCAGAATCAGGCAAATGTTTGGGCTTTGGCACCCTGTGAGCTCTTTCAATAATAATCTCCCTTTCAGGAATGTGAGAAATTGAGTGATTTAAACAGTTTGAGTAGATAAGGCTTAAAGGACCAGTAACATTAAAAAAAATTTTGAAAAAAATTTGTTAGTATAGAACGAAAAATAAACACCAAGGCAAATAAAACTTTTAAATTGCAAAGCCTTTATTAAGAGATAACTTACCAAAACTCCACTTCCTGTCCTCTTCTAAAACTGCGAAAGGGCGACCATCCATGCAGCGGTGTTCAACTTCTCTTCCCTGGCTATTCTCTATTCACCTATTCCCAGCAGTCGGACTTTGAATCCAGCCTTTCCTCGTCCGGCGAGGAAGAAGAAGAGGAGGAGGGCAGCCTCTGCCTCTCCAGCGGCAAGTGTTGTCTGCAGGCGCACCGATCTGCTGAAGAATATCCCCAAGCGCATGGATCCGTGCGATGTGGAGGAGCTGCGCAAACTCAAGGCTTTCCACGCGGCCAAGTGCACTCTCCAAGTGCACAGCTCCTGAAAACCTTGGCTTGGCATTCCGCTACGCATTTGAGCCGGGAGTGCTACCGGCTCGTTTTTATTTTTACTAAATACACTGGCCACAGCTACCTGCAATCGTAGCGCATCAACAGGTAACAAGTGGTTCGGCGCTACCGGAGTCTAAAATCACAGCCTTCTCCTGCAGCAGCGGGGACTGCCAGCCCCAGGCAAACTCAGGTGGGCACATCACGGGAACAAGTGGTTTATCCAGGACTCCATGCGCTTGTGCACCGTAGTCCTGGGGATATTCTTCAGCAGATCGGTGCGCCTACAGACAACACTTGCCGCTGGAGAGGCAGAGGCTGCCCTCCTCCTCTTCTTCCTCCTCGCCGGACGAGGAAAGGCTGGATTCAAAGTCCGACTGCTGGGAATAGGTGAAGTGCTGCAGAGAGAATAGCCAGGGAGGAGAAGTTGAACACCGCTGCATGGATGGTCCATCGCCCTTTTGCCGTTTTAGAAGAGGACAGGAAGTGGAGTTTTGGTAAGTTATCTCTTAATAAAGGCTTTGCAATCTAAAAGTTTTATTTGCCTTGGTGTTTATTTTTCGTTCTATACTAACGAATTTTGAAAAAAAATTTTTTAATGTTACTGGTCCTTTAATCTGGTCTCCAGTGACTTGTTCAGCTACTCCCCTGATTTTAAGATTTTGCCTTCGGTTGCGATCCTCCATGTCTATAAAGCTGGCCATAGACGCAAAGATCTGAATCCTTGATTCGTACGATTTTCGGACCGTGTGTGGAGAGTCCCGACATTTTTTGTCCGGCGGAGATCGGTCGTTTGGTCGATCGGACAGGTTAGAAAATTTCTGTCGGCTGCCGATAATATCTCTGCGTGTATTGCCGATTGTACGATTTTCAGTGGGAGGCTGTCACTAGCTTTGGTTGGACATAGATATCGTACGATTGCTGTCAGGGGCAGAACATTGCTGATCTATCTGTTCTTTAACTAATCTGACTGGTAAGACTTTGATCTGAATGGTTGGTGGCGGGTCGGGAGATGGGAAATTCCGACCGTACGATGATTCGTACAATCGGATCTTTGCATCTATGGCCAGCTTTAGTTTCAGTTTGATCTGATTTATGTCATCTGCTGTTTCATCAAGCGTGTCAACTACCTTGTTGTGTTCCTGTGTAATGGCACTGATTCTGTCTTCCATTGCAACAATTCTGTCTCCCATGCCTGCTATGGAAAGCTGTACTGAGTTTGAGAGACAAGCAAAGTCTCTAGCTATGGATTGCTTTAGCATTAAGAACATGTGTTTCATGCTGTCCTGTGTGAGTAGTTGGTCAGAGGCTGGCATGTTTTCAAGGGAGAGTGTGTCGGAGCTGTAGTTGTAATCACTCACCTCAGAGCCTGGAGATGGTAGGGGCTGTGTAGTGTCAGACAACCTGGGCCTGGATTTTACAGGGCTGCGCAGAGAGGGAGAGCCAGACACGGGTGATTCATCATCTGGAGATAAGCTGTAGGCAGATGGGAGCGCAGTGTCAGCGAGAGAAGAGGAGATGTAATCCCCTGCAGCAACGGGTGTTGTGGGATGAGCAGAGCTGGAGGCTGCGGCGCCATCTTGTGTGTTGTCTGCTGAGCGTGGGAAGTAATCAGTAAGTTTTTGTGGCTTACTGCTTCCCTTCTTTCTTTTCCTGGTGGCCTCAAGGTCCATAGGCATTTCACCTTCAATCTGGGACATTTTTACCGGATGTGAAGGCTGTGGAGAGCCGATTTAGAAGTACTGCTGAGTGGAGCTCTGTCTCCCTGCAACCTACTCCATATGCTGCAGGCCATGCCCCCTTTTTTTAATAGTTTTTTAATTATTTACATTTTTCTTCTGACACCTTCCAGTTTTAAAAAGGAGGTCACTGACCCCATCTGAAAACAAGTGCTCTGTAAGGCTACAATGATATTGCTACTTTTTATAACTCATCTTCCTATTCAGTCACTCTTCTATTCATATTCCAGTCGCTAATTCAGATAAATGTATTGTTGCTATGGTAATTTGGACCCTAGCAACCAGATTGCTGAAATTGCAAACTAGAGAGTTGCTTAACTAAACGTGAAATAACTATTTTCCCATGGTTGCTGCATAGACTACGTAGCCATGATACTATGTTTGGGAGTGACTCAAAATCTGGGTTGAAGAAACTATATATGGATTGTGTTTTTTTTAGGTAATTAGTAATGTTAAAAATATATGAGCTGTTTTTGTTGTACATTTTCAATTATTCTGGGTTTTTTCTTTCACAGATTGTAGAAACAGATGAAACTGTGAAAAAACCTGAGCAAATCCCAGTAAGCAGTGAGGATGAACAGAATACAGTTGTACAGCTGGAGAAGGCTACTGCAGATGAACATGTCTCTAAATGTGAGCATACTATACTGTACATTCATAGTCAAATTTCTGTATTATAAAAAAAGTTATACTTTTTTTAAAAAAAAGAGTTTATAATTTGTTTAACTTTGTTGCCCTTTTTAAATTTGAGAAAATTCATGATTATATTCCTTTTGAAATTTTCCTATGCTTTTGTAGATGTATTGCTAACTCCTAAAATTTATCTGTCATTCTTAGTTTTCATGCTGCTGTATGTAAATACAGATTATTTGGCATATCAACCTTTATATAAGTATTAATTGCTATACAAATCAGTTAAAACAGTTTGAAGTTATTTCTCAGTTTTCAAAACTTTACTGTCACAAAAAAATCCTAACTGGCACATTTAGCTAAGCAAAGAAATGTATACTGATATTTTAAACTTACGAACAGAAGAACTCAGCTTAACTGCTCAGAGGGCACTGGAAATTGTAAAAGAACAAAAAAACAAACATTACATTAACTAGGGTTGTTAAGTCAGTCACACAGTAACATTTAGCAATATCTTGGATATTTGGACAGCAGTGTGCATTAACTTTACATGTTGACATCTATGTTTTGACAGCAGATCTCCTGCTGATACCATTATCATTTGAAAAGGATGATGAACGCAAAGAGCATATCAGCTTCATCACTGCAGCATCCAACCTAAGAGCCAAGATGTATAACATTGAGCCTGCTGATCGATTCAAGACCAAGCGTATTGCAGAGAAGATCATTCCTGCTATAGCTACAGCTACTGCAGCAGTGTCAGGGCTGGTTAGTATTTATGCATGATAATCAACCTAGTCAAGCCTAGCAGATGTTTACCTACAAAGAGACACAGGTGCACACTTTTACACAGCCCTGTGATACTCCCGATGGTTTCACAGCACCAAGTATTGGTTGTCTGGGGTGAATGTACCTCAAACCATCTGGTGAATTGGATAAAGGGCCGTTGCACTTTATGAGCTCTTGTGGGAAACTTTAATCAACCTGGAAAAATTACAAAAGATACATTAAATATCAGAAATAATAGTTCCTTGTCTCCTGAATACACCAATGCCATATATACAGTTAGGTCCATAAATATTTTGGTTCTGTACCTGTACCTGTACATTACCACAATGCATTTTAAATGAAACAACTCAGATGCAGTTAAACTGCATACTTTCAGCTTTAATTTAGTGGATTGAACAAAAAGATTGCATAAAAATGTGAGGAACTAAAGCCTTTTTTTTAACACAATCACTTCATTTCAGGGGCTCAAAAGTAATTGGACAAATTAAAAAACTGAAAATAAAATCTTCATTTCTAATACTTGGTTGAAAGTCCTTTGCTGGCAATGACAGCTTGAAGTCTTGAACTCATGGACATCACCAGATTCTGTATTTCCTCCTTTTTAATGCACTGCCAGGCCTTTATTGCAGGGGCTTTTAGTTGCTGTTTGTTTGTCTGCCTTTCTTTCCGAAGTTTCATCTTCAACAAGTGAAATGAATGCTCAATTGGGTTCAGATCAGGTGACTGCCTTGTCCATTCAAGAATATTCCAATTCTTTGCTTTAATAAACTCCTGGGTTGCTTTGGCTGTATGTTTTGGGTCATTGTCCATCTTTATTAAGAAAGCCTCCCAATCAATTTGACTGCATTTAGCTGGATTTGAACAGACAGTGTCTCTGAACACCTCAGAATTAATTTGGCTGTTTCTGTCCTGTGTCACATCATGGATAAACACTAGTGTCCCAGTGCCACAGGCAGCCATGCACGCCTAAGCCATCACACTGCCTCCGCCGTTTTACAGATGATGTGGTATGCTTTGGATCATGAGCTGTTCCACGCCTTCTCCATACTTTCTTTCTTGCCATCATTCTGGTAGAGGTTGATCTTTATTTCATCTGTCCAAAAAAAGTTTTTCAGAACCGTGCTGGCTTTTTTTTTTTTTTTTAGCAAAGTCCAAATTGTTTTTATTGGTTTTCGTTACACAAGAGAAAACAGAACACATAGGGGCAAATTCACTAAGATGCGAAGTTGTGCCAGGCGCAACTTCGCCGCACTTCGCCAGGCGTAGTTTCGCCAGGGCTCCGCAAATTCACTAAAATCCGAAGTTGCACACAGGGGTAGCGTAAGGTTGCGAAGTTGCGCTAGCGTTGATTCGCTATATAAAGCGAAGTTACGCTAGCGAAGGCTAATTTGCATACGGCGCGAAATTCAAATTTCAATGGAGGAACACGTATCTGCACTACAAATGCCTAGAAAACCTTCAAATCAGCAAATAAAAATTTTATTTTGCCCTACACATGTGCCCACTGTCTAGGTAAGTTGCCATGAGTCAGGAAATGTAGGGGGGAGGAAGGGGAGCCCCAAATTTTTTTCGATCTTTTTCAGCCTATCAGCCATCATGTAGAAAACACGCCAGCGTTTTTTTGGGACTTAGAAAAAAAATTGACTTTTTTTTTAAACAATCCCTATCTACTCTATTGCGCTTCGCCAGGTCTGAGGTGGCGAAGGAAATTTTGACTAAATGTTCAATTGAACTGATGCAGTTAATAAAAAACACAGAAGAAGCCCAATTGGGGGAGGTGAATATAGAGGTAGAAAATCACCTAAAAACAATTCAGGACTATAAGGGTAATGAAGCGTTTGTGAAGTTCGAAAACGACTTACAAACAAACATTAACAAACTGGCTAACGAACTAAAGTCACGTAAATGGAAGAAATTTAATCGCGACAAAACTGATTTTGCGACAGGCAAAGTATACAGCACTGACTTTGGCTCGCAGTCCAGTTTAGTTAATCCCAAAAATCTCCCATCCTTTTCTGATTACACATCAGAAAGCGATGTCAGTGAAGGTGCAGCTGCCCTCACAAGACCTATTAACCACAGAAAAAAGTCCTCCCATGAGCGGAGCAAGACAGCCAGCCCGCCATTGTTTCCCTCGTCAGGTAGTTCTTCAACTTCGATGACTTTTTTAGAACAACGGCAATTGGGGGAAAAAGGGAGGGGGAGATTGAGAGACAGAAAAAGATGGGGTTATCGATTCAACAAGTAACCGGCACAGACACACTGCAAATTTTTAATTTATCGAAGTACAATTTGTCTAAACACCAACTTACAGCATTACAAAAGGGTCTGTCATTCTCCCCCACCAGTTCTTTCAATACCTTTAACTGGATAAAGGACTTGCATCTTTTTGGGAGAAAATTACTGCTACACAAATATTTTGTTAAGGAAAATAAACAGGAAAACTGGTCAGTGGAGGAACAAAAAGCGTTACAGAATTTGTGCCACCTCCTAGACGACAATGAGTATGATAGAAACAAAATAGAGGGTCCATTTACTGATTTAAGACCAAAAAGCACATTCACCCCCCCTAATGCTTTGTGTCCCAAGGTAGAAACTTTCATTGAAAGCTGTGTCAAAGATTTAAGGGCATTGCAGTTATCTAGAAGTCCAACAGGACATTATCAAAGCAACTTATCATTCAAAGAACGACTGGGCGTAAAGGATTTAGCCAGCAACTCTGACATAACGATCAAATCAAGCGACAAAGGAGGTAATATTGTCATTATGGACAGTACCTTCTACGTTAAGGAATGTAAACGCCAACTAAATGACACCAGTTGTTATATTCAACTCAGCAGTGATCCAAACAAAATTTTTCAGTCTGAATTAACTTTGATTCTAAAATCTGGCCGAGAGAAAGAACTAATAAGTAAAGAAGAATTCAATTTCCTAATGGGGAAATCTCCGATCATTCCCACTTTTTACACGATTCCGAAAATTCATAAAAATGCTCAGTCACCACCAGGACGCCCCATAGTCTCGGGAATAGGCAGCCTTACTGAACCATCAAGCATGTACATTGACACTGTATTAAAACCCTTCGTTGTCAGCCTCCCCTCCTTCATCCGGGATACAATGGATGCATTGCATCATTTAGATGGTATAAATTTAGGGGACAATCAATGCCTAGCTTGTTTAGACATAGAATCACTGTATACAAGCATTTTACATGAGGTTGGCATCAAAGCAGTTGAGGAAACCTTGAAGCAGAGGGGTCGACAATACAATGATCATAATGATTTTGTGGTGGAATTATTGGAGTACATACTAAAACATAACTATTTCACCTTTAATAACAAATATTACCATCAACAGAGGGGCACAGCGATGGGCAGTAGCTGTGCCCCCACCTATGCCAATTTATATTTGGGATGGTGGGAGCGAAACTTTGTCTTCAGTGAGGAGTTGGCAGAATACACACAAAATATCTCCCTATGGTTGCGCTACATTGACGATGTAGTGGTAATCTGGTCAGGCACTCAAAAAAGCTTCAACGACTTTGTTGATAAACTCAATACTAACCTGACCAATTTGAGAGTAACCTCTGAGATAAACAAAGATACCATCAACTTCCTAGATATAAGGATTTATCGGGGTCCTGATAATGAACTCAAAACAACGGTATATAGAAAACAGACCGCCACTAACAGCTTATTATATGCCAATAGTCAACACCCCCGAAGCACTATCAAAGGAATCCCGACTGGCCAATACTTACGAATAAGAAGGCTGTGTAACACCCTTGATGATTTCAAATTGGAATCTAAAAAATTGTATGAGAGATTCAGGGAAAGAGGCTACAGCCATAATTCTCTGAAAAAAGCATATAAAATAGCATTGGCCAAGGACAGGAATTCTCTTCTGGTCCCCCAAAAACAAAATTCTCCTAACAAACAAAAGGATAATAAACAAATCAGACTGATAGGGGATTTCAGCAGAGAACATAAAGATAACACCCGAATATTGACCAAACATTGGCATATCTTAGAACAAGACAGAGATCTGAAACAAATAATAGGGGACAGACCCTTGATAACTTTTAGGAGAAGCAGGAATATCGGAGACCAATTGACACACAGTCACTATAAAACCCCCACGAACACCACATGGTTAACAAACAAAACGAAGGGTTGTTATAAATGTGGTACCTGCATGGCATGCCCATTTATACAAAAGACTATCTGTGTTACAGGGAGGTTGGACATTGCTAATTTCAAAATATCACAGTTCATCAACTGTAAAACAGTAGGTGTTGTGTACATTATGAAATGTGCCTGTGGAAAAATTTATGTGGGGAAAACCAAGAGGGAATTCAGAAGACGGATTCTCGAACATGTGGGAGATGTTAAAAACAATCGCAACACGACTGTTGCCACCCACATTAATGAAATCCATAGTGGCAATACAGGGGTCATGAAATTCTTTGGGGTGGAACATTTCAAACCCACTTCTCGAGTGGGCGATATAGATAGGAAACTATTGGAGTGCGAAGCCAAATGGATTTATTGGCTAAATAGCAAGGCTCCGAGTGGTCTAAATGAAGGCTTTACCTTCAGTCCATTCCTATAAGTACTTTCTTTGCACTATCATAAATGCCCCTGAGTAATCGATACATCCAAGTACCTAGATTAATGAGGTCCGCCACTAAACAACAAAAGAGTACCCCACTGTTCATTAATAGGTGTAAACACAAAATTTAGCTTCTTGAATTAATAATTAATCCTGTCAAAAATTTCCATAAAAAATAAATTTTTTGCTGCGTCAAATCTCTTTAATGAATAGCCATAAATATCGGATAACACATGACCAAGGAACTCACTACAAACTAAAAATGGCTTAATAAGCAGTAAAGGTTTATTTAAATTAATAACACATATCAGTATCAAACCTATATAAACACCAAATGATGGCTCCCAACTGTGGACAATTAAAAGAAATTTTCACCATACAAACATATGAGAGTTGCGAGTTGATCTTGTATATCGTTGCCGTGACAACCGTGACGTCACGTGACCAATCTGGAAGTCACGGCCGAACTATCGCGAGACTTCGAGTACCCGGATATTTCAAACCGGCTATTTAAACTTGGCAGAGAAACACGCTCATTACTTATGCCCCTGACGAAGCCGAGTGCATCGGCGAAACGCGTAGGGCGGGCATAGGTGGACGGTGGAGTGCCTAGCTCCCATGCAGTCCCAACGTAGATAGGCAGGTTTTCTGGCACTGGGGGAGTCTGCTTGGAAGGGAGGGAGCGGGCGGTTGTGGTCTCCCTGTATATGGGAGTGTGCGAATACATTTTTATAACAACCAGTGAAGTCTCTTGTAGACCTCACCGTTCCACCTTGCGCTTTATCTATTTTTAATTATATTTTATGGAGATTGTCCAGCACTGCCGACGGATTGGTTGGCTAGTGGGTGTGTACTTCAGAGAGCGTGTTTTTTAACAATATTACAGTAAAAGTTACGTTTTAAATTATATGTTGTTACTTTTTCGAGTGTTACCACTTCCTGAACTGGCTTGCTTTGTGGCGAATGAAGGGTCACTTACTACTATTGGTGTCCAGTCATTTACCACGATTTTTTGGTTTGATTTTGATTTCACATGTGTGTTACAAGCTTGCAGTGTAGTGGAACACATGTACTGAATTAAGCTCAACTATTTTTTCTTTCTGTGGCGAAGGAAGTCTAGCGTAAAAGGTAGCATTCAGTACACTGCGCAAGTTAGTGAATTTGTGTAGTTTTGTCGCTAGCGAAGATTCGCCTGGCGTAAGGTTGCGAAGTAACACTAGCGAAACTACGCCAGCGTTCGTTAGTGAATTTGTGCAGTAGCGAAAATGCCAAACGCTAGCGAATTAACGCTAGCGTTCGGCGCTTCGCGGCTTAGTGAATTTGATAGTGTTCCAGAAAAGAAATGAAAAAAAAAAAAAAAGAGAGAGAGAGAAAGCTAAGTAGGGTGTGGAGTGTGGAGGGGGTGAGCATGAGACATGACTAGAATCTAGTAGTGCTAGCATAGAGCAGCTTTATTAAAACACATGTGGGCTATTAGTGTCAGAGTTCAAAACCCATAGCATCCATATAGCTATAAATTTGTCAGTGCATCCTCTAGACATATATACTGCTTTATAGTATGGGAGGGCTTTATTAACAAGGTCCTTCCAGTACTCCAACTTGGGTGCTTCCTTCTTATTCCATCGAAGAACAATCATTTTCCTAGCATAGAACATCAGCAGCTGGAGCAAAGTCCAACTGAGTCCACGTCACCACCCGTGTACCCAAGCAGTGCTAGACTGGGCTGAGGCAGTATAGGGAGAACCAAAACTTTAGAGATAAAGGAGAAAATCAGTCCAATAGCGAGTCAATTTTGGGCATGTCCATACCATATGGAACCACGTCCCCGGGTGCCCACATCCTCTAGTGCAGTTCTGATCTCTGGTAGGATCCATATGATGGAGGCGCACCGGCGTGAGCTTTGAGCGGTGCATAAATTTCAATTGTATCAACTTGTCCCTGGCTGAAATTGTAGTGGCCAACATGTGGCGCATAATCAGTTCCCAGGACTCCTCGTCCAAATTAGCAATATCCCTAACACACTTCTGGAAACATTTAAGCGGGCGTTTTTCTTCAGGTGCCAACAGGCTATGATAAATGGCAGAAAGAAGTTTGGCGACCACCTGGAGTTGTAGAGCCTTTTCCAAAGAGGTAGCCACAATAGTAGACTGTGGGTTAGAGAATTGCGCCTGAGCAGCGTGACGAAGTTGGTCATATCGAAACTGAGTGACATGCTGTGTCGGATATGAGGCCTTTAACTCCAGAAAACTCTTCAGCTCCCCCTCATGATACAGATCTTTCACATATCTGAGCCCATTGCTTGCCCAAAATTTGTAATCCTGGTTAGTGAGCAAATGTGGGAGTAACTTATTACACCACAGTGGAGCATGAGGTGAGTGATAGGTCAGACCTGTGGGAGTCAACAGTTTTTGAGCTAGCTGCCAGGCTTTAACGGTGGTCTCCATAGATTGGGTAACCTGTGGGTGTGCCTCCCTCCCCCTATAAGGCAAAAGCCTCAAGGCCTCCCTCTAGCCCAATATCCCAGCTTCTAGTGTACAGGATGCATTGGTACAGTCAGATTCAAACCACCAGCGTATCGTTACTAACAGAGCAGCCAAATAATACAAATACAGATTAGGGACGGCAAGGCCTGCGGCCTGAATGGACCTGTGTAATGTCGCCATACTGATTCTAGGGATCCGTTTGGCCCAAATAAAAGAGGAGATAGCAGAGTTCACTTGTTGAAAAAAGGGTCTAGTAAGCCATATAGGAGATTTCCTGAACATATAGAGAAATTTAGGAACATACTTAATTTTTAATAAGTTGATCCTACCGTATAATGACAACGGCAAAAACTCCCATTGGGCAAATTTGGCAACCATATCTGCAGTAATAGGATCTATGTTGACTGCCTTATATCGGGTAATCTCCTGAGTTATCCAAATCCCCAAGTACAAAAAGGTGTCAACCCATTGTAGAGGAGAATTTGGAGATAACCGTCTTTCGGCCGCCCGATCTAAGGCAAATAGAGTAGATTTGTGCCAGTTTACACGAAGCCCAGAGTATTTCCCATTTTCATTTATAATTTCTAACAAATCGTCAAGGGCCGGGCCAGGGTTTTCCAGATATATCAACATATCGTCGGCGTACATGATATCTTTTCCGTCAGACTACCAATTTTCAATCCCGTGATACCAGCAGAGTTACGAATTAGTTCTGCAAGCGGCTCAATTGCCAAACAAAACAAAAACGGAGAAAGGGGGCAGCGCTGCCTGGTACCCCTCCCCAAATTGGAAGTGGCCGAGAGCATATTGTTTGCCCTTATCTGAGCTACCGGTGAGCGGTACAGTGCCTGAATCCACCCCACATACCTGGGGCCAAAACCATATCGCTTCAAGGTTTGCCACAGAAAGGCCCATTCAACTGAATCGAAGGCTTTCTCTGCATCTAATGCCAAAATGGTTCGGGAACCAGCATTATCATGCGTTACCTGTAGATGAGTAAAAAGCCTCCTTATATTGATGTCTGTCGACCTAGAGGGTATGAAGCCAGTCTGATCCGGGTGGACTAAATCTTGCATAAATGGTTTGAGCCTATTCGCCAACACTTTAGCTAGAATCTTAGCATCGCAGTTTATAAGCGATATGGGCCTATATGAAGCACATTTCCGCGGATCTTTGCCTTTCTCAGGGATAATGGAAATATAAGCACGGGACATGGACTCAGGCACTGCACCCCTCAGAGCAACATCATTAAATATTGCCGTTAGCGGCCCCGCTACCAAGGGTAGATGTTGTTTATAAAATTCACCCGGGAGGCCGTCTGGGCCAGGGGCCTTGCCAGTGGGTAATGAGTTAATTACCTGCTCTACTTCAGCCTGCGTTATGAGCTCATCTAGCCGTCCTTGCGTTGCATCGGAAAGGTATGGCAGTTGGACGGCTCCCAAATAATCAAGTAACTGTACATCAGAACATGTCACCTTCGAGGAATAGAGTTCTTGGTAAAATTTACGAAATATGTCTACAATGCATCGAGGTTGAGTTACCAACTCACCAGCATTATTCTCAATACAAGGAATGGAGGCTGTATTGTACTCGTCTCGCACCAGCATGGCTTACCGGCTTTGTCCCCCAGCTCAAAAAGCCTATGCGATTGCTTCAGAATGCTCGCTCGTGCTTGTTCTACGTTGGCCAGTGCAAGTAAACGAGAGGTCTGCATCCAGTCATTCCTATTCACATCAGTGGGGTCAGCTAAATATACCTGCTCCTTAGCTGCGGTGTCTGTTTCCAAGGTGCCAATTGTATTACCTAATTCCCTTTTGGCCTGGCTAACTCCTGATATGTACACACCCCTTGCTGTTGCTTTAAACTCTTCCGAGACCACAAATGTATCGGCAGTTCCCGGGTTGAGTTGCCAGTACTGCACTAAAGCAGGTTGAACTATGGGTTCGATGGTAGTGGTGCCTATCCAGTGTGCAGGGAGTCTGCAAATCTTATCAATTGGTTCTGCCCGTAGGACCAGCGTGAGCGCCAGGGGGGAATGGTCTGATATGTCCCTAGGGAGATATCCAACTGAGGACAATTTGGCTAGAACATCTGGGGATACAAAGGCCAAATCAATGCGGGAATGTGATTTATGCGTTGCTGAGTAACAGGAGTATTCCCTCGTATTCGGGTGTTTCCACCTCTAAGCCTCAGTAAGAACACTGCTATCGGCCCAGCTATTTAAGGGTAGCTTGCTATAATGTGAGCCAGTAGTCGCGTCAACTGCTGGGTTCAAAACCGCATTATAATTAAAACAGTAAGATAGGAGATGGGACCATATCTGCCATCTGTGTAATAAGGTGGGGTAAAAACTGATGTTCAACAGCAGGGGGGGCGTAGATAGAGGCCAATATAAGCCTGGCCCCGTTAAATCGGGCCTGGACAATAATATATCTCCTGTTCTGGTCCTGCTTGACCTTCTCTACTTGGCAGTCAACATTCCTGTGCACCAGGATCGCCACCCCCCGAGAGTAAGTGGAGAAGGTGGCATGAAATGTTTGCCCAACCCAGGCCCGTTTAAGCGCTAAAATTTTTTGTCCCGAGAGGTGGGTTTCCTGGAGCACAAGAACATCTGGTTTGTGCCTTTTTACGAACTGGAATACCAAAGCTCTTTTTCTTTAGTGCCAAACCCCGGACATTCCAGGTGAGCAGTTTTAAAGTCGCCATAAGTGTACAGAGCAATTAGGAACCATCCGACTGCCAGCACACCTAAGCTCCCTCCTACACCCCAGGAAAGAAAAGAGAATAGAGAAAGAGAGAAAGTAGAGACAGAAAAAGCACAGAAAGAACACAACAAACAAAAAAAATACAATGGCAAGCATTATTATGCATGGCATATCAACATGTATGGGAATCCCCATATGCATATCCAGTATATAACAAGAAAATCAACCCGTAGAGGCAAACCTATCTGCCAAATCCCGCTAACTCCCCCCCGCCCTGACCTTCTGAGCCGAAAACGGAGGTCCTAATCCCCAAACCTATCTAACTAACTGAGGAGGCACACCGTAACTATCTAAGGTGTCACCTAAACTTCTTCCTATTGGCTGGGGCTCCAATGTGTCTTACCCCGTATGCCGTTACATTCCTTCAAATTGCCTTACTGCGCAAAGTGCACCAGACAAGGGGCCATCTGGCCCTATCGATGATGGTTGTTGATCCAATGGCTGACTTCTGCCAGGTCAGTAAAATATCGTGTAGCCGCTCCATCAATTACCCGCAATCTGCTGGGATAAAGCATGCTGTATTTGAGCTCCTTTTCACGCAGCCTTTTTTTAACATCTTGGAAAGTGCGGCGTTGCCTTTGTATCTCCGCAGTAAAATCAGGATAAAATTGCAGCGTAGCGTTGAGAAAATGGACTTCGCCTTTTTTCCGAGCTGCAGACAAGATGGCTGTGGACAAAGTGATGGGCGCCAACACGTCCTTAAGCAGAGTCTCAATAAAGTCAGTTGGAGAATTTCCCGGCGCTCCCTCTGGCAAACCCATAATGCGCACGTTGTTTCTCCGCGAGCGGTTCTCGGCGTCTTCCGCCCTTTGGTTTAGCAACTTCACTTGTCATTGCAATTCCGCCACCAGCGGTTGCTGTTGTGTAAGAGTATCCTCCGCATCTCCCACGCGACACTCAGCTTCCGACACCCTCTCTCTCACCTTATCCAGATCTGCCCGAAATATGGAGACCTCAGCCTGAATCTCCATACGGAGGTCATCCATTTTGGAGGAGAGGGCCGTCTGGGATTCGCGGATAGCATTGAGCAGCATAGTGGATTCCGGTGAGAGTTCTTTCTGCTGTACCGGATCGGCATCCAAAGCAACTGCCGCTGTCGGTGGAGACGCCGCGCCCTTAGGTGTCTCCGTCATACCCAAGATGGCGTCCGGCCCGCTGTTGCTTTCCTGTTTTTTAGAGAGTCGCGGTGCCCTTTGGGATCGCCTCGAGTGCCTACCGCTCATATGGTCGAAATAAGTGGTGCTTCCGATGTAGTATCCACTCACTTTTGTAGCAAGGAATCGACGCTGGGTATATTTCAGGATGGTCTGAGTGCGGAGCTCCAGCCAGACACGTCTACTCCGTTCCCTCACATAGCCACGCCCCCCAGCCTTTCTATTCTTGATGCTTATGAGTGGCTTACAACTTGCAGTGCACCCTCTGTATGTACTTTCATGCAGTCTTCTGTTTATGGTAGACTTTGATATTGATACACCTACCTCCTGGAGAGTGTTGTTCACTTGTTTGGCTGTTGTGAAGGGGTTTCTCTTCACCATGGAAATGATTCTGCGATCATCTACCACTGTTGTCTTCCGTGGACGTTTAGCTCTTTTTGCGTTCACCAGTGTTTTCTTTCTTTTTCAGGATGTACCAAACTGTAGCTTTTGCCACTCCTAATATTGTAGCAATTCCTCGGATGGGTCTTTTCTGTTTTTGCAGCTTAAGGATGGCTTGTATCACCTGCATGTTGTCTGTTCACAGCAAAATCTTCTGCATACAAGCACACCCCCCTCAAATCAACTCCAAGGCTTTTATCTGCTTCATTGATAGACATAACAAAGGAATTGCCCACACCTGCCCATGAAATAGCTTTTGAGTCAATTGTCCAATTACTTTTGAACCCCTGGTCCAATTACTTTTGAGCCCCTTAAAAAAGGCTTTAGTTCCTCACATTTTTATGCAATCTTTTTGTTCAACCCAGCTGAAAGTCTGCAGTTCAACTGCATCTTAGTTGTTTTATTTAAATATTCATTGTGGTAATGTATAGAACCAAAATTAGAAAAAAAAGTTGTCTGTCCAAATATTTATGGACCTAACTGTATAACTTAAAACCACGGCTCCAGAAATTAACGTCAGAATGCAATATCAAAAATGCCCTTGGCAATAAGTTGACCCCAGAGAACCATATATGTTTGCAAAGTACACATTCTCTAAAATCAAAAATGGTTAAATACACCTTCCTACTCCAAGCTGCAAGGTTGTGAGAAAAATTAGCAGATTTTATAAAAGATTTTATATCACCCCAAAATCTTGCATAACAGCATCTTATTTTCTTTCAGTCCTTGTGCACGAAGAGAAAATATAATTAATATGAATGTCAGGGTTTTCTGAACAGTTTGATACCCTGGATGCTTTGGGTTACCAGTAGTGGCATGTAGAATCCCCAAATTGAAAATAATGCATATAAATTTTCTTGCCTGACATTAAACTTGTTCAAGATATATACACTAAGGGCCTTGTTTATCAAAATCCAAATTTATTTAAATAAAAAAAGTCAGAACAAACTAGAATCCATGATTGGACCTTATTTATTATTAAAAAAGCATGATTTCATCGGATTGGAATTCTAGATTTTTTTCAGGCCTTTTCACGAAAAGTACAGTTTTTTTTAAAAATTTTCCTGAAATGCCCAAAATAGTTGGATTTTTGGGCTACATCCAGCACAGACCACAGAAACGTCCCAATAGGATAGGGAACTCTACCACTGACTTGTATATCGACAGGTCTGATATGGAGGATTTTCGGATTCTGACTTTTTCCATCCTCTGTGTGTAATAAATCTCAAAAAAATTAGAGGTTTTTTAGTCCACTAAAAATGTGCATTCTATAGTAAAATTTGCGTTCAGACTTTAAGAAATAACGCCCTAACTGTTTAGCCCAGAGGAACATATATTTTTGGAAATCAAAATGAAAATCAAATAAACTAACTAATGATAAAAGTGTTAGTTCTGTCACATCTGGAGTGGCACTATCTATTCAATTTCATTTATTTTCTTTTTTCCTTTAGGTTGCTCTTGAGTTGATAAAAGTGGTGGGAGGACACACGTTTGAAGTTTACAGAAATTGCTTTTTCAACCTTGCAATTCCAATTATTGTGTTTTCTGAAGCGGCTAAAGTAAAAAGAACAGATATCAGGTGTGATCATATTTAGAAAGAGATACCTTCATTAAGTCATTCCTTTAGTGATTTGATACATGTATAAGATCTCTCTTATAAGGAAACATAATATATTAAAATCTCCATATTGCAGGAAAGCCATAACACAAAATCCATTTTAAGCAGATATATTTATATAATACACAAAAGCCATGAATATCCTGTAAATTATATCCTTATAAACGGTGAGTAGTGATGTCATCAGTTATAAACGGTGAGTTCTGATGTAATTTCTGTCACATGACTCATTAAAACTTGTGTATTATAATAAATAATGTACCCCCAGTTGTAAAATATGAGGATATTAGAAGTTACCTCGGAGTTCCATGACCTGTATAAAAACACTCGGCCTTCGGCCTCGTGTTTTTATATGGTCATGAAACTCCTCGGTAACTTATAATATCCTTATATTTTACAAGAGGGGGTACTTTATTCACTATATAGTACACAAAAGCTACGAATATCTTGAAAATTATATCCTTATAAACGATGAGTAGTGATGTCAGCAGTTATAAACAATGAGTCGTAATGTCATTTTTGTCACATGACTCACTCACTAAAACTTGTGTATTATAATAAATAAAGTACTCCCTGTTGCAAAATATGAGGATATTAGAAGTCACCTCGGAGTTCATGACCAGAAAGCTCCGAATTACGGAATGGCTGTCTCCCTTAGACTCCATTTTATCCAAATAATCCAAATTTTTAAAAATGATTTCGTTTTTCTCTGTAATAATAAAACAGTAACTTGTACTTGATCCCAACTAAGATATAATTAATCCTTATTGGAAGCAAAACCAGCCTATTGGGTTTATTTAATGTTTATATTATTTTCAAGTAGACTTAAGGCATTAAGACCCAAATTACAGAAAGATCCATTATCCGGAAAACCCCAGGTCCCGAGCATTCTGGATAACAGGTCCCATACCTGTGTGTGTGTGTATATATATATATATATATATATATATATATATATATATATATATATATATATATATATATATAAAAAGAGGAGGTAATCGTATTTTAGAGTTAAAAAGGGCAGAGGTGAAGTGGATTGATAGATTAGGGACTTTATCCCTGGGAGGACTGAACAAAGATTTTGATCTTCATTCTATTCTTGTAAAGATCTTGTATTGTATGGTGTTGACATGTTATTGGATTTTTATAACTACAAACTAGTTTATTGTCTGTCATAAAAATAATGATGATGTTATGGCTATATTTATGCTTATGTATATCGATATGGTAACTATGGGTATTTCATAGCAACCGAGGGGCGGGGTGGAGTGTCCGCTTGCGCGCTGGTCCGCTTCCTATTTTTGAGGTGCATTATCGCGCTGATCTGACATGCCACTTCTGCCCTACGAAGAAGCGAGCTGCAACATGGAGTCCTGAAACGCTAGTGCATGTGTGATACGCTTGAGAAAGGGAAAGGAGTATTCCCGAAACGTCGTGTGAGTGCCACAATGTTGCGTTATGATTTGGACTCATACAGATAAGTTGCTTATTTAGCGAACTGTACAATTTTTCATAATCTCTTTGAACTTTTTAAGGAGCTAATAAATGCTACGTTTTAAAACTGAGGCTTACTTTTTGAAGGTGTGCAATACAGTTGGATTTTATATATATATATATATATATATATATATATATATATATATATATATATATATATATATATATATATATATATATATAGACAAATACAAGATTCCTCTGCACTCAACCCATTATCAATATATTTAAGACAGAGACATTTTGTGCATACTGCTACTGAAAAATGCCTTACCCTTTAAACAAAACAGGGATTGTTTGTCCATATATTGCAATATATTTAAGCTGGCCAACTACGTCAAAGTCATCCCATATCTGGCCAGTCCTATGCTCAATTTTCATTTGATTCATTAAGAATTCTATGGTTTCATTATACATTTTATAAAAGGGACGAATACGTTTTACCTGCAACTTACTAGCTGCTTTCAAAGTAAAACTCCCAAACTTGGCTGCCCTTTTATTAGACACCAGTGGGATCACCTGACTATAGTTGGAGGGGGTGGGAGCTACAACATGGAGCTGGTCACTGCTCCTGTAGAACTATAACAAACAAGGGAAAGTTGTGCTCACCACTAGTTTTTAAAATCATTAGGCGGGGGTGCAATGAGGGGGTGACCACAAAATACATATAGACAAATACAAGATTCCTCTGCACTCAACCCATTATCAATATATTTAAGACAGAGACATTTTGTGCATACTGCTACTGAAAAATGCCTTACCCTTTAAACAAAACAGGGATATATATAAAATACACAAAAGCCATGAATATCCTGTAAATTATATCCTTGTAAACGGTGAGTTCTGATGTCATCAGTTATAAACGGTGAGTTCTGATGTCATTTCTGTCACATGACTCACTAAAACTTGTGTATTATAATAAATAAAGTACCCCCAGTTGTAAAATATGAGGATATTAGAAGTTACCTCGGAGTTCCATGACCTGTATAAAAACACTCGGCCTTCGGCCTCGGTAACTTATAATATCCTTATATTTTACAAGAGGGGGTACTTTATTCACTATATATAATCATTACGTATAAAAAGGAAAATATATACATAGTACCTTGTACTTGGTCCTAACTAAGCTGTATGAATCCATATTGGCAGCAAAATAATGCTATTGGGTTTATTTAACGTTTACATTTATTTTAGTACATTTTGGCTCATGTTTTTAGATGCATATTTATCAATGGGGGGAAATTCTCCATTTGATAAATACACAGAAAATTTCATTAGAATAAATAGAGAGTGATGGAACTTTATTATGGTGAGCTCTAATTTCATCCTTTGATAAATCTGCCCCTTAATATACGTACATTATGTTCATATAAATTGCATAAAATATCCTTATACAGAAACCTCCTGATCTGCATAATGTCCCCCTTTACTACACATTCATCACTTTGAATATTGTACACCACAGTAGTGGTAAATATACTTTACATTAGTGGTAAATATACTTCTGCTGTTTTGTTTTTTAACCAAAATTGCCTGCAATGAGTGGAGCTCACTGATTATTATTGAAGGTGTAGAAGGCAGACATTCTTAGCAAGAAATTTATCTTTATTGTCATTTTTCGGGTGGAATAATAAAAGCAAATTTAAAGGTCTGCATTATTTTAGTGGTGTACCAGAGCCCATGACCAGCATATTTTCATATTGGATTTGTGTTAATCATAGGGGTTTGCAGCATAAATCCTAACTTTTCATACTCAAAAGCAAATATATGTTGCAAGCCAATAGTGGCTCATTGATATGAATTTACTCACTGAGATAATTGCCTGGAAGTCCTCTCTTGTTTTTAATTGCAATATGGAATGATATTACGGTATTACTGTTCCCATGGAGTGAAACTATTGAATGTTTACATTTACTGCATATCTAAGTGGAGAGCTTATAATTAAGTAATGGTCTTGTAAAATGAAAACCTAGTGGAGAGAAATGCAAATAAACCATGCTAAAAGGTAGTATGAAAGGAGAGGATGCATCATAGAAAGTAGTACATTTTAGTTTTAGCAATTTTTTGTTTATTTTTCAGAAATGGCATTTCTTTTACCATCTGGAACAGGTGGACAATTTATGGAAAGGAAGACTTTACCCTTTTAGATTTCATCAATGCAGTCAAAGTAAGGATACCTTAATTGTTGACCAAAATATTAAATTATTATTATAAAGTTAGCAAACCACTACCAAATTCTTCATGCTATGGTGTCTTTGCTGTACTTTTTCAAGTTAGAAAAAGCAGTGTGTTTTCCATTTTAACTCCCCAGAATTATTCAGACTATAAAAATAAACTAATTTCATTATCTCTGGAGTAGCAAACAGGTTTAATTAAAATTTACCACAGACTGCCAGCTCTTCCCCCCCCCCCCGTGATCCCTTTGATAACATGCAAAAACCAGCTCTTACTTATATATTTCCATTATTTTGCCTTAATTATCTTTGTCCCTGCTTTTAAAGGAGATGAGTGATTAAATTAGAAACACATAGCCTATTTGTATAGAAACAGTAGAAAAATATATTATTGATTTAGTGTTGTTGCTCAGAATATTCTGGTAGTTTGGTTAGCCACAATAATATCTGCATTGATATGTCTCTTACATTGCTTATACATTTTTCTAGGAGCAGTATGGTATTGAGCCAACAATGTTAATACAAGGGGTCAAAATGCTTTATGTTCCAGTTATGCCTGGTCATGCAAAAAGACTGAAACTAATGTAAGTGCTTTGTAATTGTAATTTCTTTGCCATACATACCACCAACTTATGCTAACAGCTATACTTTGTTTTTTTACTGTAGATTTGCCCTTGATAAGCCTTTGTTTCAAAGCAGTACAAATTCTTGTTTCAAATGATCCAGCATATTCCTTATTTATAGGAAAGAATATAGAGTCATGTGCAAATTATAAAGAGGGCTTTTATACGCTGTGTATTAGTAAAATTCCATTGTGTGAGAAGGAGGGAAGATGCCTGTGTGTAAGAGCTTGGCTACAGAAGTGTAAGTAGTACTACTGACCTGCCCTGTTTTATCAGTGTCTGATAGATTTGTCTGGTCTCAGTGGGTCAGAGTGCTTAAGCAGGGTGCTCAATAACTGGGCCAGACAAAGCAAGGCAGGGCAAGGTGCATCATATGTCTGAAGCAGGTTCTGCATATTTAATCTTCTTGATCATTCTGCCAATTGATATTTTTGTGTGTATATCTCCTGCACCAGCCACTTTAGTATCCATCTTATAAGGAAATAAACTGGGCTGGTCAGCAGAGGGTCAAAAACTGTTGTTGTAGTTGAGCCTTTAATGACAGTAGTCCAAAAAGCAAAAGGCTAATGGGGGCTTTACAAGTAGCATAGTGATCATAAATAAGCAGTCTAATTCTATAACAAAGATGGATGTGTAGTTTAGTTAACAATGAATAATGAAAATGCCTGTTTATTTTATATTCCCTAAAGAATACACAAACTTGTAAAGCCAGAAATAAGCAAAACATATGTTGACCTGACTGTGTCTTTTGCACCAGAGAGAGATGAAGAAGAAGATTTGCCCTGGCCACCTGTGCGATATTACTTCCGCCAAGAGAACAATTAATGGATAATATGATTGTGCCCCTGAATATGTATCTTTTATTCTACCTCTTTGCTGAAGATGTTCAAGTAAATTATTTTCAGATGCATTCGATATTAACGATATTATTATATATGCCTTGGAATGTGTACATGTGCAAATAAATATTTCTGTCACCATTGTGGCCCAGTTATGCCGCTTATATACGTCTAAAACAATTAAGTATTTGGTAGTAACTGTTTTTACAGACAAATAATCAGTTATAGTCATAATTTGGTTTGCCAAGTATAAATATAATATGACGAACTGGAGGGTGCTAGGGTCACCATCATACAGTGTGTGCATTTAAATATTACAATAAGGTGACCAGGCATTGATAAATATTAATAATATTGTGTTATTTTGAGATAATTATTTTCTTTATTTATGGGTAGAATTTATGTCCAAGGCTTGTAGAATTGATTGTTAGTCCAACTGAAAAAAAACATTTCAAGTAACTTAATAATGAGTTTTCTTCTGTGTACACCACAAAACAACTACTGTAAAGGTTTTAAAGGGTGATTTTTGACATGTTTTGTGTGAATATGCAGAGTATGCAAGTGAATAATCTAAAAATATGTTTGTAGTTTCTGATGCCATACAAGTGCAACTATATGGATATATTTTACTTATGTTATAGTGCACCCCCAGATAAACAGTCCTGCCTGAAATATTATGTAATCTATACATATTAACCCCACAGTTTGGGCTTATGTCCTTATTTGGTCATAAGGATTAATGGTTGAAACCTGTCAGCCTTTCTCAGGCCAATGGCTGATCTGTAGTTGCATAGACTATTATAATGCACTAAATTGATTGGCCACTGTGTGCCCCTCTGGCTCTTCAAACCTCTTGTGCTTTTCTTTCACCCCCACCTTCATATAAATCATCCCCAAGTGATACTATACATCCTATTGTTACATTTAAAAATATTACATTTAAAAATATTAGAAGTCACCTTGGAGTTCTTTGAGTAAATGCTTCCAAGTTTCAGAACCCTGTTGGCATATGCAACAAATAATAATTTTGCATCTTCTTTTTAATATACTGTAAATATAGTGTTATTCCACAGCAGCATCTGACAACCTGATCTCTGATCATTTTGAAATTGGAGGCCACACTATCTCCTCTTTGTAGTTGTAGCTATTCAGAAACCTGTACATACAGTATGGTGTGTAGCAGTAATATCATGTGCACTGCTTTCCAGTTTGCTTCTGCTGCAGAGAGAAAAGAGTGCATACCACTCTACCCACTCTGATTTTAACAGGATTAGAGAGATATCTATCTGCCTTTGAGCACAAAACAATATTCAAAATTAAGGAAAATTGTTTTCATATTTTCTTTCCTTTCTTAGCCACTAAATATGTCAACATAAACACTGGGTAGGTTCCCTGCCCCCAATCAGACCAGAAAGTCCCTCCTCCAAGTTGATAAAATCCCCACCCCTCCTGGGGCCAGTAGTCTAATAATTTAGTCAGGAAGGGAGGGTATGTTGACATATTTAGTGGCTAGGAAAGAAAAATGTCAGTATATACTAAACAATTTTCCTTATTCCTAGCCACAATATGTCAACATAAACACTGGGATGTACCCAGAAGTACAAAAAAAGAGGGGCAATAAAAAATCAACCATTGCAATAAGAAAACAATTTATTTAGAGTTATATGACTGGAGAACTTCCAAAATGAATTCCACACTTCCAGAATGCACATTCAGGCGATAATGATTCATACAAGTCCTTGCCAACTTCCAGGACGCAGTCTGGGAACCAATCAATCAATGGGAACCCCCGACACCACCCAGGTGGCTACTGCCCTAGTTGAATGAGCTTTTATCCTTTTACGAGCTAGCAATTGATAAGCCTTTGAAATAACAATCACCAACCATCTTGAAATAGTGAAAGACGAGGCTGCACTCATCTGAATCTGAACTTCTAAACGATTCTAAACAGACATATATTTTTTAATCACTCTGACTGGATCCATGTTTAAAAACACTGGATCCTCTGAGGCTAAAACACTGGCCAACAGGGCCAGAAGAATAATTTATGTATTCAAATGGAAGGTAGAAACCACCTTGGGCAAAAAGGACACATCTGGCTTGAGGATAATTTTATCCAGCAAACAATAATATTTTCCTGCCTTATGGACAAGGCTTGTAAAAGGCTGACTAGCTGCTGAATCAATCGTCACTAGGAATAACATAAAGGCTCAAAGGGAGAGGAGGCTAAAGATCTCAGTACAAAGGGCAAGTCCCAAACAGAAGAAGAAGACCTCTTTGGAGGACAAATCTTCAGTGCTGCCATTAAAAATCTCTTGATCACTGGGTCCTCTAACAAGGCTGACACATGAACCATAAGCATCCTGGGTCCTCTAACAAGGCTGACACATGAACCATAAGCATCCTGTATTGCAGGCCTTTGCTCAAACCCTCTTGAAGGAAGTCCAGAATATGTGGCAATGAAGGGCTGGCTCCAGCTAACTGGTTCTGATTCTGCCAGACCAGAAACCTCTACCATATTCTGTAATATACTTTTGTAGTAGAAGACTTCCTGACCTGCAATAAGGTTCCCATCACCATCTTGGAAAGGCCTAAGTTTTGCAACCTCTTCCGCTCAACCTCCAAGCCACCAGCGAAAGGGATTCTGGGTCTGGATGGACCAAGGGCCCCTGGAGAAGAAGGTCCTTCCTGACCGGGCACAATTGACTGCCCTGATCTCCAAAATGTTGGTCACTCCTCCCATGCGGGCTTCCCAAACTCCATGTGCCAAGTGAGAGTCAAGGAGAGCACCCCAACCAAGAGAAGACGCATCCGTTGTCATGGATGCGTGAAGGGGAAAACCCTTCAAGAGGTTTAAGATACTCAACCGCCACTTAAGATCTTTCTTTAGGTACTGTGGTAACAAAATCTTCTGAGACCAGTCTTTTTGAAACCATTGTTGAAGAAACACTTGCTGAGCCAACCTCATATGCCATTGGGCCCATTTGGTGACTGGGATAGTTGAAGCCATCAGGTCCAATATGGACATATATTCCTTGGCTGGAATCCAGTTCTCCATGACAAGAAGAGAAACTCTCTGCCTCAGCTTCTGTGCCTTCTCCAGGGGAAGGGAGACCTCCCCTGTCCTTGTATTGAAGAGAGCCCCCAGATAAATCAGTGACTAAGATGGTTGCAGGGAACTCTTTTCCAGGTTTATTAGCCAGCCTTGAGCTGAGAGAAAGGCAAGAACCCAATCTCATTGTTCTCAAAGAAGGGTTGAGTCCTTGTTCAATAGAAGGAGGTCGTCCAATCAGTGTCATAACATTATACCTTCCAGAGGGACCAAGAGTTTTGTGAAGGTCCTGGGAGCGGCCATCAGACCAAACGGCAGGCAACAAAACTGAAAATGTCTCCTGCCCATCCCAAATCAAGGATATAGCTGATGACAAGCCGCCACTAGAACATATAGATACGTGTCTTTCAGATCGATAGAAACCAGCCAATCTCCCTCCTGAACCACTGGGATGATGGTATGGATAGACTACGTCTTGAACTTCTTTGAGGTTATCAAGGAGTTTAATCTCTTAAAATCTAAGATTGGTCTCCAGCCGCCTGAAGATTTCTTCACCAGAAACAGAATGGAATACAAACCTTGGCCTCTTTGATTCTCTGGAAGGGGAATGATGGCTTTGTTGAACTGCAGAAGTCTTAGATACTCCTCCAAGGCCCTTCTTTTCTCTGGGGATCTTGGAACTGGAGAAACAACGAAAACCCCTATATTTGGAGAACGATATCCGATAACCTGACTTGATTATCGACAGAACCCACAGGTTCGAAACAGTCTCTATCCATTGATCTGAAAATTCTGGCCCCCACCTTGGAGTCTTTTACCATCATATAGTTTGGCCCCCACCTTGGAGTCTTTTAACATCATATAGTCAGGATGATTTCTTACAGGGCTGGAAAGGCTTACCACGTCCTAGAGCCACTGAAGAGCTGGTACTTGCCCAAGCAAAAGGTCTTGCTGCTTCCTTATGGTTTGATCCAGATGAACCTGCTGCATCTCTACCTCTCCAATATCCTCGAAAAAGAAAGGACTTAAAGGGCTGGATCTTTTGCTTCTTCTTCTCCTGTGGAAGAAACTTTTCCCACCAGAAGACTTAGAAATTATATCATCTAATTTGGAACCAAACAGCCTTTCTCCCTCAAAAGGCAAGGAAAACAGACTTAATTTTGAAGGGGTATCTGCTGACCATTTACGCAGCCAGAGGGCTCTCCTAGCTGCAACTGATAAGGCCATATTCCGTGCCATAAGACATGTCATATCAATGGCAGCTTCAGACACAAAAGCTGACGTCTGCTTAATCTCAGATAACCTGTCAGATAAATCTTGCTGATTAGGATTAGCACTTTAGAGCACTATCCAAGATGTCGGTCCATAGAGAAATGGCTTTGGCCACTGATATCATGGCTACTGCAGGTCTGCATGCAGCCCCCACCACTTGAAATACTTTCCTCAACTCGGAATCTACCTTCCTATTCATTGCGACCTTGTGCTTTGGAGCAGATTCTGTTGGAGGATCAACTCCCAAAACCATCTTGACTGCTTTAATCAACTAAAGTGAGGTCAGAAAATGAAACATCCATTTCAAAACAAAAGGTCCAGGGCAAAAGCTACACGAGGCACAGATGAAGTAGCTTTTGAAATGCCTTGAGCAACTGCCTCTGATATGCATGCCAGCAGACTGGAAGAAACCGTAGAACCCGAAGCTGAAGAAGGAGACATAGGGGAAGAATTCCCGGAGAGCAGAGAAAAACTGCACAAAACGTCCTTCCTTTTATCCAGCTTCTTTTCAAGCAAGCTGTATATACAAAAACATAAAAAGTATTTAAAAAAAAAGATGGAGGGCCTACCTAGCTCTAGGGACAGTTTTATTTGAGGCAGCGGGATCCATTCCCCTGGTACGCTGTCTAAAAAAGAAAGAAAGGAATAAAATAAAAATTCAGCCCCCAAAAAAGGAGCACAGACAGCTTCAGAAGAACTTAAGTACCTATTTTAGTAGAAAAACACGGTGAGGAAGCAGAAAAAACAGGACCTGACACTCAGGAAAAGGCAGCAGTGGGCAGGGCATGGTTGCCATAGATTTAAAACCTAGCTACCGCCCCCTCACGAGCGATCGCACCATGGAATGGAAGGACTGGCAATGCGCATGCATTAATAAAAAGGTAAAAAACAAACCGCACACAGAAGCGCATCACTCCGCCCTTACATATGCACTCTCTATAGGCTCAGGCACTCTCTTGATAAAGACATACAGCGGTGGCCACCATGCAAAGAAGGACCCACGCCTACTCATACACAGAAGAAAAAAATCCCAGCTGCCCCATTAACCACCTTCATAGACATTACCATAGCACGCCTGTGACTCTGCTGAGCCGTAAGAAGAACCAACTTACCTAAGTAACCTCCTTACCAACGTGCAGCCCTCCAGGAGTGCAACAAGAAAACCTTACTGTCCCAAAAATCAGGTAATCACTGACGTTAGAGTGGCCACAGGTCCAAAACTTTTAAGAAATGGGTATTGGAAAAAGAAAAAAAGACTACTGGCCCGGGGGGGGGGGGGGGTTATCAACTTGGAGGAGGGCCTTTCTTGTCTGATTGGGGGCAGGGAACCTACCCAGTGTTTATGTTGACATTTGTGGCTAGGAAATACAATTTAGGTAACTGTCTGACGATGAAAGGGATTATCCTGGTGTTAGTTTTTGGCTTCATCTTACAAATGCTTACTCTGCATTGCCACAGCATAGTACAGATAGCTGCCAAACATGACACCAGTCTCTGCAAGAGGTAGGCAGAATTGTGTTTCGGCAGAACAGGTATGGGCTTCTTTATCCGGAAACCTGTTATCCAAACAGCCAGGAATTATGAGAAGGCCATCTCCCACAGACTCAATTTTGATCAAATAATTATAATTATTTTTCTGTAGTAATAAAACAATACTTTGTACTTTATGCCAATTACAATATAATTCATCATATTTTGGTGACAAGACAATCCTATTGGGTTTATTTAATGTTTAAATAGTTTTTTTTTAGCAGATTTAAGGTATGGAGATGCAAATTACAGAAAGTTAGCTTATTCAGAAAAACCCCAGCTCCTGGATAGTAGGTGCCATACCTGTAACCTGTATTTGGATAATCTTCCCATACTGGAATGTGAGAATTGCTGTGCAATGTGTATTTTCTTGTTACATGAAAGTGTATCACCCTGCCTTTTTGGACAATAGTTGAATAGATGTTACACTGATCATTGGGTTTTTTTTATTACCCACTCTGGGGAGCAAGCTGAAGTCATTCCTAGCCTTTTAACATGTGGCAGCAAAGCACAATATTAGGTTTTTCTTTAGAGGGTTTTACAGCCAGTGATCTGTAGCAGTATAGGTGTATCTGTCTATTACACACCATTAAGAATATTACCTTGGCGAGGAGCCACATGTCTCCAAACTCAAATAAAGGGCACATGTTGTCCGAAAATATTTTCCTCCACCAAAGGTGCAAGCTTTGGTGCAGAATTACACTGCCGATTTCAGTGCGTTTTCGGCAGATCCGACGCAACAGTCGGATGCAATGGAGCTTAAGGTAAGCAATAGCAATGTCGGATGTCGTGCCAGATGAACGATGCGACAGGATCCAACATTTGTAATTCTTAACTTATTTTCCGTTGCATCCAACTTGACAGCTACATTTTGGAGCAGCACGCCAGATCCTCCAAAAACGCATTGAAATCAGCTGTGTAGTTCTACCCTAATAGAGCCCGCACTCCAGCTATGGGTAACAGTAGTTTTTTTTTAAAATTGCCCCCTGCCAGTGCTAGGACACCTACACTGGGAGGATGTTTCTGGTGTGAGCAACCATGTTGGGGCACATGCATGTGCATAATGAGCGATGCAATTCGCTCATTATGTGCATGCGTGTGATGGCAGAGGCTTATTATGCGAATGTGCTCTACATCACAGTGCTAGTGTCCTAGCGCTGGTGGGCCACTTTTCTTTTAAAAAAGCTACTTCCCCAACCTGAGTGTAGGAAAATATTTTTGGACAAAATGTGCCCTTTAAGTGAAAACTTCAATTGAATAACAGTGTGAGGCAGAACTCTTGGACATTATCCTATTCCTGATTTCACACGATCATCTATACTGTGAACCTTGATATGGAATGCCCAGTGCTCTCCTTGTATTCTTAATTTAGTAGGTATGTACCAAATCCAGGATTTAGCTGAATCACAGCATTTTTTGTATGTTTCAGCTGAAACCAAGGTGTTTAGCCAAACCAATTCCTTAACCCCAGTTCATGTGAGTTTTTAGAGACAATTTGTTTGATTACGATGCAATCTTAAATTTTTCTCAAATTTTATTAAGGTTTGATATTGAGACAGGGCATTCTACCAAACCCAAACGATTAAAGATTTGGTGCATACCTACTTTTCAGGAAAACTGTATAATTGTTGAACAATAGGAAATAGAATATATCAATTATCCTAATATTTCTGTTATGTTATTACTGTGCTTCTTTTATGCTCAGGGGCTTCAATTGCCATATGCAATTAATGCCAACACGTGAAAAATGTACAACTACTATATTTTAAAGATGTATTATTTAAAATGAAAGTATGCCTTTTTTCCATTTATAGACTAATATAGATAGCTGGCAGAAAGCCCACACAACAGGTCCATTGATGTTTGCAGGCTCTAAAATAGAAGTGTTTCAGGACCTGGCCTGGCTCACCCTACAACAACGACGTACTATGCGCCCACTTACCACGATACTGCAAGAGAGAGGCATCAGGTACAGATGGGGATATCCATTCGCCCTGACAGTACAAAAAGACGGTCGCTTCCATAGCCTTAAAGAGCCGGATGAACTACACCAATTCTGCCTTAACATCGGCATTCCAACAGTGGACCTGAAGGAATGGACAGACCTGGCGTACAATGGGGATGGTAAGGAAAAAAGGCAATGGCACACTGGACACGATCAAGCAGGTACAATGGGGATGACCTGCCCATTCCAGATGCACAGAATTGGACGACCCCGTCCAAGAAGGAGACGATGAACCGAAGGCCCAACTCCAAGCAAGACTGAAGAACCGATGGAGCCAGAAGCAAATGGTGGCTCATTGACTTCATTTTTCTTATACGGTTATTCACCATCCAGGATCGTAGTGGAGGGTGATGTATGAGACATGGGCGTTATGGGGGACTGAGGGAATGGGGGATGTTATTCTGCTGTCATATTGTGTTGATTGCTGTTTTACCTCCATATCTCTGTCTCTCTTTCTCAACCACAATGTTCCCTCCCACGTATCATGCCTACAAAAGTTACTTCTACACATTTCGGTATACCCACGGAGTCATCATAAGTCGGTTTCTCTTTCCGCTTTGGAAAGACACGGGAGCCGGAATATGGGGAATCACGGTTATATCTTGCCCCACCTATAGTATAGTACTCTTAGACGGTTTCATTATTCACACCACGTACCCCATATCTCGTTTAAAGATATCCACACTGTGTTTCTCTCCTCGCGGCTAGGAGATTTGCGGACAGTTGCATGCCCGTGACTTTTGCACGGGTTGGCCCTAGGGGCACGACAACCCATTGTGCTTGTATTTCTTGCCGAATCTGCCCTCAGGGCTTTATTGTTTTTGAGTTTTACCAGTTCGAGATGTTTTTTACTGTTTTCAGAGTGATATGAAATAACCAAACTACTGATGCTGCCTTTAACGATGCATGATGGGAGGGAGAGCGCTGGAGTGCAGGGGCCTTTGCAATGACGTACACATCCCATTTTGTTGTGCTATACCATGGCTGATTGCAAACTAAAGTTGATGTCCCTGAATGTAAATGGCCTCAACACCCTCTACAAACGTAACTGCCTTAAGCTCGAGCTGAAACGTCAAATATTCAAATTGCCCTATTACAAGAGACCCATTGTAAGATAAATGCAACATCCAGGATGCTTTACAAAGGCTTTAGCAATGTATATACAAGCATACCTCAGGCGTCTAAAGTGAGAGGCACAGCAATCCTAATAGCTGATACCACAAACTGGATTCCAATGGGACATATCTCAGATAAACAGGGCTTCTACACCGCTGTAAAAGGCATCATACATAGGAAGCATTACATGATAGCCTCACTATATCTGCCGAATACAGGGCAGTTCCACACTCTCAAATGTTTTTTACAAACCATAGACCATTTTGCAGAAGGCACCTTATTAATCGGAGGGGATTTTAACTTTGCAATAGAACCAATTCTGGATTGTTCCACAGGAACCTCATCCATCCCATCTAAATATCTTTCTCAACTTAGAACTCTCCTTAACTCACGTCATCTAATGGACGCATGGAGGATATTTCACCCAGAAACCAAAGATTAATCTTTTTACTTGAATGCATATCAACAGTATTCCCGAATCGACTATTATTTTGTACCTCACTCATGTTTACAGGCAATATGCCAGGTGTCTATAGGTTCCATTACATGGTCTGACCATGCCCCTGTCTTTCTTCAAATTTCCACCGCGCAACCTAAATTTGAGAGATGGCACTGGAAACTTAACGAATCCCTGCTTGAAGAGAACTCTACACTAACACAACTAAAGACGGTGCTACAGAACTATTTCACAGAGAAAGTTACCCCCGACTCTAATTCCCAGATGGTCTGGGAGGCTCACAAGTGTGTGGTACGGGGTGAGCTTATTAAATTGGGCTCCCAAAAAAAAAAAAGAAAAAACTGCTACCTACAACAAACTTTTAAACACTCTGAAACAATTAGATTCTCAACATAAACAATCCCCTTCCCCAGACTTATTGAGACAATTAACAGAAACGAGAAATCAGATTAAATTCTTGCTCACTGCCTATACGGAGAAGGCGATCTTCTATCAGAAACACCGATACCATGAACATGGAAATAAATGCGGGCGGATGTTGGCCAATGCATTGAAGTGTAAACAAAGACGTAACCAAATCACAAAGATTAGAACATGTAAAGGGGAAATTTCGACCGATTCTCAAAAAATAGCTGGCTCCTTTAGAAAATTTTACCAATCTCTATACAACCTTCAACCCCATGCCCAAGGTGATGATCTGCATATGGAGACTCTAACAACCTATCTTCAAAGTGTACCACAGGCACCACTGGACGAAGCAGTCTATGCACGCTTAGAAGCTCCTATTACAACAGAGGAACTATTGGAAGCCTTAAAACAAACGCCGAGCGGTAAAGCACCGGGACCGGATGGCTTTACAGGCCAGTACTATAAAAAGCTCAGAGAGCCTTTATTACCCCACATGCTAGCCTGCTTCCAGACCACTCAGCAACTAGGTACCTTACCATCCGATGCTAGTATGGCTCATATTACCTTACTTCACAAGAAAGGGAAAGACCCACTGGACGTTAAAAGTTATCACCCAATCTCCAATAATAATATCCAATAATAAACGTTGACACAAAATTATATTCTAAAATTTTGGCGAACAGGTTACGCAACTTGATTAGTAACTTTATTCATCCAGAACAAGTGGGTTTCGTCCCAAAACGAGAAGCTCGTGATAATACCTTGCGAGTCTTTAGCGTCATTCACCATTGCAGGAAGCATAAAATCCCATTGGCCCTTTTATCAACTGATGCCGAAAAGGCCTTCGACCGCGTTTCTTGGGTCTTTCTCTTCAAATGTCTATCTTGGTTGGGGTTGGGGCCAAATATCATTCGCAGCATTCAAAGTTTATACTCCAACCCTCAAGCTAGCATCAGAGTGAACGGCCAATTGTCAGATTCCTTCACGATCAATAATGGGACCCGCCAGGGTTGTCCTTTATCCCCCCTTCTCTTTATAATCTCCTTGGAACCCTTCTTGCAAAAAGTTTGCCTGAACCCTGATATAAGTGGAGTGAGCATAGCAGACTTCCAACACAAAACTGCGGCGTACGTTGATGATATGCTGTTCTTTATAACGAAACCACATATATCCCTACCGAATTTGATGCGAGAACTTGAGCTTTATGGAACAGTTAGCAATCTTAAAATTAACTATCAGAAATCTAGTTTGTTGAGCATATCTCTAACTCTGGATCAAATCGACCTTCTAAAACACTCATTTGCATTCACAGTGGAAGAAAGATCCTTTACATACTTAGGTTTAAAAATATCTGCAAGACTGGAGAACTGTGTGTCGGATAACATTCTCCCTCTATTGAAAAATGCTCAGAAAGACCTGACTCAGTGGGATAGACCTGTGTTTTCCTGGTTCGGTCGCATTAATATTGTTAAAATGGACATTTTACCCCGTTTCCTATACCTTTTTCAAACTATTCCATTCCAAATTCCAATTCACATTTTCCGTATGCTCCAGAAGATGATTACACAATTTATCTGGCAAAAGAAAAAGGCCCGACAAAAATATACCTTTCTAACTCAATCCAGAGACAGAGGTGGAACAGGACTCCCCGACCTCTTCACTTATTATAGAGCAGCAATACTACAGCGGATGCTGGACTTTAAACATGCTCAATTTACGAAACTGTGGGTCCCTATAGTACAATAAGAATCCAGTACGCCCTTAGAAATACTTCCTTGAATATTACGGCATCATCGTCCGCAGAACATTTCATCTAACCCAATTGCTTCCACCATCCTCAAAGTTTGGGACAAGGCAAAATTTAAACTATCTTTGACTAACATCCACTCCAGAATGACTCCAATTCTCCATAATGCGAATTTCCCTCCGGGGCTGAGAATAGCTAACTTCCAACGCTGGTCCCAATCAGATTCCCTCTGGGCTTTTCAACTCATGAATGGGAGACAACTCAAACAATTAGAAGAGATACTAGAACCAGATTCAATCACATCCATGGATCGCCTCAGATTCTGTCAAATCCAACATTTTCTTCTCTCAGAGGGAACACTGAAGCCACAAGAACCAACGGATACACCCTTTGAACAACTCTTTTGTTAGTCATACTCGATTCCCCCACGAAATATCTCTATTGTACAAAATCATCATGGACACATACCAATCCCCTGCAAGTAAATTTCGCCATATTTGGGAAACTGAACTTGGTACTACCTTTACTGATGTTGAATGGTCCCTTATCCAAGAGAAAAAAAAAAAGCATCCTTTTTTTTATTACATAACAACCACATGCCTACAGCACAAAATAGACGTTCTTGTATTTCAACGATGATCAATGCTGCAAAAGCACTCATACCCAAATACTGGAGATCGGAGAGGATTCCCACTATTAAAGAATGGGCGCAGAAGGTACAAGAATTGTTTCTTTTTGAAAAACTGAAGGACACTGAAGGGCAAACGAGTGGGACTCGATGCAGACTAAAATGGTGTCACTGGCTGCTTTATACAGAAACTCCGGAATATAAGGCCTTACTTTCCTCAACAACATAACCATTCTTAGGCATGAGATCACCTAGTGAGGAGTTGGGTTCAGTGTCCATGCGCATTCGGGTGCTCTTGGCGTTCCTCCCTCCTACCATGCATTTCATACAAACTCAGGTTCTAAGCGTTCTAGCTCCGATGCCATACCTGTAATCTTAGGTTGCAGATAGTAACACCTCTCACTTTGCCTTCATACCGAACAGTTAGGCAGCTCAGGCAATAGAACGGCAAAAAAATATATAAAAAATGAACATCAGCTTCACTCTGATCCTGTTGAAGTTACTCTGTGTCTTTTCGGATTTTTCTTTGCTCCCCTTTCCTCTCCCCCCCCTTTTTTTTTTTTTTCCTTTTAGGCATACCAGCTTTACAATAATAGCTGATTCATATGTTATTGTTCTACTATTCGATAGCAATATGAGAAGTCGCAAAGGTATCTATACAGATTGTGATGTATGCTATGCGGTATTTTGCCGAACTCAAATGTTGCGAGTTTGGATAAGTTGGACAATAGGAACTTCTATTCTAGTAATGCACTCTATAGTTGTATTCAACAGTACTGCTGTGTTTTGCTGTAAAAATTGCAGAAGAGTCTTTTATAACATGGATCTACTATATTCTCAGCTTTCTAATTTTCATAATGCATCTGCTTGTATTGGATATTACTATTGTCTACTCCCCACTTCCCCTTTCTTTTTTCTGTATCCCCCCCCTGTCGTTTTCTTTACTAAAATGAAAAATAAAGAATTTATAAAAAAAAATATAGATAGCTGACTAAAACTGTGGTATTTTTTACAATTGTTCGGTGTAGTTCTTGTTTTTAACTTTTTTTTACTTCAGGTTTTTTAAGTCAAAAAGGAAAAGACGTTTCTTTTATATACTTTCAGTTTTTGTTTCAATTTTAATAGCTATATTGTGCTTATAGAAAAAATAGTATCATAAGTTTAAAAACAACATGTCCATCAAGTTCAACCTTTCAAGTCTATATTTAACCTACAGTACCAGTACCTAACTGCTAGCTTATCCAGAGGAAGGCAAAAACCTTCACTCACTCACGCCAGGTGAATTTGCGCTTTGGCAAATGGATGTAACTGCGCATATTCACTAAGATGCGGATTTTACTGAATATAATTCACTATTTTTTAAAACCATTAGGCGGGGTGCAATGAGGGTGTGACCACAAAATAAATATAGTCAACTACAAGAGGTCCTCTGCACTCAACCCATTATCAATATATTTAAGACAGAGACATTTTATGCATACTGCTACTAAAAAATGCATTACCCTTTAAACAACACAGGGATTGTTTGTCCATATATTGCAATATATTTAATATGGACAAACAATCCCTGTGTTGTTTAAAGGGTAAGGCATTTTTTAGTAGCAGTATGCATAAAATGTCTCTGTCTTAAATATATTGATAATGGGTTGAGTGCAGAGGACCTCTTGTAGTTGACTATATGTATTTTGTGGTCACACCCTCATTGCACCCCCGCCTAATGGTTTTAAAAAATAGTGGTGAGCGCAACTTTCCCTTGTTTGTTATAGTTATACAGGAGCAGTGACCAGCTCCATATTGTAGCTCCCACCCTTCCCAGCTATAGTCAGGTGATCCCACTGGTGTCTAATAAAAGGGCAGCCAAGTTTGGGAGTTTTACTTTGAAAGCAGCTAGTAAGTTGCAGGTAAAACTTAGTCCCTCTGTAAAATGTATAATTAAGCAATTGAATTCTTAATGAATCAGATGAAAATTAAGCGTAGGACTGGCCAGATATGGGATGACTTTGACGTAGTATGCCAGCTTAAATATATTGCAATATATGGACAAACAATCCCTGTGTTGTTTAAAGGGTAAGTCATTTTTTAGTAGCAGTATGCATAAAATGTCTCTGTCTTAAATATATTGATAATGGGTTGAGTGCAGAGGACCTCTTGTAGTTGACTATATGTATCTTGTGGTCACACCCTCATTGCACCCCCGCCTAATGGTTTTAAAAAATAATGGTGAGCGCAACTTTCCCTTGTTTGTTATAGTTATACAGGAGCAGTGACCAGCTCCATGTTGTAGCTCCCACCCTTCCCAGCTATAGTCAGGTGATCCCACTGGTGTCTAATAAAAGGGCAGCCAAGTTTGGGAGTTTTACTTTGAAAGCAGCTAGTAAGTTGCAGGTAAAACTTAGTCCCTTTGTAAAATGTATAATTAAGCAATTGAATTCTTAATGAATCAGATGAAAATTAAGCGTAGGACTGGCCAGATATGGGATGACTTTGACGTAGTTGGCCAGCTTAAATATATTGCAATATATGGACAAACAATCCCTGTGTTGTTTAAAGTGTAAGGCATTTTTTAGTAGCAGTATGCATAAAATGTCTCTGTCTTAAATATATTGATAATGGGTTGAGTGCAGAGGACCTCTTGTAGTTGACTATATGTATTTTGTGGTCACACCCTCATTGCACCCCCGCCTAATGGTTTTAAAAAATAGTGGTGAGCGCAACTTTCCCTTGTTTTTTATAATTCTATATGATGACCCGGATCGTGCGTCTTCTGCCGACTCCGCCATTCGTAAATTACGCCAGGGAAAAAGAGGATGCAGAGGTGTATTGCACTGAGTTCTGTTGGTGGGCAGTTGAAACTGCGTGGAATGACATGGCTCTTCGAAGCCAGTTCCGTATTGGGCTTTCTGATGCTGTTAAGGATAGCCTAGTTAACTATCCTCTATCTTCCAACCTGGATGATCTCATGTCTCTTGCCATCCAGGTAGATAGAAGGGGGGGGAAGGGTTCTTCTTTTCAGTCTGGGTTTACCAACACTAAGTCAAACGTTCCAAATGTGGTGACCAATGTTAAGTTCCCTAATCCCTCTGTGCCTCTACCTCAGGAGGAACCCATGCAATTGGGTATATCCCATCTAACTCCTGAGGAAAATGCCCGCAGGCGGTCCCAAGGTTTATGCATATACTGTGGGGAGAAGGGTCATTTCCTAAATCAATGTCCTAAGAGGCCGGGAAACTTCCAAGCCTAAATGGAGAAGTGGAGCTCCATTTGGGAAAAGAAGTTTCCTCTCCCCAGTATTCCTCTAGGATTTTGATACCTGTTAAACTTACCTGGCCTGCGGGCTCTGTCATGGTGTCCGCTTTTGTGGATTTGGGGGCGGAGGGGAACTTTTTGGATGCTGCCAGATTTTGTGTTCCTCTAACCTCTCTAAATCCTCCCATGAGAATATTAGTGGTGGACAAAAGACCCTTAGGGTCAGGTTTGGTTTCTAAGAAAACTATGATCCTATCTATGTGTGTAAACAATCTTCACAGTGAAGAGTTAGCCCTTTACATTATAGAGGGTGCTTCTTTTCCTCTTATTTTGGGGCTACCCTGGCTCCAGGCTCACAATCCTCTTATTGATTGGGTATCTGGGGGAATTGTTCAATGGGGTTCAAAGTTTGGGGGTACCTGTATTCCTTCTCTGTGGCAACTACCTCTTTAGAAGGTTTACCTGCAGCATATGCAGAATTTGCAGATGTGTTTTCCAAAAAAGCCATTGAGACCTTACCCCCACACAGGCAGTATGACTGACCAATCGATTTAATCCCTGGGTCTACTCCTCCACGTGGTAGAACTTACCCTCTTTCCTTGCCGGAAGCCCAGGCAATGAAAAAGTACATCAAGGAACACCTTGAAAGAGGTTTCATTAGACCTTCTAGTTCCCCTGCAGGGGTGGGCTTCTTTTTTGTTGGGAAAAAAGATGGTGGTCTTCGCCCTTGTATAGATTACAGGGGTCTTAATAAGATCACCATAAAGAATCACTATCCCCTTCCCTTGATCTCTGAATTATTCGACCAGGTTAAAGATGCCAAGATCTATTCCAAACTTGATCTTAGAGGTACTTACAACCTCATCCGTATCAGGGAAGGGGACAAGTGGAAAACAGCCTTTAACACCAGGGATGGCCACTACGTATATTTAGTAATGCCATTTGGTCTCTGTAACGCTTCCGCAGTGTTCCAAGAATTTGTTAATGACATCTTCAGGGACCTGCTGGGGATATTCGTAGTGGTCTATCTTGACGATATTCTCGTTTTTTCCTCAAACCTGTGTGAACATCAAAAACATGTTCGTGAAGTTCTACGTAGGTTAAGAGAGAATAATCTTTATGCGAAACTTGAAAAGTGTACCTTTGAGGTTTCTTTTGTTCAATTTTTGGGTTTTAATATTTCCAGCAAGGGTCTAGAGATGGATCCAGGGAAAGTAAAAGCTTTTCTGGATTGGGCCAACCCTTTTCTTTACGTGCAACACAAAGGTTCTTAGGTTTCGCCAATTACTATCGTCAGTTTATAAAAAAACTTATCCCTGATAGTGGCTCCTATTACCGATTTGACTAAGAAAGGTGCTGATCCTAGCATATGGTCCCCCGAAGCTATTGAAGCTTTTGAAACTCTCAAGAAAGAGTTCAGTTCTGCCCCCATTCTTCGACACCCTGACTCTGCACTTCCTTTCATTGTTGAGGTGGATGCCTCTGAAGTTGGGGCTGGGGCAGTCCTTTCTCAAAGGCATCCGATAACCAACAAAGTGCACCCCTATGCATTTTTCTCTAAAAAGTCGTCACCTGATGAGGCTAACTATGATATCGGAAATAGAGAATTGATGGTTATCAAATAGGCCTTTAAGGAATGGCGGCATCTGTTGAAGGGCGCTAAGCACTTCATAACGGTCTTTACTGACCATAAAAATCTTCTGTATATTGAGTCAGCCAAACGGCTGAATCCTAGGCAGGCTAGATGGGCATTGTTTTTTACCAGGTTTAATTTCGCTCTTACTTTTAGGCCAGGTTCTAAAAACACTAAGGCAGATGCACTCTCTAGAAGTTTCGAATCCAACCCCACCGAATCTAGTGAGTGCATTTCCATCATCCCAAGCGAATTAATTGTGGCAGCTTTGGGATCTGACCTTACCACTCTGTTATCTCTTGCTCAATCTTCTGCCCCAGTAGAAACTCCCTCCGAGAGACTATTTGTTCCTGAAGATCTTAGGGAACAGGTTTTGGGTCCACAATTCCAAAATGAGGGGACATCCTGGTATCGCTAAGACAGTGTCTCTTTTGTCCCGCAATGTGTGGTGGCCTTCCTATAAGCAAGATGCTAAAGCTTTCGTTAATTCCTGTCCTGTTTGTCAGAGGTCTAAATCCTCCAGGAATTTGTCACAGGGGTTGTTAAGGCCACTACCCATTCCTGACAAACCTTGGTCCCATCTTTCGATGGATTTTATTTACCCCCTTCTCAGGGGAAAACTGTGATTTGGGTGGTTGTGGATAGGTTTAGCAAAATCTCCCTTCTGCCATCTGAATTATTAATTTCTCACATCTTTAAGTTACATGGGTTTCCAGTCAATATCGTTTCTGACAGAGGGGTTCAATTTGTTTCAAAGTTTTGGCGAGCCTTCTGCTCTTTGGTTGGGATTGAGTTGTCATTTTCTACCGCTTATCACCCCCAAACCAATGGTCAAACTGAAAGGGTTAATCAATCCCTTGAACAGTATCTGCGGTGTTATGTATCTGACAACCAATCCTCATGGGCTGAACTGTTACCCTGGGCAGAATTTGCTTACAATAATGCTACTCATTCCTCCAGTGGGGAATCTCCTTTCTATATTGTCATACATCCCAAAGCATTTTCTGGTTCTTTGTCTCCCGTACCCTCTGTTAAATCTTCTGTCAAACAGTTTGCTAAAATTTGGTCTGGGGTGCACGACTCTCTTTCTGCAACTACAGCCGATCAGAAAAAAAGCAGCCGATAGATCTCGTAGAGAGGCACCCAAATATAAGGTATGAGACTGTCTGGTTGTCTGAATATCAATTATCCTTCCTCTGAACCCTCCTGTCTGATTGATTACCCGGTTTTGACCTTTTGCCTGCCTGATTACGATTGACATCTTCCTGCCTCGACCCTGCCTACTCTGACTAAGAATCTGGTTTCCTGTTTTGTACCGTGACCCTCTGCCTAAAGACTCTTGCTAACAGTCGTGCCCCTCTGTTTATCCAGAACCTCTAGCCTTGCACCTCTCGTTAAGTCTCCTGGTGGCATCCAAGTAGCTGAGTGCTCCTCCCGAGGCCAACGGCGGTCACACTGCAGGTGAAGCACGAGCCGAGACCAGGGTGCTTGGCATTTGTTCTGGTGTTGGGTGCCGACCGTGACACTAACTCTGAGTTAGAGAGCTGAAAAGAAATAAGTAGTGTTCTGGCTATTATTTTACACATCCTGTCACTCCAGCCTTTATAGATTACATTTTTGGCTAACTAACTATATATGAAACATTTTTATTTTGCACAGCCTATATATTTATAGTTTCTATTTTTACACTGAACTGTTCCTTTAGTTCCTGTAGTCTTTGGTTGGGTGCATTTTTACAATTCTTGATAACCATTTTGGCTTTCTTAAACTAAATGTTAGCCCAGAGCAAGAAGAATCAATTCAATTCAAAGTGGAAAATTGCATTTTAAAGAATTAACTGCATCTTGCCCAAGCACAGTGAGTAAAATGAGAAAATAACTTTTAAACAAAAATACAAGGAAGCAATCTGTTTCTTTTCAGTTTAATATATATATATATATATATATATATATATATATATATATATATATATATATATATAAATATATATATATATATATATATATATATATATATATATATATATATATATATATATAGAGAGAGAGAGAGAGAGAGAGAGAGAGACTATACATAACTTAGTTATACATCAATAACGCATATATATTAATGATTATAGTACAAATGGTAATAAAAGTGCTATTTGAAGTAATATACAGCTAAATATATATACCGAGCATGTACCATTGTATATGAGAAGAAAGAACTGTATTCCGTATATTTTATTTTCAGAAACTGCACAATACACTGGAATCATTATTATGTGTTTAATTTCATAAATGAAAACAAAAATGCTTTAACAAAATATTTGTACAATGCTTCTTTCTAAACCAAATTTCATTTCAGCTGACTCGTGTAGAGCAGAGTAAGACACCAACCTATATAGTGTAGGCATTGCCTTTATGCCTGGGTTTATGGTCAATGAGTGTGATTATATCTGCACTACAGTTTGGGGTGGTTGTTCATGCCTCAGGAAAATGTTGAAAAGTGCTGCAGTATGTTAATCCATTTCCAAAAAGCTCTCTATAACACAGTGGGACTCATTTATAAACTTTGCTGAAAGGTTTGCAGAGTGAACATATTTGCCCTGCACTTGGCTATATTTATAACGCTGGATAATATAGGTGTATTTAATGGCAGAGGAGTGCAATATTTTAACGTTCAGGAAAAAACATTGGCAATACAACCATTTACGAACAAATATGAGCTCCTCGATCTTTATAAATGACTCCCAGTATGATTAATATCACGTAAACTGCACTTGTTAGCCTCATACTGTATAAACATTGCCATGCAGTTCTTTTGTTCCCAAACACAGTTAGCAATGTAAAAGTTTCATTTTATTATCTTTTGCCTACTGACAAATTTTGAGTTAGTTGAGAACATAGTCTCTGGCAAGTTGGCAACACTTTGGAATTGGAGTTTAAAATCCAACCACAGGAAGTGATGCCTATGCCCATGGAATACAAGTAATATTAAGAGGAAAGGTTTTCTTGACAGCGCGTTTGGCTCTTTTAGTGAATAAAACATTTATCTAACCAGCTAAAAGCAGCAACTACTATTCTCCTTCTGTAACATAGGCCTAAATAACATAATATATTTACATAATTATTTTTGTAAGCTTATGTGATGAAACTTAAAAATCCAAAAAGCAGACGGCACTTGTGAAAGGTGGGTTTTATTGGAGATCCTGCTGGAAATTCCTGACGCGTTTCGGGAGTTATCCCTTAGTCATAGGTTCATGTGATGAAACTTAACTACATGCAATGAAAAAGTTTTGCTGTCATTTTGTAAAGTCTAGACTAAAGTTTGTCTCCTAGCCACATGCTGCTTAAGGTAACCAAACCTATACTGCCCCACTCTTTTTTTTTTTTGTAACTTAGATTTTTATTTATTTTCTCAAAAGAAAAAGAAATACAATCACAGTAAAGGAGACATGTCAAAGAATGGATAAAGTGCAAGCATACATCCATACAACAGCAATAAGACAAAATGAAAGGAGCACCAGACATTATATGCCGCGCTTTACTTGCCCCACATGACTCCTCCCAAACAACATGTACCAATTAGAACGTATTTGAAATGTAAGAGCCTCGCAGCCCAAGTGCTAGAACAAAAATAGCAAAGAACATACATGACGTTATAGGCAGAGTCACGACCCAAATGTTTATCAAAAAGAGTGAGTGAAGGCACAAGCAAGAACATTACATAGTATGGCTTACAAAAAAGCCAACCAATAAGGCCAACGCAGTGACCATGAACAATAACAACAAAATAATAGAAAACAAAACAAAGCAAAATAAAATAAAAAAAAAAAAAAAAACAGTAAATAATAAATAATAGTAAATAATAGCCGTAACCCTACAGATCTTTAACCGTAAAAACGGCAGCATCATTGTCAGCAATATCAAAGTGAGTATCCTTAGCAACCCTGCAGTTAGACCAAATCAGTGGAAAGTAACACCCAGGCCGACCAGATTTTCAGAAAACTGGGAATCGTGTTCTTAATGTATGCAATCCTATATTCAAAATCCTTATTACTATTTACTTTCAGACAGATTTCACGTAGGGAAGGAAGATTGGGTGTTTTCCATTTAGCTGCAATAGAAATCCTAGCTACCGTAAGCACATGATTGAGCAGTTTTTGTTGAGCTACAGTAAGCCCTAAAACCGGTTTGCCCAGCAAAAATGTAAAAGCATCCTTCTGTACATCCTCATGCGTGAACCGTCTCACAAGGCCTAAGATATCATCCCAAAACGGTTGGATCAATGCACAATTCCAAAATATATGATAAACATCTCCTGGGGCTTCGCCACATCTCCAGCACAAATTAGAAACCCCAGGAAAGGTTTTGTGCAACCGCACTGGGGTCAAGTACCAATGCATCAATATTTTATAAATATTCTCCTTCTGCTTGGTACAAGTCACACTACGCTTAGCATTATTCCAGACAGATTCCCATTCCTCCTGAGTAATGTCCAGGTTCAGGGCCTTTTCCCATTTCACCATATAAGAATGTTTGTAGTCTTGTATACCAAAGGGGTCATTAATCATAGCATAAATTTTCGATATTAATTTCGTTTGAGGAAGGCCCTTAGAAGCTAATTGTTCAAAAGCAGTAGGTAGATTATTCTTAAAATATTGAGTGAATGGTAACACATAATGCCTAATTTGGAAATACATAAACCAACGTAACTGCGCATTTGGAAGCTTCAACTGAACATCATTATAGTTAAGCATAGACCCCAGGGAAGTGTCCAAGACATCCCTGACTTGAAACAGAGAAGTGGCCTCCCCAAAGCTATTAAAAGGAGTAGAAATGGCTGGGGGAAATAGGGGATTTCCGGAAAGTGCCAATAATGGGGAAAAAGGAGAGCACAGTTTATACTGCCCCACTCTTACCCCCACTACACTTCCTTTTCTGTACCCTGACTCTGCCAAGACTGTATAATAAAGTTTTTCTAATGCAAAGAATTTAATTAGCAGACAAATTTCCAGTACAAACCACTGGATTTTGGCTTTTAAAATTACTGAAGGTAATACTGGTACTGTCTTGCACACTGCCACATAAGGGCAGATTTTCTTCTCATTGGCAGTAGCGGCACTGTCAAGGTTGTATTTTTTTTTGTTTACCTTTTTCTAGCCTCTGAATTTTACAATTCTATGACCTTTGTAGGATGTAGCAGGAACACAAGGACGAGAGATTTGTTTTGTATAATAAGTGGTGTTTAACTCAATCAAGCCTTCAAAAGTTATTATCAGCTCAATGCATCAGTCCAAAGTACAGTGGCTGCTGTGTTTTTTTTTTGGTTTTCTTCTTTTCCAGAGAGCATTTTCCTATTAAATATATAAACATATTTACACACATTTACATCTTAAGAAATTAGATAAAATTATCTCATCTGTGTTTATAAAAGCATCTTGTAAATGTTCTAATACAACATATAGTTGTATTTTTGTTTACCAGAGTAAGTTTGAGAGCACATGGAATGCTCCATTGCTCTCAGCCTGCTTTTTTTTCTGCAGGTTGAGAAAAGCAGATCTGCTCTTTTCCCCAGCGTGGAAGACAGCTCATAGTATGAGTTGTGGAGTCAGAAAGCAGTTAACATTACATACCATTGATTTTGATTATCTTATTTAACATATTGCACATTCAGATGTTTTATCAGTCTTATTTTATACTTTTAATACAGTTAGGTCCATAAATATTTGGACAGACAACTTTTTTTTCTAATTTTTGTTCTGTACACTACCACAATGAATTTTAAATGAAACAACTCAGATTTAAACTGCAGACTTTCAGCTTTAATTCAGTGGGTTGAACAAAAAGATTGCATTAAAAATGTGAGGAACTAAAGCCTTTTTTTTAACACAATCACTTAATTTCAGGGGCTCAAAAGTAATTGGACCAGGGGTTCAAAAGTAATTGGACAATTGACTCAAAGGCAATTTCATGGGCAGGTGTGGGCATTTCCTTTATATCTATCAATGAAGCAGATAAAAATCCCTGGAGTTGATTTGAGGGGGTGGTGCTTGTATGTGGAAGATTTAGCTGTGACAACATGGAGCTCTCCATGCAGGTGAAATAAGCAATCCTTAAGCTGCAAAACAGAAAAAAACCCATTCAAGAAATTGCTCATGACAGCTCATGATCCAAAGCATACCACATCATCTGTAAAACGGTGGAGGCAGTGTGATTACTTGGGCGTGCATGGCTGCCAGTGGCACTGGGACACTAGTTTTTATCCATGATATGACACAGGACAGAAGCAGCCGAATTAATTCTGAGGTGTTAAGAGACATACTGCAGGGCTGGAACTAGGGGTAGGCAGAGTAGGCACATGCCAAGGGCGCAAAGCTGGGCGCACAAGCACAGTTTCCATTTCTCCCGGCGCTGCTGGAATTTCGGTAAGTAAATTTGCTTCTGCGCAAGAGCCCTGTTTTGCGCATGCATGCTCGCGTGCAGTTTCGCGCATGCACAATCGACCGCTCTATCAGCCAGCGCCGTGGCCAGCCAGGTTGCCTAGGGAGCCTGGCCAGGTTGGCCCGGCTCTGACATACTGTCTGCTCAAATTCAGCTAAATGCAGTCAAATTGATTGGGAGGTGTTTCATAATGACCCAAAACATACAGCCAAACCAACCCAGGAGTTTATTAAAGAAAAGAAGTGGAATTTTCTTGAATGGCCAAGTCAGTCACCTGATCTGAACCCAATTGAGCATGCATTTCACTTGTTGAAGACTAAACTTCGAACAGAAAGGCCCACAAACAAACAGCCGCTACAGTAAAGGCCTGGCAGAGCACGAAAAAGGAGGAAACCCAGAATCTGGTGATTCCCATGAGTTCAAGACTTTAGGCTGTCATTGCCAGCAAGGGGTTTTCAACCAAGTATTAGAAATTAACATTTTATTTTCAGTTTTTTAATTTGTCCAATTACTTTTGAGCCCCTGAAATGACGTGATTGTGTTAAAAAAAGGCTTTAGTTCCTCGCATGACTACAAAATGAGAGGTTACCATTATTACAGTACGAAATATTACATCATATAAATAATATACAGTGTATGATTGTAATCTATATTTGCTTTATTTTATTACAACAATACTTTTTTCTATTTGTAAAATACAAATATGAATATTTTCTTACCAAGTTCTCTGTCATATACATTTTTTAGCAATGGGATCAGCTTCCCTTCGATTTCTTTTACAAAAACATTCACAACTTCATCAAGGCTATTCAAGTTAACCTATGGATTAAGAAGAAACAGTGTTTGTAATTAATACAAATATTTGAATCCTGTCATTAGGGGATCTATTATCTAGCAAAATTAGATTTTGAATATGTCAGGTAAAAAATTGGATTAATTTATAAATCTATTTTGGGATAATTGTCCCTTCCATGTAATCAATTAGAAGATGAGCTTGAATATAGGATGTAAAACATAGTAAATCAAGATAGGTACTGCCCCACACAGGAGCCTAGCAAAGGCCAATTATAGCATGTAAAACTGTGCCTTAGGTGTTAAATGTCTACAATTAAAAAATGGGGCAGATGACATGAATGTGGTTAAGTGTTTGAAAAAGCATGATGCATTTAAACTTACTGGATCCTCAAGTTCAATGGTATAACTAGTTCCTGTGCTTAGAATCCTGTAATGTTTAACCTGAGAGAAACTGTATGAAAAATATAAAAACAATTAAGGATCAATAGGAGCAGTAGGATTAAGCCTTGCCTGGTTTTGGTATGAATTGGGGTCTGGATAGATATGAAAGTATGACCCAGTTTCCAAAAAAGTTGGAACACTGTATAAAATGTAAATATAAATTAAAAGAGAAGGGGATGGTTTGCAACTAATTTAAACCCTATATTTTATTGCAAATAGTACAGAGACAATATATCAGATGTTGAAACTGAGAAAATATATTAATTACTTAACCATATATGCTCATTGGGACAAGGGCAATAAAAGACTAGAAAAGCTGCGTAATGCTAAAAAAAAAGAAATAAAGATGGGAGAGGGTACACCACTCTATGAAACACTGTGCAGTCAAATATTGCGACAATGTAAGAATAACGCTCCTCAATGTAAAGTTACAAACAATTTGGGTAATTACATCATCTACAGTGCATAATATGATGTGGAGATGTGACCAGGTGATTGAGTCTAAAGTGATTAAGGTGCTGCCAGAAGGTGAGCCAGGCCTGAAGCTGGTGAATTTGTGTCCCAGAAGGGGAAAGTCAGAAGGGCTTAGTGAGAAGCCTGAATATTCCTGAGTGTGGAAGCCACCAGGTACAGTGAGAACCCCTAGAGTGGGGAAAATGTGAATGTGTGATACTAAAACGCTAATGAACTGTGTTCCAGTCAGGCCCGGACTGGCAATCTGTGGGTTCTGGCAAATGCCAGAGGGGCTGCTATAAGGTACCATAGAAAGTCAGTATTTTGTGGGCTGGTAGGGGCTGTTTGGGCCTCTGTGTACCTGAAATGCCTGGGCTTATTTTGATTCTCAGTCCAGCCCTGGTTCCAGTAACTTTATGTTGGAAAAAGTCTTGTAAATAAACCTGTATTTTTGCCTGAAGACGCAGTGTCCCTGTCTTTAAGCTCCTGATCCTCTGCTTTCCTGCCTACCATAGCTTATTTCCTGCAACATCACCTTTGAGGACAGCAGAATTTCTATATACCCCGACTATTCATCAAGCCTGCAGAGAAAGCACAAAGCCTTTATGGGGGTCAAGTGGAGACTACGGTAACTGCAGCTGTAATGTTGTACCCTGCAAAATTCTGGATAACAGATGGCTCCCAGACCCACTTCTTCACCTCCTCAGAGGAGGCTGCAGCGTGGTTGGATTGACATCCATTCATGTCCATTCACCTAGGGCCAGTCCGGTTCACTAAATGGAGATTTAGCTGAAGCCTTCCTCCTCTTTAAGGTCCAGGGGCAAGCTCTGAGAGACAACATCTTAGCAAGCATATCGTGGATTAGTACTTTGAGCTAACATGCCCCCCAAATTAGCTAGCCCCTCATACGGCAAAGAGGTACGATATGCATCCCAACAGAAAGACAAACTGTCAAGCTCTACTTGGTGAGAGGGGATGAGAGCTATCTACAGGTTTTGGATGTCAGCCGGGTCCTTGAGGCCCAACTATGCCTCTGATACTATATCTCTATTGTGATGGGGGGAGGGCCTGAGCAAGCCACTTTTCCTATTCTCCTGAGCATGCCACTTTTCCTGTTCTTGCTACACTCAAGAACTGTTTTCCCAAGGGGATGACAGTACAACACACCGTCAATATGACACCCCTTAAATTGATCTCCTGGAATACCAGAGGCCTTTAAACAAAAATTAGGCATGGATTGGTGTTCCAGTATCTTAAAAAATATACCTCCTTAGTGGGCAGTGAGGTCTTGGCATTAAAAAAAGCATGGGTGGCTAAGGTACTCCATGCATCATTCTCCACATATTCCCACGGGGTGGCCATCCTCATTGGAAAATCCACCAATCTGCCCATTCACCATATCTGTGCTGACCCCCATGGTAGATATGTGCTGTTAAGTTGCCTGTGGAAAAAATAAGCCATATGTAATAGCTAGTATCTATATACCCCAGCCAGCATACCTCAACATCCTCTCAAAGATTATGACCAAAATAAGCAACTGGGACCCTGCTTCTCTGATATTAATGGGGGATCTAAACATGGTCTTATCCCATGCACTGGACAGGCACACTCCAACTGATATAACTTCAAGCCCATTAGCCACTTGGTGCAAAACGTACAACCTAATAGACCCCTGGAGGCATAAATTTCCAACCCGAAAGGTATACTCCTGCTATTCTGCCTCATACAGTGTGGCCTCTAGAATAGATTTGACTTTACTTTCTAAACCCCTACTAGCAGAGGTAGCAGACATTAATTACCTCCCGATTGGAATTTCAGATCATGCCCCTCTGATGCTCAATTTACATTCTTAAAATGAAATAAGCTCTCCACAATGGAGGTTACACCCGAGGTGGCTTAAAGTCCCAGAGGTCTGTGAACAAATAATCAAAGACACAACTGAATTTTGGGAAACAACTTAATAAAAGAACAGAGAAGTTTGAGGAAGCAACCTAATTAGCAGAAGAAACATTCAATAGAACCCCCTCACGGCAACATTCCCTCCTAGTCTCGCAAGTGCATAGACAATATCACCTCCATTTGTTAGAAAATATACCTCCTATTTTCCAATAATTTACTCTTTAAGAAAGGTAACATTCAACAACAAGGTAACAACAAGGGAAATTACTAGCATGCCTACTTAGGGAAACTAATAATCTAGCTTCTATCATGCAGGTACCATCTCCTGAAGGGATCTTTTGTCACACCCCCTGGAATTAATGACAAATTTGCCCATTATTATCAGAAGCTATATAGTTCCACGCAGGAGGGGAACCCCCCAAAACCTGAGTAAATACCTAAGCAATATCCCCCTAAAGAAACTAAATCAGCAAGAGCAACAGCAGCTGGAACAGCCACTGACACTCACTGAAATCAAAGTTGCGATCTCCTCATTCCCCACTGGGAAGACACTGGGCTTGGACAGCATTCTGGTACACTGGTACAAGCTCAACATAGACACCTTGGCCCTGAAATTGCTTCAATTATACCAGATGACCCTTGAAACTGGTACCTTACCCCCATCCCTCAGGGAAGCACTCATAATACGTATACCTAAGAAGGGAGGCGATCCAACAGACTGTACGGCATACAGACACATATCATCTAATGATGTTAAATTCCTAGCAAAAGTCCTAGCGAACCGACTCACCAAGGTTATCCTATCCTTAAAGGACCAGTAACATAAAAAAAAAATTTAAGTTCTATACAACGAAAAAAAAAAACACCAACCCAAATTAAACTTTAAAATAGCAAAGCCTTTATTACAGAAACTCCACTTCCTGTCCTCTTGAGAAAAGGCAAAAAGGCGACCATCCATCCAGCGGTGCTCGATTTCTCCTCCCTGGCTTGCCTCTTCCTCGCTCCTCCAGCTCTCAGACGTGGCCACACTGCACACTGACACTGCGGGTCTGGGAATGAGCCAACAGCCTCTCCTCCCAGCACGGGCTGAACCTGTCGCTGCCCAGCTCCTCCACCACCTCGGTTCCAGCCTGCAGTACTGGAATAACGATTCAAACTTGGGGAAGGAGCTGGAGCTGATGTTGGGCTGGGATCGGTGCAAGCAGCTTCTGAAGCAGGAGCTCGCTCTTTCCTTCACAAGGAAAAGCCTTTCCGAGGGGCAGGGGATGACACCTCCAGGGGGCTTTTCTTTTAGAAACAGTCTCTGAACTAATCACACCCCGGCCGGCTCTGGCTGCTGCTGCCCTTCACCTCAGTTCTTGAGCTGGTAGCGTCTCGAACTGCTGCCCCTGCACACCGGCACTGTGCTCTCCTGGCCCAGACTCCCCTTTTGCTGGCTGCCCTGGGAACTGCCGCTGCTGCTGCTGTCTAGCTCCCTCGGGGGTTTCCGGCTGCCCCGTGCGCTGCTACCGCCGCCGCCCCCATAAACAGGCTGTTTCTGTACGTTTTTTCTTAATAAAGGCTTTGCTATTTTAAAGTTTAATTTGTGTTGGTGTTTTTTTTTGTTGTATAGGAACAAATTTTTTTTTAATTTTTTTTGATGTTACTGGTCCTTTAATACATCTGGATCAGTCTGGCTTCATGCCAGGCCGGGCAACTGACATAAATATATGTAGGCTATAGGCAAACCTTGACTTAGCTGGATAGGGGGATACGCAGGAGTAGTCTCCCTGGACATTAGGGAGGTCTTTGACTCAGTTGAACTCCACACAAATAAACTAATCTCTGAATCCTTCCCCCTAGGCAGAGGTACCAGATAAGGATGCCCACTCTCTCCATACCTATTCGCATTGGCTTTCGAGCAATTAGCAATGCTAATATGCACAACCCCTCTCCTCAGGGGTTTGCGCTTTGGGGGGTGGAAGAGCGCATATCTCTATATGCGGATGATGCTCTGGTTTACCTGGTGGACACTGTTGAGGCTGGTCAACCAATTTGGGGAAGTCTCGGGGCTCCAAGTTAATTGGCAAAAGTCCACTTACATGCGGCTAAACCAACCAATGCCCTCCACCCCAGCACTCGCAACTGAGCAAAAATGTGTGGTAAAGTTTAAATACCTGGGAGTGTGGGTCAGTGCGAACCCATATAGATACAGAGAGTTAAACATAGATCCGGTCGTACAATAGCTAGGTACCAACTTCACGCACTGGTCGAGCCTCCCACTCAATTTATTGGGGAGTCTTAACCTCATAAAAATGGTGGTGCTTCCTAAACTACTATACTTATTTCATAACTCCCCAATCCCACTCCCAAACAGCCTATTCACTAGACTTGACTCCATGATACACTCCTTTGTGTGGAATCATAAGCAACCTCGTTTAAGCCTCCAAACCCTAACAGCCTCCAAACAGAATGGTGGTTTGAGGTTACTACAATTATTCCAATCTTATCTAACTGCCCAGCAATTGTATGTAGCCTGGTGGTTTTCACCCTCGGCTGAAAATGCTGCATTCCCCATCTCAGCAGAAGCAGCAGGGTCAATGGAGGCATTAGCAAATACTCCCATAAAGGGAACCACTCACAGGGGATGCCCCCCTCTACACTGGGAATGTTAATCCTGATATGGGAAAAAAGTCCTTAAATATGACAAGACTACACAGCTTATACGCCTTTGTGGTGCTATCCCAATCTACAACGTTTTCTTATGATACCTAACCCATCAATTTGGGCCAAATTTAAAATTAAATATGTTAGTCAACTGTATGATGCTCGAGGGCTGAAATCTTTTGCAGCTCAAACTATGGAGTTTAAGCTTCCAAGAACAATGTGGTTTAGATATTTACAGATGAGACATGCAGCTAATAGCCAATTTCCTGATACCCCCAAGGTAACCCTGTCTTGGCTAGAGGAGCTATAAAGGTCACCAAGCCATAAGCAACTGGTATCCCGCACTTACTCAACCCTTAATACTCAAAGAGGTAACACCTTTGCACAATGCTACTCTAAATGGACCTTAGATCTCCCACAACTAGACTCTGATGACTGGAATGACCTTACCCACTCATACCTACCTTCGGTGATTAGTAGTAATGATATTATGATACAGTACCGTACAATCCATATAACCTATCTCAAACTGGCCAGACTGCACTCGATGGGCCTCAAGCTGGACAATTTATGTTTTAAATGCGGAACAAGTCCAGGTACATTCTTACATGTGTTCTGGACCTGCCCACTGGTTGATAAATTCTGGAGAAAAGTAGTGGCATTTGTAGTGGAAGCACTAGTCATGCCAAACGTGCGGTCCCCAGAAGCAAGTATACTGGGTTTAGTGGAGAATATAGTCCAGGACAAATACCGGCGCACCCTGCTGAGACTCCTTTATTATTACGCCAGGAAAATTATTATCCTAACTTGGAAGTTACCTACATCACCCACCCTAAGGAGATGGAAATCTATAATAAACCAAACACTCCCCTTTTACAAGCTAACATATATCAGTAGAGACTGCTCAGATAAATTTGAGAAAGTCTGGGGTGTATGGGCTGATATGACTGTCTGATACAAACACCCCCCAGAAATCTAGTTAGAAAAGTACCTACATATCTGGGAACAGTTGCTAATGCAAGCCCACACAGCCTAAATCACCCCACACACACCTCTGTTTGAGTTATGAAAAACAAAAAAGAAGGGTTTGCTCTTCATTTGTGGAAACCATTGATTCAGAGATGACTCTCCTGTTGGTGAAGGGTTGCACAATCCATGTGAGCAATTATGGGCAGATTTATCAAAGGTCAAGGTGAATTTTCAAATTCAAAAAATTTGAATTTTGAGCTATTTTTTTGTGTACTTCGACTAGAGAATAGTCCAAATACGATTAGAATTTCTCAACATGTTATTCAAAATCTTTGAGGAGTATTTGCATCAAACTCAGTTTGGTCCTTTTTACAGAGATATGTGTAACTGTTTGTAAGACATTATTTTCAGTTCTTCTAACAAGGAATACTTTGAATAACATAAGGTTTATTGTAGAGTAGGGAGCAGGAATAAAATTCATATCAGAAGGGAAACAAACATAACAGTATTCACATCTAGTGATTTCCTCAACTAAATTATCCTTACTGAGGTTAGAAACAATTGGGCACTATAAACTGTGGCACCGCATACACAGAACCGTCTGGCTCTAATAATTTTCTTTGGAATAATTCTGACTATAGCTCTTTCTACTGCCCATTACTGACTATAAGTCTCTCTAACTAAGGTTTACATTTACATTATCATAAACCATAAAAACGTCAGCTTCAGAGGAAAAAGTGGTGTTTTTTTAAAATTAATATTATAGCAACGGTCTAAACACAGGTCATGCAATTGGTTGAGTACAAGGCTATTGCATACACACCTATCTAAAGGTGGCCATACACGGAGAGATCCGCTCGTTTGGTGATGTCACCAAACAAGCGGATCTCTCCCCGGTATGCCCATCTTGAGGTGGGCAATATTGGGCTGATCCGATCCTGGGCCCTAGGGCCCAACGATCGGATCCTAACGAATAGTAACAGGCGGTCGGATCGCAGGACCGCATCAATCAACAGATCCGGCCGCGATCAGACGGGATTTTTAGTCCCATCCGATCGAGATTTGCCCGACTTTCGGTCAGATCTCGATTGGGGAAGCCCGTCGGGGGGCCCCATACACGGGCCAATAAGCTGCCGACTCGGTCTGTCGGCAGCTTTTATTGGCCTGTGTATGGCCACCTTAAGTCACACATCCTAGTGCTGCCAGAAGTTCAACAATAAAGTCACGATCTGCAAGAATGGTCAGTAACAGGTAAAGGTCAGTACAGGCAGCAAATTAGCAGAGGTCAGGGACAGGCAAGTGTCAAAGAACAGATAATCAGACTACATACGACAAAGCAGATGCAATGTGCAGAAGAGGTATTCTCTGATGCTTTATTTACCAATAGAACTTCCAACAGACCAAAAAGGGTATCCATTCCATTTAGAAGATCTTAACACGTGAAAAGTGTTTTTTTACAGTGAGAGCTGTGAAGATGTGGAATTCTTTTCCTGAAACAGTTGTACAGGCAAATACATTAGATAGCTTAAAAAAGGGGTTGTATATCGTTTTAGCAAGTGAGGAAATGGGCTATGAAAGATAATTCATAGCACTAGCGACTTGTCCTATTGCCATCTTGGAGTCAGACTCAGAAAATAATTTTTCCACCTTTGAGGTAATTAAAGAAGCTACAGGTATTTTTTATTTGCCTTCCTCTGAATCAACTAGAATTAGGCAGGTTTCATGTAGAAATAAATGGTTGCTCTCAATGTATTTTTCTCAAACTGCATTAATATGTTACTAGCAGAAAAATTAGATTCAAAAAAGGTTTAGGTGGCTATTTAGCAAGGGAGAAAATACAGGGTTACTAAACTGAACTGTTTTTCAGCAATTATGCAGTTTGGTTACAGTGTTACTAAGCTTGCGCTGGCATTCTGGATACATCTTCATATGCCTCATAAGACTCAGCTGATGGAAAGCTGTCTTCTTTATTTTGTTCATCCTTTCTTCTTACTTTTTCCTTCTCTAGAGTTTCCATCAGTTGGAATATTTGTCCAGGTAACAAGGTCAATAGAAAGCTAATGTAAAAAGACAGTGCTGTTAAACAGTAATTGCAAAATATTGTTTTTTCTTCTACAGTTATTTTATTGGTATTTCAAAATAAACAGTAAGAGCAAAATCAACAACATATTGACTTACATAAAGCCCAACAGTTTACAAAATAAAAGAAAAAGATTATTACATATCAATCCCTTGAGAATAAAGCAACAAATGTCGATTTTAAACAAAGATTCATCAAAAATTAATAAAAAATAGAAATAAATCCTCCTCTCTACCAACCAGACAAATAAAGCATTTGCTAAATTGATGATCAAAAAATTTACATACCATCAGAAATAGGTGAGTAAAAAGAATCTTCATCAGAACAATATATACATTTCCTAATTATAACTTTATCACCAGACTTCAGAATGTCAAATTAGGGAGACCAAATTTTCAAAACATTTTCAATTTTTTTCCCCTAAAACCAACATTACCATATCTAAAATATGCGTATTGCTTCATCTAAGCATAAAGACCTTTTAGATCCAGGGAGTTTTCCTGAATCCTATGCAAAAAAATAGATTTACATGTAGCTGCAATGACCAAATAATATAAAAATGTTTATATTTATTCCAGTATTTCCTCATAAGAGTACAATTAGCAGAAGGAGTCAACTGAGCAGTGCAAATTCATGAGTTAACTTCACTGTTTAGTTTTTAATTAAGAAATTTACCAATTTTACCCCATAACTCCAGCTATTATAATCCTAGCTTTGAGGGAAGAATACATTTGCTCTAAAAAAAGAAATAAAATATCCTTTAAAGCCAAAAAAAATTACATCAATCAAAGCAGTACTTCCAATTAACATTATCGAATGCTTTTTCAGCATCTAAACTAAGAAACATGGGATGTTATACTTTTTAGAAAAATAAATGGCACTATGAATTTACCTAATATTTTTAATACCTGACCTTTTCCTAATAAACCCATTCTGAAAAGGAGAAATAATTTCAGGAAGGATGTCTGCTAATCTGTCGGATATAATTTTAGTAGAAATTTTAAAGTCCTGGTTAGTTAAAGAGATTGGGCGGTAAAATGGAGTCAACAAGGGATCCTTACTGTCTTTAGGAATAAGATTAATATTTGAGATTATGCTTGACTCCAAGGTCAATTCTTCTTAGTCTAGAAGGATAATTCAAGGAGAGCTTAGATAGAGTTTGACAGATGTTAGAGAATTCCTTTCTCTTCTGAGAAAGGATAGCTGAGTAGTCTTGAAATAATAGGATTTTTTTACCATCTACTTCCAGATTATTAAATTTTTTGTATGTTTGAAAAATCAGCGTTTTTTCAGAATAATCTAGAAATTTAGCAATGACAGCACGTGGTTTAAGATTCATATTTTCCCTAGACGGGACCAAAAGATGAATTCGCTCAATTTTTATGTTAGGTAGTTTATCTTGAATGTAAAGAATAATTAGAATGGTTTTTGTAACAAGTATAATTAGAGCCTCTATATTGAAATATTTCGGGATTCCAATAAACCTTCTTCTTCTGGTTCTGTTCTCCAGGTCATTGACTTTAAGCTGTAAATCCAAAACATTCTTTCCCATATCCTTCAAAAGTTTAGAAGTGGAAAGAGAATCTTCCTGAACTTTAGGAACTTTAGTCTCTTGAACGTCTTTACTTGATCCTTATGTGAGGAGAGCATTTCTGAGATATCGTGTAGACTTTCCTGTACATTTTCAACAGCCTTATTAATTGAAGACTTGATATAAGCTTCAATAGTAGGATTAACCAATTTAGCAACCACCTTTGCAATAGCTATGTAGTCATTAATTGAGAAACTAGGTTGAATAGTATTTATTTGAGTAGAGTTTCCATTATGCTGAAGTCTCCTATAACAGTTCGATTAAATTATTGTCCAGCACTATGAAGAAAGGAGAAAATGGCCGCCGCACCTCACATTCCCATGACAAAAAAGAGTAAGAAAAAACAATGTTTTCCACAGAAATTGACTCTCTTTAATTAAAGAGAGGAAGTTTTAAAGTCCTGACAGAGACATATCGCTGCAAAATTTCAACAACTCGCCAAAAGATGGCGGCGTTCCACAGACCAGTCCTGCAGACTCCTCGCTCCTTCAGCAGCTAATAGCAAGCTGCACCAAAATCGAGCTGAAGTTAACCGGAGACCCGCAGGGAACTAAAGAGCTTGCTTAAAGTTGGCTGCACTCTTATTCGTAAATAACATAAGGCTACACACAGCTCTATATGTTTAACAAAGATAAAAAACTTAAAGTAAAAATAACTGCAATGTAAACATACCTAAGCAAAATTTCCCTACAGGGAATTCCTGAGAGTTTGTTTCTACAATGATTTTGTATATTAGGTAGTTTACAGTTCATACTGTAAATTCATCTTGTTTTCCTTTGAAACTGTAAAATGTTTTCAGGCCAACATTTGTTCAAACCCTCTTATGCAAAATAACATATGAAACTATGGGGCAAATTTACTAAAGGGCGAAGTGGCAAACGCTAGCGAAAATTCACCAGCATGACGTGATTTTGCCACTAACGGGTGCTGGCGTAAATTCGCTAGCGAAGTGGACCTACTCTAGCGCCACTTCGCACCCTTACACCAGGCGAAGTGCAATAGAGTAGATAAGACTTGCTTCAATAAAAGTTGGCGTCTTTAACTTTTCTAAGGGTGATAAGCTGAAAAAGATTGTAGATTTTTTTGGGGGTACTCTCCTTCCCCCCTACATTTCCTAACATATGGCACATAAACTATACAGTGGGCACATGTATAGGGCAAAATAACAACTCTATTTTATTTTATGAAGCTTTCCCAGGCTTGTGTAGTGTAATGTATTTGCTGCTACATATATGCCCATTGTACTTTAACTTGGCACCGTATGCAAATTAGACATCGCTAGCATAACTTCGCTTTGCTTGATGAATTAACGCTAGCACAACTTCTCTACCTTTTGCCTCCCTGGGCGCAACTTCGGATTTTAGTGAGTTTGAGCAGCGAAACTACGCCTGGCGAAGTGCGGTGAAGCCGCCCCTCGCGCATTTTTGGCGCATAGTGAATTTGCCCCTATGGCTTTAACAGTAACAGTGCTTTGCATTCAGCATTATCAGTAAATAAAGAATTGGTCTTCAGAGTGGGTGATCATAGGGGACAGCCTCATAATTTGGTAACTTCTGGTCACTTACTATTAACAAATATGTGATGTACCATTTTGTAATTAGTAAACCAACGATACAGGACAATTATGAGTATGTACAAGCCTTTTATACATTTCAGTATCTAATTTAACTTTATGCTTACCTCTACCACTGTAAGAATGAAGCCCTTCCATTCCTCAACATCTTCTGGTGTTTCTGTCTGTGCAACATAACATAAAATGTTAAGAATAACATACAGAATCACTAAATATTCAGCTATCTGCACAATATAAAAACACGAGGATAACAAAGAAAGAAACTGAAACAAATAATCTGCAGGATTAACTAAAGGCCTCCAAAAGGTCACATATGGTAATATGTAGTCATTCACCAACTAAAATGTTGGACCAAGGGGCAATTATTATTAAAAAAGGGAACAGCATTCCAGGCTGCAGTTATAACAGTGGCTCTGTAGATTTTGTGTATCTAGTTATTGGCAAATTAAATCACATAAAGCAGGACTTTTAAAACAATTCCCTCCTAAACAATAAGGTATTGAGTCACTGTTTTAATAGTAAAATATCGGTATGGGATCCCTTATCCAGATATCCGTTATCCAGAAAGGTCCAAATTACGCCAATAGACTCCATTTTATCCAAATAATACAAATTCTAAAAAAATATTTCCTTTTTTCACTATAATAATAAAACAGTGCCTTGTACATGATCCAAACTAAGATATACTTAATCTTTATTATAAGCAGAACCAGCATATTGGGTTTATTTAATGTTTACATGATAGACTTAAGGTACTGTATGAAGGTCCAAATTGCATAAAGAGTTGTTAAGCCTCAGGCCCTGAGCATTGTGGATAACAGGTCCCATACCTGTTTTATGTGGAGGTTCATTTAGAAGGTAGGCCATTTATATTATTGGAGCTGTGGCAGCTACTAGCTAAAAATCTGGTAAATTTGACTGGTTAGGATTAGTGGGCAGTTATACTACCACAAGCTTGTTCTAAGTAAGGATCCAATTGTGCTATATACTGTGAAAATTGCTCCTAAGGTCTAGAGCAGGAACAATAGTAAATACAAAAGGATTAAGTAAAGTCAAACTGCCACCATAAAGACTAGTGATGGGCGAATTTATTCGCCAGGCGCGAATTCGCGGCAAATTTGTGCGATTTGCCGCCAGCGAATAAACCAGCGAAACGCCCGCGAAAATTCGCCCGAAGAAATTCGCCGGCATCAAAAAAAATTTCGGTAGCGTCGAAAAAACGGACGCCGGTGTCAAAAACGCCCGCCGGCGTCAAAGAAACGGACGCCGGCGTCAAAAACGAGACGCCGGCGCTGTTTCGCGAATTTTTTGCCGTTTCGCGAATTTCGCGCAAAATTCGCGAATTTTCTGCCGAAGCGAAACAGCGCAAATTCCCCCATCACTAATAAAGACCAAATCAACATCTTACAAAGAATGCTACACTACTGAAAATAAATTAAAATATATATTTAAAAAAAAAAATTTATATAAAGAACTTGACATGTTTCGACAAAATTAGAGGGAGTGCTGGGCATTTTAATTAAACCACAGATGGTGACCTGAAGGTTGGACATCGTGTACATTCCATGTATTATGGAATGTAGGTATGGAATCTCTTATCCAGAAACCCTGGTCTAGGTGTGATTAAAATACAGGTATCAGCATACCTGATTTTTCTCAAGAGTGTTATATATTATTATAATGTGTTACTGGCTGGTACGTGACACCAATAAGGCATCTCTATGTAGTAAAGGTTGATTAACCCACCTTTAGATAAATCTTTCTCCAATGTCAAAATTAACTCAGTTGATTGTTTCAGTTCTGTACATCCATTTGTCACCGAAACCAATGACCGCAGATCAATATCTTCTGGTGTTCTGAAAATCTGCAGAGTTAGGGCGGGAACTAGGGGTAGGCATAAGAGACATGTATGTGCCTAGGGCACAATGGTTGAGGGGCACTGGGCACATATCTTTTCTGCCTGTGCTCTCTTAGTTCAGACCATGGAATATCTTGAATTCCGGCAGCAATTTTCTTTATACTTTGGGCCCCCTCCCCTCCCACTTATCAGTGTGTGTGCAATAGCACAATCAAGCACTCTCACGCATCGGAGAGGGCAGGGATGTGCTCAGGTGAAGATGGGTAGCTCATCTAGCTTTGCCTGTTCCTGATCTTCCCTTTAGAGCCCTGAGGTCCTAAGAATTAAGAAAATGTCCTAAGATAAGATTTTTTTTCAAAATGTTACTTGTTGAGTTTTATCCTCCTATAAAATAAAAGGCACATATTTTGCCAAGGTGCATAAACCAATAGCAACCAATGTGCCTTCCAGAAGAACAACACTGAATGTAGATAAAAAAGGTTCTAGGCCAAGCTAGATGGTGGTCCTTTACAGGAACCTGGGGCTCAGACATTAGTGGTTGAGTTGGTCAGATGGGAAGATTCTAGGTCACCAAACAAGAAGATCTTGCTTGATTTGTCCACCCATGCCATGTGCTGTAGTAAATTAGTATAATCTGTTAAAATCATATTCCGGACATATGCAGCCCCATCAAGAGACGACTACATTCTGGTTAGGAGTGTTTTAGGAGTGTACTGGCAGGTCCTTGTCCATTAAAAAAGAGAGATATTAGCTACAATATAGGGTTTTTTAACCTTTTTGTCAGATTAAATATGTTACAAATAATTTCATCAAAACTAATCATCATCACTATTCTAAAAGCTTTTTTAGTGGCTCAGCCCATAGTTTACTGAGTTTCTATTTTTGATGCTTATGTGTTTAGTTTGTAACACCAGGGCACCCAGATGTGATTGATTCTGTTATCACAGACTGAGGTCTGGACTGAGAATTAAAATAGACCCTGGCATTTCATGTAAACAGAGGCCCAATCAGCCCCCAAACTGCCCCCACCAGCCCAATAAATACTGACTTTCTATCGCATTTTAAGCAGCCCCTCTGGCATTTGCCAGAACCCACAGATTGCCAGTCTGGGCCTGTTACAGTGTTATACATCTTATTTTTACTTTTAAGGTCAATATGAGGAAATTATAATAAGAAGGAAATAAGGAAGTTACATTCTGAAAATTATCACATGTCCATTGCTTTGCTAGAAATGTGTGGTAGTATACAGTAAGGGATCTATTTATTAAACCTCAAATTTTTCTGGTCAAGAAAAACACACATTTTTAGAGATTTATTATGCTCTGAAGCAGCTAACAATCCAAAAATACTACAGCTAAAACCGGTCAAAACCATGTAGAAGTGAATGACAATGATTTTATGCAAAAGGAAGAAAGGAAATAAAAATGGGTTAAAGAAAAGGAACATTTATGAAAAATTCCAGTGGCATTACACACATGCACAATTTCTCCATAGCGCCCAACATTCTTAAACATGTTGTCAAATTTTGACATATACTGGGTACTGTAGTCCAGCAACAGCAGGAAGTTTGTGCTTTTGTGTGTTGACATCTGCATAATTGTAGTTTGCTGAACTTGTACAGACATGAAGCTGTGAATAGATAGAACTGTATGCACAGGGGAAAAGGATGTAAAATATGCTACCAATATTTTAATTTGTTACCTAATGGTGTGTGCAGTTCCAAAGAGATTATGTACCGCAATCTCCAATACATCAATTGTAATACCCGTTGTGTTATTTATTTAATTGCGTGTAAAAAATGTGGTATCCAATATGTTGGTCAAACAAGCAGGTCCTTAAAAGAACGGGCTAGAGAACACATTAACAACATCAAAAACAAAATTGACACGAGGGTAGCCACCCATTTTTTGCATTGCGGCAATGGCAGTTTGGATCACTTTTCGATTCAAGGAATCCAAAGATTAATACCTGACCAGAGAGGGGGGGGGACCCTATTAGAAAATTGCTTTATTTAGAGACCAAGTGGATTTTTTTTTTGGCTACGAGGTCTCCGATGGGCCTAAACAGTGAATATGATGTATCCTGTTACTTCTAATTATTTGATTGCCTCTTTTGCTCATTAACTAGATTGTACTGTAAGCTTAGAGATATCTTTTATTAGTCTCCCGGAGTTTTCCTTTATTTATTTTAAACAATTCCTTCACTTCCTTTCTGTTTATGTGGCATTCTAAGGTGGTTTCCTACCATTTTCAACTGTTTTCTTATTAGATGCTTTGATCAATAGCTCTCTTTTGTACAATTTTGATACATGTATTTATATTCATATTTATTGCTGATATTGCACAGACTTAGGGCTTATCAAATCCACTGGTTTTTATGTATTCATGTATTTGTGTATTTATTTACACTAATGATTGAAAGCTTTTCTCGGGTGCACCAATATGGAACTCCATTCAGAAAAGGGTGTACAAATATGGTTACTGATGACCTTTTCCTTTTGAACCCTGGTTTGACCTTGATCTAATTTAACTAAGTTGGAGTCTCATTTGATGCACCTGGGTAGAGTTTCATGGGATTGGGTGGACTGGTAATTGGGGTGTTGATTTGATTGGACGATTGATGTATAAATATTTGAGGCATGGCTCTAGTAGTTTAGCCTATGATTAAGTGTTTGGAACACAAAACGCGTCAGGCTGTTTTGACACAATAAACTTCTTCACATTTGAACATCTGCCTGGTGGAAGTTTTTTGCCCCTGAGTGCCTGCTCCAATTTGAGATTTCGGTTTGTCCGCCCCTTGTGCTGAGGGCCCAGGGCGGTGCACCTGGGCCACTTCATCGACGTGGTGAGTAACTACTATCAAGTGACCCTACCATATAGAAGCAATCTCCAATCACTCAAACACAAAGCAAATGTCAAAAATCCTGTATGAATGAGGCCGTGGGAATAATTTTTTTTAAAATTCAAGTCAGTGCATTTAAAAACCTTTTGTCTATGTAATACATTTTCTATGTGGAATAAGATTATATTATATAATTATGTTAGATATTGACTAAATAACAGATAAGTTGTGTGTAACAGCAACTTTTAAATAAACATTTTTCAGCTCTGACAAGTCTTGTCAAAAAAATTAATCTTCTGATGTCTTAAGTGAAAAGTATAACTGATTTTTCTAGTACTATTATTAAAAATCTGTCTTCAGATGACAAAAGTTGTCTTTTGTTGACAACAATATAATTTTTCCCACATATTTGTCTCCCCTGACAGAATGCCTATAGGAAGGCTATTCAATTCAATTCGTATGATTCGAATTCGGCCGAATACAGACCTATACGATCGAAAACTGACCTATTCGACCAAAAAAAAACTTCAACTTAATTTCGGTTGGTCTTTTTGAATTCAAATTATTCAATGTATTTGATTTAATAAAATGCACCAAACCTTTTCTTGCAGTTTATCAGTGTAAAGGAATAGCTTTGTCCCACGTAGCTCAGTCCAGTATTTGCTTTCCTACAGAAGAAAATAAAGATTATTTTATTTAATTTATATCTTTTTCATAAAAATACGATTAAAAGTATGCATGTATATGTTGTATAATACAAAGTGCATCATATAATGAAAGAGAACTATGATTGATGAAAATAATTTGACATTTAAAATATATTACCATAAATAGGGAATATTTTGAGTGGAATGAAAGTTTACTAATGCCAAATGTTTACAAGATTCTGTTGAAAAGTTTTAAAAATCCAGTCAGATGAAGACCTGAGTATCCTGTCCTGATGGGTTTTTCATAGTCCCCTATTAAAACATGTTTGTTGGCCAAAGGGAACAATAATCTGGCCAACCTGAATTGGGTGAGAAATCTTGTTGGATTTTTTACTGTAGGGCCATATAAAGCCTTGACCCCCCCCAAAACACAAAAGAATTTGGAAGTAGAGTTTATTTAACAAGATGTTAAACTTCCAGCTCTGATCCACATGGCTGTCTCAACCAAAGTGCCTAGCATACTGTCTTGGTGTACCTGGTGTGGAGGGTGCCATCTTATGTCTGAAAACAAAATATAACAAACGCTTCACAAAATGGCTGCTTTTAAACAGTATAGGCCAGTTTAACATGGAGCATAGGGAAGAAAGATACACGTTTAAATACATGGGGGCAGATTCACTAAAGGGCGAAGTGGCTAATGCTAGCGACATTTCACCAGAAATCCTAACCACAGGGACATTGCCAATTTACTAACAGGTGTAGACGACAACTCACTAGCGAACAGGACCGTTGCTGGCGTTCGTTCACACTATGAACTGTGTTGGTGTTATTTTTTCAATAAAAAGAAAATTTTTTTTTTTAAAAGGTGCCATTTTCTACAACTCTCTTCAATGCATTATCAATACTTGATTTGTATATATTATTCCTGATATAAAAACAAGGAATAACAGTGTATAATCATGCTATAATCGTGCTGTGGCAAATATGCTCCCTGTATATTGTGGTTTATTCTGGAGGAAATATTCTAATTACAGTATTGCTTATAGTTTATACCATTTGATTTTCAGTTTGTCAGTCTTGACCTACCTAACACATAAAGCATTTCTAGCAATATGACATGATAACTTTCTACCATGGAAAAAACTGAGAAACAAAATGAAACAAGTTCAATAAAATTTGCCAGATTATGGTGCTCAAATAGAAGTGTCCAACCTCAACACCTGTACACATTTGGTTTAAGCTGTTTACTACCTGTATGTGCCATCACTAAGGGGCCTATTTATTAAAACTCTGTTGGAAGATGATCAACTGATTCACATCAGAAAAGGATCTACAGCAAAAGGTATGTGGAATGCACTACAGGCACTTCATAAGAGACTAAACTTAAACAGTAAACTGTATCTGCTATACAGCATGAGACTGCAGAAAATTCAGGAAATGCAGGAACATTTAAATGCAACTTCAAATGCAGAACAGCTCAGAGGAATAATGGAGGAAATTAAAGGACAAGGAAAGCCTAAAATATAATAAGGCTAGAAATGCTGTATTTTGTATACTAAACATAAGCATGAACTTACTGCACCACAAAGCCTAATCAAACAAATGATTTATGCTTTCAAAATTGGCCATAGGGGGGCTGTCATCTTGTAACTTTGTTAAACATCTTTGCCTGACCCTGCACATGCTCAGTGTGGTCTGGGCTGCTTAGGGATCATCATAAACAAAGCTGCTTGAATTCTGCATGGCTGGTAAGTAAGGTGGGGGCTCCCCCTGCTGTAAATGATGCCAACCTCCCAAACAAATTCTGGGGAGAAGCAATAACCACAGCAACATACCTACAAAACCAACAAGGGAAAGTTGTGCTCACCACTAGTTTTTAAAATCCTTAAGAATTCTATAGTTTCATTATACATTTTGGCTGCCCTTTTATTAGACACCAGTGGGATCACCTGACTATAGTTGGAGAGGGTGGGAGCTACAACATGGAGCTGGTCACTGCTCCTGTATAACTATAACAAACAAGGGAAAGTTGCGCTCACCACTATTTTTTAAAACCATTAGGCGGGGGTGCAATGAGGGTGTGACCACAAAATACATATAGTCAACTACAAGAGGTCCTCTGCACTCAACCCATTATCAATATATTTAAGACAGAGACATTTTATGCATACTGCTACTAAAAAATGCCTTACACTTTAAACAACACAGGGATTGTTTGTCCATATATTGCAATATATTTAAGCTGGCCAACTACGTCAAAGTCATCCCATATCTGGCCAGTCCTATGCTCAATTTTCATCTGATTCATTAAGAATTCTATAGTTTCATTATACATTTCATAAAAGGGACGAATACCTTTTATCTGCAACTTACTAGCTGCTTTCAAAGTAAAACTCCCAAACTTGGCTTCCCTTTTATTTTGGGAGATTTACTTTGAAAGCAGCTAGTAAGTTGCAGGTAAAACGTATTCGTCCCTTTTATAAAATGTATAATGAAACTATAGAATTCTTTATGAATCAGATGAAAATTGAGCATAGGACTGGCCAGATATGGGATGACTTTGATGTAGTTGGCCAGCTTAAATAAATTGCAATATATGGACAAACAATCCCTGTTTTGTTTAAAGGGTAAGGCATTTTTCAGTAGCAGTATGCACAAAATGTCTCTGTCTTAAATATATTGATAATGGGTTGAGTGCTGAGGACTCTTGTAATTGTCTATATGTATTTTGTGGTCACAGCCTCGCTTCACCCCCCGCCTAATGGTTTTAAAAACTAGTGGTGAGCACAACTTTCCCTTGTTTGTTATAGTTCTACAGGAGCAGTGACCAGCTCCATGTTGTAGCTCCCACCCTCTCCAACTATAGTCAGGTGATCCCACTGGTGTCTAATGAAAGGGCAGCCAAGTTTGGGAGTTTTACTTTGAAAGCAGCTAGTAAGTTGCAGGTAAAACGTATTTGTCCCTTTTATAAAATGTATAATGAAACTATAGAATTCTTAATGAATCAGATGGAAATTGAGCATAGGACTGGCCAGATATGGGATGACTTTGACGTAGTTGGCCAGCTTAAATATATTGCAATATATGGACAAACAATCCCTGTTTTGTTTAAAGGGTAAGGCATTTTTCTGTATGCAAGTAAGAAACCTAGATGTGAAAACTGCATTTCTTAATGGTGAAATTGATGAAGACCTTTACATGGAACAACCACCTGGTTTTGTGAATCCAGAAACCATAGATTTGGTATGCAAGCTTCTTAAGGGCCTATATGGACTTAAACAAGCTGTCAGAGCCTGGAATGATAAAATAAATCAAGTCATTTTACATGGAGGATTTTCCAGAAGCAAGGCAGATCCATGTCTTTACAGTAAGAAAGAAGTCAACAGATGGATATATGTATTGATCTATGTGGATGATGTTTTAGTCTGTTATGAGCAAGAAGGGGACAGTGATGATATTGTTCAGATACTAAAGGCAAACTTTGAAATGCAGGATTTGGGAAATGTCACATATTACCTTGGAATACAAATTGAGAGAGATGAGGATGGAAGTTTCCTACTTAATCAGAAAATTAAAATTCAAGAACTGATAACCTATTGTGGAATGGAGGAAGCAAAGGAAGTGAAAACGCCTATGGAAGTTGAATATCTGAAAAACAAATGGTGAGCGATTGTTGACAGACAACCACCAATATCGAAAGGTTTTTGGCAAATTGTTTTTCATAGTGACAGTGACAAGACCAGACATTGCTGTAGCAGTAGGAATACTTTGCAGAAAAGTTTCAGCTCCATCACATCGTGATTGAAATGCGGTAAACCGTATCATAAAATACCTGTAATAAAAAGTACTTGCCCTGGTGGTCTAGTGGGGGGACACCCGCCACAAGCTCTTTCCATTGCCGCATCCTCTTCCGTACTGAATAACTAGGGTGCGCGCGGTGCGCCTCTGTGTAATTTACAGGCGCATTCACCCTGGCGTCATTACGCCAGTGCGCAGTGGCACGAAATTCTAATGTATTTAAAGCCACAGTACACTACCCTCATTGCCCGTTATAGGATTTGTTTCCTGGTGCTGTTAGCTGTTGCTATTCTGTTTGAACCTCTTCCTGATTACCTGTTTTGACCCCTGTCTGGCTTTTTGATGATTCTACATTCTGTATCCTGACCCCTTGCCTGATTACTGACTTCGATTCTGCTTAACCCCTCTGATTGACTTCCTGGTTTGACCTTTGTCTGCCTGACTTTGTTTATTCTCTGCCTGCCCGACCAAGCCCGATCTGACTACTCTATTGCCTAACATCTTGTACCGCAACCTTTGGCCTAAAAGACTCTCGCTAACAGTCGTGCCCCTCTGCCTATCCAGAACCCCTAGCCTTGCACCTCTCGTTTAAGTCCTGGTGGCATCCAAGTAGCTGAGGGCTCCTCCCGAGGCCAAAGGCAGTCACACTACAGGTGAAGTACAAGCCAAGACCAGGGTGCTTGCCATTTATTATGGTGTTGGGTGCCGACCGTGACAATACCTGAAAGGGACTATCAATAATAAGATCAAATTACCAGCAATACACATAGCAAAGTTAACTGGTTATGTAGATGCAGACTGGGCAGGTGATGTAAAAGATCACAAGTCAACTACAGGATTTTTAAACTTGGAAAAGGCACCATATGTTGGACCAGTAGAAAACAAGCCACAGTAGCCTTATCATCAACGGAAGCTAAATATATTGCAGCAGCACAATCTTGTCAAGAAGTTATCTGGTTATATCAACTCTTGATGTCTCGTGTATGGAGATACACGAACCAACCCTACTCTTGGAAGACAACCAAGGATGTATTAAGTTGTCACAAACAGAAAAGGTGAACCAGCGTACTAAACATATTGATGTGAAATATCACCTTTTGAGGGACTCAACAGTCAGAGACTGTTCCAGTGCATGTTACTTAATGCAGGGAGGGTCTATTGTTGCTTAGCAATGTGATGTCATGTTTGACCTGTAACCCTGTGTGATTTTTTTCTTCCTCCTCTTCCTGTGTATACTCTCTATGAAAAGTTCCTGTTGCAGACATGTTATGCTGAGTTCTATAAAGTAACCAAGTTACAGTTCACACAGAAGTTGGTCTGTCCTCACTTACAGAGAAGCTGCACATCAGTTCAGATCAGCTCTCTGCTAACAATAAGTTAGGTTGAGAAAGACAGAAAATGGCTCGATTCGAAGGATTTAATCATTCGATCGATCGATTTTACTTTGACCGCAAATGGCAAAATTCGATGTAAAAAAACTTCAACTTTGATATTCGAAGTTGAAGTATTCCAATTCAATGGTTGAATTTCAAGGCTTTTTTCTGCTTCGAAATTAGACCCTTGATAAATCTGCCCCTTAGTCTTATTTTAAATTAGAGTTGATGATTCTTCTTAAAGTTTTCCCATAGCTCCCATAAGGTAAGATAGTTAATGTGTGTGATCCACCCTGGACTTCATTTGTGATACCGCTCAAGATGAGGATAGCCAATTTAAAGCTATTGTCCACCTTGCTGCTGCTAGGATTTGTGACAGCAATGCATTCTGCAATTTAGTGAGTTTTTTAGAGGGTAGACAGAGCAGAGCATTTTCTAGGTCTGGAGAGAGTTGTGTGTTGAAAATTAGTGATGCCATCAGGAATGTTTCTGTCCATAATTTTGTTACAATTGGGCAATTCATGAGTAAAAGTATGTCCCTTTCTCTTGGCAGTTCCTAAAGCAGGTATCTAAGAAGGTTGGTAAATACTTTTGCTTTTGTATTGGAGTAGTGTACCATGTCATAATTACCTTATATGCTGTTTCTTTAATACTGATATTTGGAGAAAGGTGTTGTATTAAGCTCCAAATTCTCTTCCATTTTTCTGGTGATATAGTAGTGGAAAGATCTTTGTCCCATAATTGTGTATATGTCGGTATGTTTTCCGGGGTTAATTCCCGCCAACTGAGCATAAATCTGTGAAGTTCCCTTAGTAGTGCATTCAGGGTTCTTGCATCTGGATTCAAATAATGAGCTTTCCATAGTTGGTTTAAAGGTGGATTGCTGAATGTAAAAACGTAATAGTTGATTTTAGCGATATAGTCCCACAGAGGGAATGTTATAAGATTCTTGTAAGAGAGCATGTGAGATAAATCCTTTGGTAGTGAGTAAGTCCTTTATTTTGAGATATTTCTTGTTCAACCACCATATGAAAGATTGTGCTGTTAAGCCAGGTGGGAAGTCTGGATTGCCTGTAATTGGTTGCAGATTGCAATGTGATTCATGTTGCAAAAGGTTTTGTTTCACTGATCTCCATATCCTAAAATGCAGTCTTACAATCGGATTTTCTATATTATATGATCGTATATTCTGGCTAGTTAGCCAAAGCAAGGCTGAGGTCTTGATTGGTGAGACAGTAGAATTCTCAAAATCGACCCAGGGTATTGTATTTGATGATGCTTGCCATAGAATTGACTGAGCCATTCTGGCTGCTTTCGATCTCTGTAGGTAAAGTGCGGAATAAGTAAAGGATTTTTGGTAGTATCAACATGCGTAAAGAGGTTATGCGGCCGAACCAGGAGTGTGGCAATTTGTTCCAATAAGTAAGCTTAGATTGCAATTGTCGGATCACTGAAGGAAAATTGGCTTTGTATAAAGTATTATAATCTTTGGTTATTTTGATTCCTAAGTATCCTAGAAAACATTGTTTCCATTGAAATGGAAAATTCAGTTGTAATAATTTGACTTGAGGTGAAGGTATATGAATTGGCATGGCTTCCGTTTTATTTAAATTAACCTTAAAGGGCACCAATCATGACCAAAATCATTTACTAAGTAAATACACTATGTGAAAGTTCAAGAAATCCGATTTTTAAAACAGTTGGAATTGTTTGTATAATGTAAATGATCAGCTCACTATTCCTTCTGCAAGATCTCCCCTATCTCCACTGCAGTTCTAGCTGAGGCAGCCATCTTGGATTTCACTGGCTCCTCCTACCTATATCTTCCCAGCCAACTGTAGCTCTGAAATCTCGCACATGCTCAGTTGAAATTCCTTGTTGCTTATCAACCCTTCTAAGCTATTTTCAAATCAGCCAAACCTGTGTGTTAGCTGCTGTTCAGTAGTGCTGCCACCTGCTGGAAGTTAGTGTGTGCCCTTCATTTGCATAATGACATCACAGCAGGGGACAAGATAGGGAAATCTCCTGATACTTCTAGTGGAGGAGTTTACTAAAACAAGGCATTCTGGGTAGAATACTCAAAGCAGTGTTACAATCTGAGCATGCTCCTGAAATTTGCATATTAGAGTCTCTGTTATAGTCTCAGTATGGCCTCCCTCAGTGAAAGAACCCATTTGACAAAGTAAGGGATTTTTTTAAAACATGCGGTTTTTTCAAAAAACTATATATGTAGTTTGATTAAACGTGTTTAGCTTGTACTGGTCAGATTGTTAATATGTGTTTGATTTTGGCTTTGATAGGTGCCCTTTAAGGCCTGAAATGAGTTGAAATGTATCCAATTTTTGAAAAAGATTGGGAAGCCTGGTTAACGGATTATTTATTGTCAGGCATAGGCCATCTGCATAAAGGCCAAGTTTGTAATTTTTGTGCCCTTGTTGTAGCCTTTGATATTAATTTCTTCTCGTATTATACATGCAAGCGGCTCTATTGCAAGGGCAAAGAGGAGTGGGGAAAGTAGGCACTCATCTCGTTCCTCTGTTAATTTTGAAATTTGAGGATGGTATATTAAACATTTTTATCGAGGCCATAGGGTTATTATAAAAAACACGTAAGCCATCTACAAAAGGGCCTGATATATTGTATCTGGGGAGAATATTAAACAAGTATGGCAACGATACAGAGTCATATGCTTTGTAAATATCTAGCATAAGTATTAGTAAAGGGGATTTTGTTACATTGGCATCATGAATTATATTAATCAATCTTCGAAAAGCATCTGAAGTTTGCCTGCCTTGGATAAATCCAGACTGATCATTGTGTATCAACTTTGGCATCAATTTATTTAGTCGAAGGCAGAGAATTTTGGAGAATAATTTTACAACATTCAAGACTGATATGGGTCTGTAGTTCTGTACTTTAGTTGGGTCTGTATTCGGCTTTGGTAAAAGGGATAAGTTGGCCTGAAGCATATCTAAAGGAATCGAATGTCCTGCTAACATGTTGTTGAATAACACAAAGAGGCAGATTTAACAAGGGTCGAATTTCAAAGTGGAAAATACTTTGAAATTTGACCATCAAATAGAATCCTCCGACATTCGAATTCGGAGTCGGAGGATTTTATTCATCGTACATCGTACATCGTATCGTACATCAATTTTATCGTACGATTTTCCTTCGAAACCCAAAAACTTAGAAATATGCTCTAGCAGGTCGCCATAGGCTAACATAGCACTTCGGCAGGTTTAAGTTGGCGAAGTATTGAATTCGAAGTTTTTTTAAAGAGACAGTACTTCGATTATCGAATAGTCAAACGATTTTACTTCGAATCGAAGTCGAAGTAAATTCGAAGTCATAGTATCCTATTTGATGGTCAAAGTTTCCTAAAATTTTTTCGAAAATTCCCTCAAATTCACTTCGACCCTTGATAAATCTGCCCCTAAGAGATGTGGAATTAGGAATTCCTGATTTTTTGTAATAGCTGGAGGGTAGCCCATCTGGTACAGGACTCTACTTATTTTTAAGGGTATGAATAGCTTGTTTAGTTTCTTCTTCTTCAGATATAGGATTATTAAGCAATTCCTTTTCCGATGAAGAAAATTTGGGGAGTTTGATTTGATCAAGATATTGATCCCTTATTTGTCTATCTGGCAAAGCAGTTGTAACATACAAGTTTTCATAGAATTTGTGAAATTCCTGAGATATATCGGCTGGTTTATTAAAGGAAAACTATACCCCCAAAATGAATACTTAAGCAACAGATAGTTTATATCAAATTGAATGACATATTAAAGAATCTTACCAAACTGGAATATATATTTACATAAATATTGCCCTTTTACATCTCTTGCCTTGAACCACCATTTCGTGACTCTATCTGTGCTGTCTCAGAGATCACCTGACCAGAAATACTACAACACTAACTGTAACAGGTAGAAGTGAGGAAGCAAAAGGCAGAACTCCTGTTAACTCTGTTAATTGGCTCATGTGACCTTACAGGTGGTTTGCTTTAAGATGGGTGCCAGAGGGTGTAATTATGGTTGTTATAGGGCGATAGCCTTGTTAATTTTTCAGTTTATTTGCTAAGTATCAGTTTGGCTTATCCTTCAATAAAAACAACTTTTGTTGTGTCCATCTAAAAGCTTTCTCTGCCTTTTTTTGTAATAATGTTTTCATTTGTTGTCTAGTTTTATTTAATTTATCCAAAGTGGAGGGGGATGAAGTCAGATTCCAATCTTCTTATTTGACTTTCCAGGTAATTATTTGTTTGAATAAATTCTTTCTTTTTTTGGGTAGCCAATTTTATGAAGGAACTTCTTATAACTGCCTTATGGGCGGCCCATATAGTACCCATTGAGAGTTCTTCATCTATATTATTTTCCCAGTATTCCTGTAGATCATCTATAATTGTAGATGTCAGGGTGGTATCAGTTAGGAGGGATTCATTTAACCATCATGCATGCCTGGTTTGAGCTGACTTTGAAAGAGAACGTATTATCATCACAGGGGCATGGTCAGACCATGTCATAGGAAGTATATTTGCTAAGGTGATTTGTTGTAATATGTGTTGTGCCACTAATATGTGATCAATCCTGGAATAAGAATTATGTACGGGGAGTAAAATGTGAAGTCTACTATGTTTGGATTCAGCGAGCGCCAAGAATCTATTAGTGAACAATCTTGAAATATTCTTTCGAGATATTTTGGTGCTGCAAGTGAGCTGCTATTTGACCCTGATGAGCGGTCTAAATTGGGGTTCATCACTAAATTGAAATCACCTAAAACAAATACCAAACCTTTCATATGTATTTCATATGTAGGGATGTAGCGAACGTCGGAAAAAAAGTTCGCGAACATATTCGCGAACTTGCGCAAAAACGCGAGCGGTTCGCGAACGGTTCGCGAACCCCATAGACTTCAATGGGAAGGCGAACTTTAACATCTAGAAAAGACATTTCTGGCCAGAAAAATGATTTTAAAGTTGTTTAAAGGGTGCAACGACCTGGACAGTGGCATGCCAGAGGGGGATCAAGGGCAAAAATGTATCTGAAAAATCTGCCTGTGTGTGCTTGGAAGAGATAGTGTAGGGGGAGAGCTGTTAGTGATTTCAGGGACAGATGATAGTAAGTTTGCTGGCTAGTAATCTGCTTGATACTGCTCTGTATTGGAGGGACAGAAGTCTGCAGGGATTTGAGGGACATTTTAGCTTAGGTAGCTTTGCTGGCTAGTAATCTACTGTTCTCTTTAAACAACTGCCATACGTTGACCTTGTAGGCATTGTTTGCCCAGTTTTTTTGGACGCAGCCACTGAAGCACAGTTGCCAGAAAAAATATGCCATATAAATGCTGAAAATAGTCATTTTTCGCCATACGTTGACCTTGTAGACATTGTTTGCCCAGTTTTTTTGGACGCAGCCACTGAAGCACAGTTGCCAGAAAAATTATGCCATATAAATGCTGAAAATAGTCATTTTTTTGGTCGCAGCCACTGAAGCACAGTTGCCAGAAAAATTATGCCATATAAATGCTGAAAATATAAATTTTTTTGGTTGCAGCCACTGAAGCACAGAGGCCAGAAAAATTATGCCATATAAATGCAGAAAATATGCATTTTTTTGGTTGCAGCCACTGAAGCACAGAGGCCAGAAAAATTATGCCATATAAATGCAGAAAATAAGAATTTTTTTGGATGCAGCCACTGAAGCACAGTTGCCAGAAAAAATATGCCATATAAATGCTGAAAATAGTCATTTTTTGCCATACGTTGACCTTGTAGACATTGTTTGCCCAGTTTTTTTGGTTGCAGCCACTGAAGCACAGAGGCCAGAAAAAATTAAACCAGTAGGGTTTGCACCCTAGTTTGTAACGGTGGCGGAGGGAGGAGGAGGACGCTAAAGGACAGCTGTGTGTGGAGTCATGAGGCTTGAAGAGAAGGACAGCTGCATAGAAGTCAGAACAAGTCTTCCGGCGTGCAGTAACCCTCCGAGATCCACCCCTCATTCATTTTAATAAAGGTCAGGTAATCGACACTTTTGTGACCTAGGCGAGTTCTCTTCTCAGTTACAATCCCTCCTGCTGCACTGAAGGTCCTTTCTGAGAGCACACTTGAGGCTGGGCAAGACAAGAGGTTCATGGCAAATTGTGACAGCTCTGGCCACAGATCAAGCCTGCGCACCCAGTAGTCCAGGGGTTCATCGCTCCTCAGAGTGTCGATATCTGCAGTTAATGCCAGGTAGTCCGCTACCTGCCGGTCGAGGCGTTCTTTGAGGGTGGATCCAGAAGGGTTGTGGCGCTGCCTTGGACAGAAAAACATTTGCATGTCTGACGTTACAGACTGGCCAAAGGGCTTTGTCCTTGCAGGTGTGCTCGTGGCAGGATTACTGGCACCTCTGCCCCTGGAATGTTGATGAGTTCCTGAAGTGACATCACCCTTAAAAGCATTGTACAACATGTTTTGCAGGCTGGTTTGTAAATGCCGCATCTTTTCGGACTTGTGGTATGTTGGTAACATTTCTGACACTTTATGCTTGTACCGAGGGTCTAGTAGCATTGCGACCCAGTACAGGTCCTTCTCCTTAAGCCTCTTGATACGGGGGTCCTTCAACAGGCATGACAGCATGAAAGACCCCATTCTCACAAGGTTGGATGCAGAGCTATCCATCTCCGCTTCCTCATTATCAAGGACTGCATCATCCACGGTCTCCTCCCCCCAGCCACGTACAAGACCAGGGGTCCCCAAAAGGTCACCACTAGCCCCCTGGGAAGCCTGCTCCTGTTGGTCCTCCTCCTCCTCCTCCACAAAGCCACCTTCCTCCTCTGACTCCACTTCTGGCACCTCTCCCTGCGTTGCAGCAGGTGCCTGGGTTCGTTCTGGTGATTCCGACCAGAAATCGTGCGCTTCCAGCTCCTCGTCACGCTGGTCTACAGCCTCATCTGTCACTCGTCGCACGGCACGCTCCAGGAAGAAAGCGAAGGGTATTAGGTCGCTGATGGTGCCTTCGGTGCGACTGACCATATTTGTCACCTCTTCAAAAGGTCGCATGAGCCTGCAGGCATCGCGCATAAGCACCCAGTAACGGGGGAAAAAAATCCCCAGCTGTGCAGATCCAGTCCTACCACCCAGTTCAAAAAGGTACTTGTTGACGGCCCTTTGTTGTTGCAGCAGACGTTCCAACATAAGGAGCGTTGAATTCCAGCGAGTCTGGCTGTCAGAAATCAAACGCCTGACTGGCATGTTGTAGCGCTGCTGAATGTCAGCAAGGCGTGCCATGGCTGTGTAGGAACGTCTGAAATGGGCCGACACCTTTCTGGACTGGGTGAGAACGTCCTGGAATCCTGGGTACTTGGAGACAAAACGTTGGACTATTAAATTTAACACATGTGCCATGCAGGGCACATGTGTTAAATTGCCTAGTCTCAACGCTGCCAACAGATTGCTTCCATTGTCACACACCACTTTTCCGATCTGCAGTTGGTGTGGGGTCAGCCACCGATCGGCCTGTGACTGCAGAGATGACAGGAGTACAGATCCGGTATGGTTTTTGCTTTCCAGGCACGTCATCCCCAAGACAGCGTGACAACGGCGTACCTGGCACGTCGAATAGCCTAGGGGGAGCTGGGGGTGCACAGGTGTGGAGGAGGAGAAGGAGGACCCAGCAGCAGAGTAAGAAGAAGAAGAAGACGAGGTAGAGAGCGATGGAGGAGTAGAGGTGGTGGCAGAACCGCGTGCAATCCGTGGCGGTGACACCAACTCCACTGTTGTTGTTGAGCTACCCATTCCCTGCTTCCCAGCCATTACCAAGTTCACCCAGTGGGCAGTGTAGGTGACATACCTGCCCTGACCATGCTTGGAGGACCATGCGTCAGTAGTCATATGGACCTTTGGCCCAACACTAAGTGACAGAGATGCGGTAACTTGGCTCTGCACATGTTGGTACAGGTGTGGTATTCCCTTTTTAGAAAAAAAATTGCGGCTGGGTACCTTCCACTGCGGTGTCCCAATTGCTACAAATTTGCGGAAGGCCTCAGAGTCCACCAGCTGGTATGGTAAAAGCTGGCGGGCTAAGAGTGCAGACAAGCCAGCTGTCAGACGCCGGGCAAGGGGGTGACAGTCAGACATTGGCTTCTTACGCTCAAACATGGCCTTCACAGAAACTTGGCTGGTGGCAGATGACTGGGAATGGGAACAGGTGGTCAAGGTGGAAGGCGGAGTGGAGGGTGGTTCAGACGGGTCAAGGAGAGCAGAGGTAGAGCAGTAAGATGCTGGACCAGAAGGAGTGTGGCTTTTAGTTTGCCTGTTGCCTTTGAGGTGTTGCTCCCAAAGTGCTTTGTGCTTGCCGCTCATGTGCCTTCGCATAGAAGTTGTACCTATGTGGCTGTTGGGCTTACCAAGGCTCAGTTTCTGACTGCACTCATTGCAAATTACAATGCTTTTGTCAGAGGCACACACATTAAAAAAATCCCACACTGCTGACTTTTTGGAAGTGTGCGATCTGGCGGTAACAGTAGAAGTTGGCGGAGTTGGCGGTATTGGCGGCAATGGCGGGTGCGTTGGCCGGCTGAACACAGGTGCCGATACATGTTGTTGCCCTACTGATCCCTGCGGGCTGTCCTCCCTGCTTCTTCTAAGTCTTATTCTCCTACTGCCTCTCTGACTCTCCGTCTCTCCATCTGAACTACCCTCCTCTTGCTCTCTTCTACTAGGCACCCACAAAACATCAATCTCCTCATCATCATTCTCCTCAGATGCATCAATTTCTTCTGACACATCACAGAAGGAAGCAGCAGCGGGGACCTCCTCCTCATCACTCATTATGTCCATCTCTATCGTGTTCTCTGCCAGAATTAAATCTGGTGTAAGGTCCTCATCTCCTTCATCTTCTTCTGGCAATAATGGTTGCGCATTACTCAGTTCAAGAAACTCATGGGAAAATAACTCCTCTGACCCCAGTGAAGAAGGGGCACCGGTGGTGGAGGAAGTGTTACGTGGGGTGGCCATAGCAGTGGAGGATGAGGAGGATGTTGTGGTAAAGTTAGAAACGGTAGAGGATGGGGTGTGCTGTGTAAGCCAGTCAACTACCTCTTCAGCATTTTGGGAGTTCAGGGTCATTGGCTTTTTAAAACTGGGCAATTTGCTAGGGCCACAGGATTGCATAGCAGCACGGCCCCTAGCACGGCCTCTGCGTGGCGGCCTGCCTTTGCCTGGCATTATTTTTAAAAAAACAACAACAACAACAAAAACTCAGTTGGTTTTTCTGGAAACGATAATACACACAGCTAGATGGCGGGTTGAAGAAAACACTGTGCAAATAATGCCTACAAAGTCAACGTATACACTACTACAGCGGTGGATACGGATTACGTAAAATATATGAATGCTGCTTGAAAAAAAGTAACTCAAGTGGTTTTTCTAGAGACGATAATATTATCAATATTTAGACAAAATGTGAACAAGGTCACACAGCTCGATGGCGGGTTGAAGAAAACAGTGTGCAAATAATGCCTACAAGGTCAACGTATACACTACTACAGCGGTGGATACGGATTACGTAAAATATATTATGGCTGCTTGAAAAAAGTGACTCCGGTGTTTTTTCTGGAGACGGTAATATTATGGATATTTAGACAGAATGTGAACAAGGTCACACAGCTCGATGGCGGGTTGAAGAAAACAGTGTGCAAATAATGCCTACAAGGCCAACGTATACACTACTACAGCGGTGGATACGGATTACGTAAAATATATGAATGCTGCTTGAAAAAAGTGACTCCGGTGTTTTTTCTGGAGACGGTAATATTATGGATATTTAGACAGAATGTGAACAAGGTCACACAGCTCGATGGCGGGTTGAAGAAAACAGTGTGCAAATAATGCCTACAAGGCCAACGTATACACTACTACAGCGGTGGATACGGATTACGTAAAATATATGAATGCTGCTTGAAAAAAGTGACTCCGGTGTTTTTTCTGGAGACGGTAATATTATGGATATTTAGACAGAATGTGAACAAGGTCACACAGCTCGATGGCGGGTTGAAGAAAACAGTGTGCAAATAATGCCTACAAGGCCAACGTATACACTACTACAGCGGTGGATACGGATTACGTAAAATATATGAATGCTGCTTGAAAAAAGTGACTCCGGTGTTTTTTCTGGAGACGGTAATATTATGGATATTTAGACAGAATGTGAACAAGGTCACACAGCTCGATGGCGGGTTGAAGAAAACAGTGTGCAAATAATGCCTACAAGGCCAACGTATTCACTACTACAGCGGTGGATACGGATTACGTAAAATATATGAATGCTGCTTGAAAAAAGTGACTCCGGTGTTTTTTCTGGAGACGGTAATATTATGGATATTTAGACAGAATGGGAACAAGGTCACACAGCTCGATGGCGGGTTGAAGAAAACAGTGTGCAAATAATGCCTACAAGGCCAACGTATACACTACTACAGCGGTGGATACGGATTACGTAAAATATATGAATGCTGCTTGAAAAAAGTGACTCCGGTGTTTTTTCTGGAGACGGTAATATTATGGATATTTAGACAGAATGTGAACAAGGTCACACAGCTCGATGGCGGGTTGAAGAAAACAGTGTGCAAATAATGCCTACAAGGCCAACGTATACACTACTACAGCGGTGGATACGGATTACGTAAAATATATGAATGCTGCTTGAAAAAAGTGACTCCGGTGTTTTTTCTGGAGACGGTAATATTATGGATATTTAGACAGAATGGGAACAAGGTCACACAGCTCGATGGCGGGTTGAAGAAAACAGTGTGCAAATAATGCCTACAAGGCCAACGTATACACTACTACAGCGGTGGATACGGATTACGTAAAATATATTATGGCTGCTTGAAAAAAGTGACTCCGGTGTTTTTTCTGGAGACGGTAATATTATGGATATTTAGACAGAATGTGAACAAGGTCACACAGCTCGATGGCGGGTTGAAGAAAACAGTGTGCAAATAATGCCTACAGGGCAAATAATGCCTAAAAGGTCAACTTATACACTACTACAGCGGTAGTAAAATAAAAAAAAGTAAAATAAAAAAAAAATGAATATTAAAAAAAAAAAATTAAAGTTGGTGCTGCTGAACTACTAGGAGCAGCAGATTAGCACACCAGTCCCACTCCCCAACACTGCTAGACTAATAGCACTGGGCTCTTATAGTAGTAGTAGTAGTAGTAGTAGTAGTAGTAGTAGTAAAACAACAAAAAAATAAATAAAAGCAGTCCTTACAAGGACTACTGTTATTGCAGCAGTCAGCAGATGAGATCAGAAGCAGGACAGCTGCCCACTGCAGCTACATACAGAGCACTGCAGTAGAAGGTAGATTACTAGCCAGCAAAGCTACCTAAGCTTAAATGTCCCTCAAACCCCTGCAGACTTCTGTCCCTCCAATAACAGAGCAGTATCAAAACGATTACTAGCCAGCAAACTTTCAACTGTCCCTGAAATCACTAACAGGCAGCAGCTCTCTCCCTACACTATCTCTTCAGCACACACAGGCAGAGTGAAAAAACGCTGCAGGGCTTCGGTTTTTATAGGGAAGGGGAGTGGTCCAGGGGAGAGCTTCCTGATTGGCTGCCATGTACCTGCTGGTCTGGGGTGAGAGGGCAAAAAAAAGCGCCAACAATGGCGAACCCAAAATGGCGAACGTCGCGCGACGTTCGCGAACTTCCGGCGAGCGCGAACACCCGATGTTCGCGCGAACAAGTTCGCCGGCGAACAGTTCGCGACATCTCTATTCATATGTATTTGTAGCAACTTAAAGACCTCAATGTAAAATTGATTTGTCCCTACTGACGGTGCATACAAATTGAGAAGCGAATATTGAATTCTAAGGATTTAACGCGAATGAAGTAAAAATCGTTCGAACGATTCGAAGGATTTTAATCGATCGATCAAAGGATTTTTCTTCAATCAAAGAAAACTTGATGGGGAAGGTCCCCATAGGCTAACATTGTACCTCGGTAGGGTTAAACTGCCGAAGTATGTAGTCTAAGTTTTTTTAAAAGAGACAGTACTTCGACTATGGAATGGTCGAATAGTGGAACGATTTTTAGTTTAAATCTTTCGAATCGAAGTCGAAGGTCATAGTAGCCTATTCGATGGTCGAAGTACCCAAAAAAAACTTTGAAATTCAACGTTTTTTTCATTCGAATCCTTCACTCAAGCTTAGTAAATGTGCCCCTACGTGTAACAATTTTCACATCCATAACTTTTTGCAGTGAGATTGCTTAATGAAAAAAATATGTTGCAAAAGGACCACATCTAATCATATTACCATATCTAGTAATCATTATAAAGACCCAGTTAGATATAATTAACCTCAGCTTTACATAGGCCATCATAGAATTGCATTTAATGGAGAACATTCATAGAATAGTTTGAATATAAACCTGTTTAACTGTAGAATTTTTTCTGCTTAAACCATATTTAACAGCATTATCTATGATTAAAAATGCATTGTCAAACAATATTGTCAACCACGTGGCACAAGCATTAGTGATAGAAAGACATAAAACATTATTATGACACCCATATAATTAACCTGAAAGTCAAGGACTTTTTCTTTTGGTATGTCTTTTTGTAAAGAAAATAAAGCATAGGTTAGAATAAATAATCCAAAATACTGTTTGCCAAACCCTGGCTTTTCAAGAAATCGTTTGTCAAAAAAAGTTTCAGAGGTGAACTGTATTGGTTGATCGAACTTAGAAAAACATAAAAAAATATTAAAAAAATCAAAAAATGTAAAAAGAAAAATCAATATTACAAAAAAATGAACTTCTATGCGAGTTAATTCACTCAGGAGGATCGGTACCTGTAAGGCGTAAGGTTCACTGAACCTACGATCCTTAGGGGGTGAGGGATACATAACTCACACTGTTTCACCGATTCCCATCCACATCACCTCTTGCAGTTTTAATATGTTGTGATGTCGGGACAAAAGTATAAATCCTCTTCTGAAACTCCATAAACTTGATGTGGTTATCAAGGAGAGTTGGACACAGAGCTAGTGGATCTTGGAGAAATAGGCGTTGTCATCTTGAGTTTCGTTGCTGCTTTTTTCGTAATTTTTTTTCCCATATTGGTTGCAATGTAGATGAATTCTCTGGCAGTTTCTTTCTCGGGGAGCCTGAATGTGTAAGGCCTAGTTTTATCAGAAAGGAGTGCCCATCTGCTGGATCAGTTATGGAGTGCTGTATTCCATTTTTGACTACTGTTAAGCGAAACGGAAACCCCCATCGATACTTCAATCCTGCTTGTGTAAGGTTTGCTGTGACATTTTTCAGCTCTCTGCGTTTCAATAGGGTAGTTGGAGCTATGTCAGGAAATATCTGAATCGGGGCTTCGTCTATTTCCACTGCTTCATTCGTTCTAGCAGACCTTAAAAAATCTTTTAAAATAATGTAAGTGGGCTATAATGTCCCTAGGGGGGTCTGCATTTGTTTGCTTAGGTCAGAGGGCTCGATGGACCCTGTCTATCAGCAGGAGGTCTGAAGAATATTCAGGTAATAGTTTAGCAAATAACAGTTCAAAAAGTTTAGGTAGGTATGTATGGGTCTCTGGTATATTACGCAACCTAATATTGTTCCGTCGTGACCTATTCTCTAAATCCTCTGTATGGTTAGTTAGGGATACTACTGACCTTTACAGTGAGGATACACGAGTGACCATCTCATCGTGTTTGGTCTCAAGGAAATCAGTGTGGGAACCCAAAACCACAATTTCCATTTTTAGATCTGAAATAGCAGATCGTAGTTCTGCTTGGAAGGTAGTAGTCATCTTTTGTAGTAAAGAATCAAGACTTTTATCTAGCACTGTTTTAGTTAGGCAGGATGTGTGCTCAATACTTTCCCTCGCCTCTGATGATCCGGCGCCATCTTGTTTCTTCGGCTGTCGTATGCCGTTTAAAGAAATTTCCAGGATCTCTTTGAGGTCGGGTATGCTGAGAAGCCATTCTATATTAACTTAAAAGGCGTAGTGGTCAAAAATTTCTATAGGAAAACAGGCAAATAAGTGTCCCTTCAGTGTTTGTAGCTGCGTTGGTCCAGGAGCTCTCGGTATCTGCTTCCTTACTGCATGGCGTTAGGCTCCACCCCCTTCAACTATTTTTTTAACTATGTAACTATGTTGGCAGATGTGTTTTCCTATACATTGTATGTGTTCATAGTGCATCTAGTGCATCTAGTTCATAGACAGAACACATAGGAGAGCACAGGCAGATATATAGAGGGGTCCTTTTACTAAAGTGCGGTAAATTTGATTTTAAGTTTATGCATGTTATCGCTGAGAATATTTTCCTCCAGAACATTCGCAGCGACTAAGTTTACTCAACAGCGATGCGCTCAGAAGTCATTGCGATCACTTGCGGTAACTACGTTAACGAACCAGCTTACTTTGGTGGTAATTTTAGCGGTTACGAATTTTCTGGCGACAAATTACAATTTTGCGAATATTTATGCTATAAAATAGTCTTGTTTTATTGCGGTTATTATGGCAATTTTTACTGTGACATTTATGGCCAAAAATGCATCTTCAAAACTCATAAACTTTATTGACTGATGATTATACCATCCAACAACATTACCAGAGTAACACCAATCAAACATGTATGCATCATATAAACCCTTCTGCCAATAGAATCATATGAACAAGAAATCATACCAGTCAATCTCTTTGCTTCATAGAAATGCACAGATAAGTGTAGCCAATCACAATGAAACCAAAAAAGCATAGAGGCTGACGAATCCTTGGACTGTGATACCCGCTGCCAATAAAACACCTCTGAGCTGAATAGGGATGTAGCGAACTGTTCTGCGGCGAACTTGTTCGCGCGAACATCGGCTGTTCGCGTCCGCCGCAAGTTCGCGAACGTCGCGCGACGTTCGCCAATAGGCGTTCGCGTCAAAATCGTTCGACCATTCGGTCGCTAAAATCGAATGATTTTCGTTCAATTCGAACGAAAATCGTTCGATCGAACGATTAAAAATCCTTTGATTCGGATGTTCGAAGTTCGCGAACTGTTCGCGAACTGTTCGCATTTTTTGCCGGTGTTCGCGAACGGCGTTCGCGAACACATACTCGGCGGTTCGCTACATCCCTAGAGCTGAACTGCTGCTATTGCAGCAGATAGAAGCAGAAGGCAAAATATCCTGTCAGCAATAGCTACAGATCTCTCTCCTGTCAGCAAAGAATGATGGGTAAAAAAAAGTATTATGGGATATTTCCTGCCTCTTGAGAATTTTCTGGCGAAAAAATACTTTTATGCCACTACATAGGTGGCAGTAACATTTTGCTAATATTCTTGCGGAAATTTTGTCTTTTGCACATTTCGCTGTTTAGTAGACCAGGCGTTATTGTGTACCTAGCATTATTTTCAGCAAATGCGATAACTGCCAAAAACATATTTTTGCGCAAGAAAATTCGCAAATTTTTATTTGCCGCAGGTTAGTAAACTGACGAAAACATATTTAGAGACAAATTTGTCTAGATTTTGTGTGCATATTTTTACAGCGCTTTAGTAAACAGACCCCAATACAAACCAAATCTCCCTGTCCCTGTGCTGTTTAGTGCAATGGCACAGAGACATTTTATAGCTATTATACACAGCACTAGCTTGCAGAAGAAGTTGATTTTGCACAGATCAAATCTGTTGCCCTTACAGCCGAGATTATACTGTTGTTTTCAGTTTATGTAAAATATGCATTGCTGAAGTAACTCTAGCGAAAAATTGCCAGCATTCGGGGGCCACGACAAAACTCCAGATTTTAGTGAATTAGCATTGGCTGAGTGCATTTTCTCCTAGCCAAGTGTTGAGCTGGGTGCGAAGTGGATGCTGGCGAATTTTGCTGGTTAGTAATTCTGCCCTTTGGTATTAAAATCAACTTGCTGTCTAATAACATTTAAAGGGGCGGTTTGCCTTTATTACAGTTTTGAAATAAAAACGAATATAGTCATTTAAATCATATTTGCAATTTGATTTAATTATAAAAAAAAATATCATTTTCACACTAGCTACCAGCAAAGGAAGTGCTGCATAGATCCTTGGTTCTCTCCTCTCTGCCCAAGACAGTGGGCTTGCTTTATTTTCTGTATATACAGTACATTGTATGTATATTGTAGTTTATGGTCATTAAGCGCAGGTAACTGACAGTAGCACAGAACATGTGCTGTGAGTCAGCAGAAAATAAGATGGGGATATACTAGGTGCATTTTCATAGGCATAGGGGCAGATTAACTAAATATAACAGATTAGGGAACACCTCCCACCCATGAAAGGTTCCAAGAGATGGTGTGCAGGGTCAAGTAAATAAATCATATAATCAAGAAGAGAGAAAAAGAAATGACCCATATGTCTGCATCCTCCCATCAAACATATCCAATAACTCACAGGTGATTTAATTAATAAAATGTAACTTTTAATAAATTATTAACACTTATTAGCGTGTGAGAAGGACCTGTTATAGGTTTCTAATTGTCAGTATATCAGTCTATGCTGTACCACAGGCACCAGTATTCGCTAACTGCATCAACTGAAATGTGCCTCAGACACCAATACTAGTTGACTGTCTGTCGACTGAACTGTGCCTCAGGCACCAGTACTTAAGTGCATAGATCTTCCTCATTCTTCTTTTACTTACATCATATTTTTTAGTGGAAAAAGTTTCTAAGTCCAAGATAGCCTGCAAAAGTCCTTAAAATGTTTTTTGGGTATCCGGGTTCCCCCATACATTTTCTAACATATGGAACATTAACTATACCGTGGGCTCATGTGTAGGGCATTATAACAACTCTATTTTCTTTAGTAAGGTTCCCTGAACTTATGTAATGTATTTGCTGCAACATATACGTCCATTCAACTCTAAATTTCCCGCTGTATGCAAATTAGCCTGAGCAAAGACCTCTACCAAAGTTGCAATAGGCAGAATTGAACGCTAGCGCATCTTCACTTTGATTTGCTCCCATTGCCGAAGTAAAACTAGCGAAAATTCGCAAGCGTTTGGCACTCTGGACACAACTTCACATTTTAGTAAATTAGCATTGTCTGAGTCTGAAGTGTTGCTATGGCTGAGGAGCCGTCACTGGCAAATTTCCGCCGCTTAGTAATTTTATCTCATAGATCTTCACTGCTAAAGGGCTGTGATTACTTTGAGCAGGTAGTTATAACATATTGATGGGGGTATACTGTCTGTTTAACCAAACATTGAAATTACTTTGTCAGATCAGATCCTATGAAAGGAAAAGGAACTTCTTTTGCGAAAAGCTAGAGAAGTCATCTATATTTTACTAAGTTATTGTCACGACCGGCAGCCGATACCAGAACAAATGCCAAGCACCCTGGTCTCGGCTCGGCTTCACCAGTAGTGTGACCACCGTTGGGCTTCGGGAGGAGCCCTCAGCTTACTTGGGTGCCACCTAGACTTAACGAGGGGTGCAAGGCGAGATGTTCTGGCTGGCGAAGGGGCACGGCTGTTAGCAAAGTCTTTTTGGGCCGAAGGTCACGGTACAAAAGGATAAGGCAGAAGGATGGTCAGACAGGCTGGGTCGAGGCAGGCGGATATCAGAATCGTCAGGCAGGCAAGGGTCAAAACCAGGTTGTCAATCAAGGGGATAAGCAGGAAGAGTTGTCGTAGGCAGGCGAGGGTCAGGATACAGAGTTCAGAGTAGTCTGGATACAGGCAGGGTCAAACACGGATAATCAAGATATAGAATAACAGGAACAGATGCACTAAGGCTCAGAAGCACCAGGAAACAAATCCTATCACGGGCACCGGCTGGGAAACAGAATGGGCCTTAAATAGATTCAAATTTCGCGCCAAACGGGCATCAAAAACGTGCTGGCGCTAATGCGCCGGCGTGCCTGCGCCTTTAGGAGGCGCGCAGGCGCGCCGTGCGCGCCCTAGTTTCCAAGATGGCGCCAGCGCCGGCTCGAGGACCATGCGGCGGGCGTCCCCGCCGCATAGGTAAGTTTCTTACATTACCCCCCTCTCCAGGGGGGCCACTGGACCCCCAGGCTTCCCAGGAAACTTTTGGTGAAATTGCTTCCTAAGACGGTCAGCTCTGATGTCATCAACTGAGACCCAGGAGTTCTCCTCAGGGCCAAAGCCCTTCCATCTGGTAAGATATTGTACTTTACCACGCACAAGGCGGGAATCAAGGAACTCCTGGATCTCAAATTCAGGCTGACCTTCAACCAGCACAGGGAGAGGAACAGAAACAAAACGAACATGGTTAGCAGGTTTTAACAAGGAAACATGAAAAGAGTCTGAAATCTTAAAATTAGCAGGTAACTTAAGACGAATACAAGAAGGGTTGATAATTCAGAAATGGGGTATGGACCAATGAATCTAGGCCCCAATTTGAGAGAGGGAACCTTCAGTTTAATATTCCTAGTAGAGAGCCATACTGAGTCTCCCACTTTATATTGGGGTGCTTCTCTACGGGTTCTGTCAGCAGCTTTTTTCTGAGCTGAGGAAGCTGCTGACAGCGAGTCGTGAACCTGCGACCAAACCCTAGAAAAACGGTCAATACAAGAATTAGCAGAGGGAACAGATCTCTCTCAGATCTAATGATGCATGGTTCACACATGAAGAAATTCAAAAGAGACTTGAACATGTTAAGATTAACAAAGGTCTGGGGCCAGATGGTATTCATCCCAGGGTAATTAGCGAGCTTAGCTCTGTGATTGCCAAACCTCTTTACTTAATTTTTCAGGATTCATTGAGATCTGGCATAGTGCCGAGAGACTGGCGAATTGCTAATGTGGTGCCTCTATTCAAAAAAGGATCCCGTTCTCAGCCTCAAAACTATAGGCCAGTTAGTCTGACGTCAGTATTAGGAAAGCTTTTCGAAGGGTTAATAAAGGATAAGATACTGGACTTCATAGCAAATCATAATATTATGAGTTTGTGCCAGCATGGTTTTATGCATAATAGATCTTGCCAGACTAACTTAATTTCTTTTTACGAGAATGTAAGTAGAGACCTCGATTCTGGGATGGCAGTGGATGTGATTTACTTAGACTTTGCTAAAGCATTTGATACAGTGCCACACAAAAGGTTACTGGTTAAATTAAGGAATGTTGGCCTGGAACATAGTATTTGTACCTGGATAGAGAACTGACTAAAAGATAGACTACAAAGAGTGGTGGTAAATGGAACATTTTCTAATTGGACCAGTGTTGTTAGTGGAGTACCGCAGGGCTCTGTACTAGGTCCCTTGCTTTTCAACTTGTTTATTAATGACCTGGAGGTGGGCATTGAAAGTACTGTTTCTATTTTTGCAGATGATACTAAATTGTGCAGAACTATAGGTTCCATGCAGGATGCTGCCACTTTGCAAAGTGATCTGTCTAAACTGGAAAACTGGGCAGCAAACTGGAAAATGAGGTTCAATGTTGATAAATGCAAGGTTATGCACTTTGGCAAAAATAATATAAATGCAAGTTATACACTAAATGGCAATGTGTTGGGAGTTTCCTTAAATGAAAAGGATCTAGGGGTCTTTGTAGATAACACGTTGTCTAATTCTGGGCAGTGTCATTCTGTGACTACCAAAGCAAATAAAGTTCTGTCTTGCATAAAAAAGGGCATTAACTCAAGGGATGAAAACATAATTATGCCTCTTTATAGGTCCCTGGTAAGGCCTCATCTGGAGTATGCAGTTCAGTTTTGGACTCCAGTCCTTAAGAGGGATATAAATGAGCTGGAGAGAGTGCAGAGACGTGCAACTAAATTGGTTAGAGGGACGGAAGACTTAAATTATGAGGGTAGACTGTCAAGGTTGGGGTTGTTTTCTCTGGAAAAAAGGCGCTTGCGAGGGGACATGATTACACTTTACAAGTACATTAGAGGACATTATAGACAAATGGCAGGGGACCTTTTTACCCATAAAGTGGATCACCGTACCAGAGGCCACCCCTTTAGACTAGAAGAAAAGAACTTTCATTTGAAGCAACGTAGAGGGTTCTTCACAGTCAGGACAGTGAGGTTGTGGAATGCACTGCCGGGTGATGTTGTGATGGCTGATTCAGTTAATGCCTTTAAGAATGGCTTGGATGATTTTTTGGACAGACATAATATCAAAGGCTATTGTGATACTAAACTCTATAGCTAGTATAGGTATGGGTATATAGAATTTTAATTAAAAGTAGGGAGGGGTGTGTGTATGGATGCTGGGTTTTCATTTGGAGGGGTTGAACTTAATGGACTTTGTCTTTTTTCAACCCAATTTAACTATGTAACTATGTAACTATGTAACAGGGGAACCAGACCCAGAAAATGAAAATGCCCTGGGATGCAACCCATTAACCACAAAAAAAGGGGACTCCCCTGAGGAGGAATGGATAGCATTATTGTATGCAAATTCTGCCCAGGGTAAAAGCCCTGCCCATGTGGACTGGTTATCTGAAACATAACACCTGAGGTATTGCTCAAGGGACTGGTTTAGCCTTTCGGTTTGACCGTTGGTTTGGGGGTGATAAGCGGAAGAAAAGGATAATTCAACCCCAACCAAAGAACAGAAAGCACGCCAAAACTTTGATACAAACTGAACCCCCCTGTCAGAAACAATATTTTCAGGAAAACCATGTAACTTAAAAATGTGAGTGACAAACAGTTCAGCCAAGGTTTTAGCAGAAGGGAGGTGTGGAAGGGGTACAAAATGGCTCATCTTGCTAAACCTATCCACCACCACCCAAATCACAGTTTTCCCCTGTGAAGGAGGTAAATCAACAATAAAATGGGTCCATGGCTTTTCTGGAATAGGTAAAGAAATTAACAGACCCTGGGAAGAATTCCGAGAAGTCTTGGATCTCTGACAGACTGGACAGGAATTAACAAAGGCCTTAGCATCCTGTTTGAATGATGGCCACCAAACATGACGGGATAACAGGGATACTGTTTTAGCAATACCTGGATGTCCTGCCATTTTAGAATCATGAACTTCCCTTAATACTTGCTCCCTTAACTCCTGTGGTACAAACCATCTCCCAGAAGGGGTATCAGTAGGAGCAGATGTTTGAAGAGGGAGCAGCAAAGAAGAAAGGTCAGATTCAAGGGTTGCTATGATCATTTCTCGGGGGAATGATGGGAGTACACTCACTAGAGTCCGAAGAAATGGATTCAAAACTCCTAGAGAGTGCATCCGCCTTGGTGTTTTTAGTCCCAGGCCTGAAAGTCAAAGAAAAATTAAACCTTGTGAAAAATAGAGCCCACCTAGCCTGCCTCAGATTAAGACGTTTAGCAGACTCTATATATAGAAGATTTTTGTGGTCAGTATAGACCGTCACTAGATGTTTAGCGCCCTCAAGGAGGTGCCGCCATTCCTCAAAGGCCCACTTAACTGCCAACAACTCCCTGTTACCTATATCACAATTCACCTCAGCAGGTGAAAATTTCCTGGAGAAAAAGGCACAGGGATGTAATTTGTTGGTAGTCGGGTGTCTTTGAGAAAGGACTGCCCCAGCTCCTACCTCAGAGGCATCAACCTCAACAACAAAAGGTAGTGCAGTATCGGGGTGTCGAGAATGGGGGCTGAACTGAACTCCTTTTTGAGGAATTCAAATGCTTGAATGGCCTCAGGGGGCCACATGCTGGGGTCAGCACCCTTTTTAGTCAGATTAGTGATGGGGGCCACAATGAGGGAAACATTTTTGATAAACTGCCGATAGTAATTAGCAAAACCAAGAAATCTTTGGGTTGCACGTAACAAAAGGGGTTGGGTCCAATCCAGAACTGCTCTCACTTTGCCTGGATCCATTTCTAGACCCTTGCTGGAAATGTTAAACCCCAAAAACTGAACATAAGAAACCCCAAAAGTACATTTCTCTAGTTTCGCATAAAGATTATTCCCCCTTAGCCTTTGTAAGACTTCACAAACATGATTTTGATGTTCCTTCATGTTGGAGGAAAAAATAAGAATATCGTCTAGGTAGACCACTACGAAGATCCCCAGCAGGTCCCGGAAGATGTCCTTGACAAACTCCTGGAACACTGCGGGGGCGTTACAGAGACCAAAAGGCATAACAAGATACTCGTAGTGGCCATCCCTGGTGTTAAATGCAGTCTTCCACTCATCACCCTCCCTGATTCGAATCAAGTTATAAGCTCCCCTAAGATCGAGCTTGGTAAAGACTTTTTTTTTTTAACTTGATCAAAAAGTTCAGAAATTAGAGGGAGAGGATAGCGTTTTTTTATGGTGATCTTGTTAAGCCCCCTATAAATTGATACAGGGGCGAAGACCACCATCTTTTTTCCCAACGAAAAAGAAGCCTGCCCCCGCAGGGGAACTAGAAGGTCTGATGAAACCCCTTTCTAGGTTCTCTTTTATATACTCTTTCATTGCCTGGGCTTCAGGCAATGAAAGAGGATAAGTTCTACCACGAGGAGGAGTTGACCCAGGGACCAGATCTATTGGGCAGTCATACTGCCGGTGTGGGGGTAAGGTTTCTGCTGCCTTTTTAGAGAAAGCATCAGCGAATTCTGCATATGCAGCAGGTAACCCTTCAAGTGATGTAGTTGCAACTACAGAGGGAAAACATACCCCACCACACATAGTACCCCATTGAACCACCTCCCTTGAGACCCAGTCAATCAGAGGGTTATGCCTCTGGAGCCAAGGTAACCCCAAAATAAGAGGAGAGGAAGCACCCTCTATGAGGTAAAAAGCTATCTCCTCACAATGCAAATTATTAACACACATGGAAAGAGTTACCGACTCTTTAGAGATTACACCTGACCCTAAGGGTCTTCTTTCCACTGCCATTATTCTCATGGGGGCACTTAGAGGAACTACAGGGTACAGAATTTAGCTGCAAAAGCAGTATCCAGAAAATTACCCTCCGCCCCTGAGTCCACAAATGCGGACAGTTTAACAGAGCCCGTAGGCCAAGTTAGTTTAACTGGTAACAAAACTTTAGAGGCAGATTGGGGAGAGGAAACTCCTGCACCCAAATGGAGCTCCCCTTCTCCATTTAGGCTTCGGAGTTTCTCGGCCTCTTAGAACATTGGTTCAGAAAATGTCCCTTCTCACCCCAGTACATACAGAGACCCATGGAACGCCTGCGTGCCTTTTCCTTAGGAGTTAGGTGGGATATGCCTAATTGCATAGGCTCCTCCTGAGGCAGAGGCACAAAGGGGTTAGGAGATTTTACATTGGTCACCACATTGGATCTTATATTAGTAACCCCAGAGAAGTTTGCACTCCTCTCACCCCTTCTCTCCCTTTGTCTTCTATCTACCTGGATGGCGAGGGACATGAGACCATCCAGGTTAGAAGGCAGGGGGTAATTAACCAGACTATCCTTTACAGAATCGGATAACCCCAACCGGAATTGACTCCTTAGAGCCAAATCATTCCACCCAGTTTCCACTGCCCACCGGCGGAATTCAGTGCAGTACACCTCTGCATCCCTTTTCCCTTGACGCAACTTACGAATCGCAGATGATGCGCGATCCGGGTCATCGTAAAGAATGGCCATGCTGTTAAAGAAGGTGTCTAGGGAATAACGAGCAGGGTCTGAAGAAGGCAGCCTGAGGGCCCAAATTTGGGGGTCACCCAAAAGTAGGGTCATTATGAACCTTACTCTCTCCTCATCAGATTGAAAAGAATGAGGAAAGAAACTAAGGTACAGTTTACAAGCCTCTTTGAAAACAAAAAACTTAGTGCGATCCCCACTGAACCTTTCGGGGAACACAATCTTGGGTTCATGGGGTTTAGATGAGTTACCCCAACTGGCAGAAGAACCCACAGGAGGTGCAGGAACAGGATTAGGTGGCTGCTGCGAAGGCCCCAACTGGCGGGTCAGATTGTGGAACCCTTGAAGCAAATAATTCTGTTTTTGCTCTTGCTCCTCCATACGTTGCAGCAAGGTAGTGAGCAACATCTCAGTGGAAGTTTGAGGTGTAGCAGAGGCAGCAGCAACTTCATGACCGTCGTCCTCCATGGCCCGTGATAATGTCACGACCGGCACCCAATACCAGAACAAATGCCAAGCACCCTGGTATTGGCTCGGCTTCACCAGTAGTGTGACCACCGTTGGGCTTCGGGAGGAGCCCTCAGCTTACTTGGGTGCCACCTGGACTTAACGAGGGGTGCAAGGCGAGATGTTCTGGCTGGCGAAGGGGCACGGCTGTTAGCAAAGTCTTTTTGGGCCGAAGGTCACGATACAAAAGGATTAGGCAGAAGGATGGTCAGACAGGCTGGGTCAAGGCAGGCGGATATCAGAATCGTCAGGCAGGCAAGGGTCAAAACCGGGTTGTCAATCAAGGGGATAAGCAGGAAGAGTTGTCGTAGGCAGGCGAGGGTCAGGATACAGAGTTCAGAGTAGTCAGGATACAGGCAGGGTCAAACACGGATAATCAAGATATAGAATAACAGGAACAGATGCACTAAGGCTCAGAAGCACCAGGAAACAAATCCTATCACGGGCACCGGCTGGGAAACAGAATGGGCCTTAAATAGATTCAAATTTTGCGCCAAACGGGCGTCAAAAACATGCTGGCGCTAATGCGCCGGCGTGCCTGCGCCTTTAAGAGGCGCGACGTGCGCGCCCTAGTTTCCAAGATGGCGCCGGCGCCAGCGCCGGCTCGAGGACCATGCGGCGGACGTCCCCGCCGCATAGGTAAATTTCTTACAGTTATGATAATCATGATAATCTAGTCACTTAAGTTTCAATTAAATACATTTCATTGCTTAGTTAAAATTTCCGTTCTTCCCATTTTACTATTTTTGACGGCAATGTCGCAGAATTTATATTGTTTTCTTTAATATAGCCTAAATATTATCTCAAGCAGGAAGCCCTAGGGGTATATTTATCAAAGAGTGAAGTTAGAGATCACCACAGTCCTCTAGAGTGAAATTACGCCACTCTCCATTAATTTCTATGGAATTTTTAAAAGAGTATTTATCAATGGGTGAAAGTGAAAGTTCATACTTTGATAAATACCCCTTTCAAAATCCCATAAAAAATTAATGGAGAGTGGTGGAATTTCACTCTGGAGGACTGTGGCAAGCTCTAAATTCACTCTTTGATAAATATACCCCTAGCTAGTATTTAGACATCCACCTGCTAAACTATGGGGCAGATTTACTAACCGGCAAAAATTAGCCAGCATCCAATTGGCACCCAGCACAACACAACAGGTGAAAATTCGCTCAGACTACGCAAATTCACTAAAATGCAGAGTTTTGCCGTGGGCAACGAACACTGACGATTTTTCCCTATAGTTACCTCGGCAATACGAGCATTTGATAGTGAAGATGCACTATTGTTCATTTCTGCCTAGCGAAACTTCGCTAGGGATGTCTCTGCTGAAGCCACTATCTGCTCTTTGCGCCAAGGTATATGTCCAATGGAGGATTGTATTGCAGATTTTCACAGATACGCTGAAGACTCGGAATGTATTTGTATGAATGTTCATATTGGACAGGAATAGCAACACAAACTAACTCATGTTGCTATTCCTGCTGAAGGGCTTATTGATCTGGTGATACAGATTGACCTGCATGTCAGGGAGAGACACTCTGAGAGATCCAACACTGTTTTCTCTGCTTGGCTTCTTTCCAAAGCACCTATTTCTCTTTGTCTAGGGGAACCTATGCAGTTTGGTCTAATGAGGTCTGCCATCTCTCTAGAATAAAGACATTCATTGCATCTCTGTTTATATTGTGGCTTATCTGGATATTTTCTGAAGGCTTGTCCAACGCGTCCGTTAGGTAAATTGAACTCTTCTTTCCTTCCAACCAGTGCCTCCACTATGGATCATCCCCCTAATAGCTGTGCATGTTTCTCTGCAGTGGCTCCAAAGGGCCATAAGAATCTTGGCCATCATTGATTCTGGGGCTTGTCACTGTTTTCTTGACATTGTGTTTGCCCAAAAGCATAAAATTCCTATCCGTCTCAAGCAACTTCCCTTATAGGAATTGTTCAGTATAAAAATTAAATGCACCATCTACGTTCCAGAATTTTTTAAATTATATTTTCAGAGACTTTCTAAGATCAATATGTAATTGTATATTTGCATGACATATTAATCTATTCCACTTTTTATGAGGAACATATTGTGCATATAAGGAAGGTTAGTAGACAAAAAGCAAAAAAAAGGACCGCAAACAGCTCACCGCTCTCCCCTCAGGCCAGGTGCTCAGTCAAACAGTGTCCCCACTGTACACACAACAAAAAATCGAAAAGCAGACGGCACTTCTGGAATTGGGGTTTATTGGAGCTCCTGCTGGAAAGACCTGACGCGTTTCGGGAGTTATCCCTTAGTCATAGGTTCACAGTTCACTAGCAACAGCTGGGTTTTTTATACAAAAGGAACTAGTGCCCTCTAGTGGGCTCTCAATAAAATTACACCTTTATTTAAATCCATTAAAAACTGCAACAGAGTGAAAAGATTAAAAAGAATTTTTTGAAACAATATTCATTAGTTAAAATCCAAACAAACTGTAGAAACGAATCTTGTAGTGAGGATGAATCTGATACGTTTCCATTCCTAAAAGGGTCGTTTATAACGGGGAGGCTGAAAGAATTTCTGCCTAGATATAACGTGTCACATATAACCATCTTGACTAGGCTGTCTTTCATTCACTTTATCATTTTGATGAAAGTCAATGTGTTAACATCTCTAATATAAATAACTGATATCATGTCTGTAGTTAAGAACATTAGGGATCCTAGTATCCAATTTAAGGATCCAGAACGCCTCTCTGAGGTTTAATCTATATATTATATCACCTCCTCTGATGGGAACCCGTACCTTTTCAATAACTTTCACTTTTAGGTCTTTTAGACTGTTGGGTGAGCATGTTTTAAAGTGTCTAGCGACCGGGGTACTCTCTTCTCCATTGGTAATACTTCTGATGTGCTCCCTTATTCTTTCTTTCAGCATGCGGGATGTGCGTCCCACATACTGTTTGTTACAATGGCTGCACTCTAGAAGGTATACAACGTTTCTGGTATTGCAATTATGGAACCCTGTGTTTTTGAAGACTTGCCCTGACACATTGGATTTAAACTCCGGTCCAGTAGCAATGACTTGGCATGTCTTGCAAATATTGGCCCCACATTTGTATGTACCTTTTACCCTTAGCCAATTGTCCGCCAAGTTGGATGGAGCAGATGAGACTAGACTAGGTGCCAGCATTTTACCTAAGGTGGGAGCCTTCCTTGGAACGCATTTGACCTCGATTTGGGCCAGAATTTCAGACATTTTTATATCACCCTCCAAGGTGGGTAAATATTTTTTAATGATCTTACAGATTCGAGCATATTCCTCGCTATATTCAGTGACAAAGAACATTTTTTGTTTTTCTGGCTTGGTGTGATCTAAATGGTCCTGGATTAGCCTTATTTTTTCTTTCCCCGATACCGGTGCTGTTTTAGCTTTCTCATGTGCACTCCTTATGAGGTGTTTGGGGTATCCTCTATCTTGCAATCTATGCCCTAATTGGTATGATTGGCGATCAAATATAGCCTCCTGGCTACAATTTCTCCTGAACCTAACAAACTGGCTGTAAGGAATGCTGTTCAGGGTGTGTTTGGGGTGACAACTGTTATATTTTAAGATCGTGTTGCCCGCCGTGGGTTTCCTAAAAATCTCCGTGTCAATTGATTTAGTGCATGTATTCCCTATTAGGGTTAAATCTAAAAATGTGATTGTGTCATTGTGATGTTCGAGTGAAAATTGAAGGTTATATTGATTTGTGTTGAGGTATTGATGAAACTCATCAATAGAGCTCAAAGGACCATTCCATATGAATAGCAGGTCGTCGATATATCTGCCATACCAAATTATGTGGTCACGAAAAGGGTTAGCACATCCATAGACATGGCACTGCTCCCAGCGGCCCATATAGAGGTTCGCATACGAAGGGGCAAAGGATGCCCCCATGGCAGTGCCACGTCTCTGGAGGTAGTAACCCCCATCGAAGTGGAAAAAATTGTGTGTTAATAAAAATTCAAGGACTAATAAATTAAAGTGAATGAAATCTGGTGTGTGGGAATGTGATTCCCTCAGGGTGTCTGAAATGGCTTCTATACCCATATTGTGTGGGATCATGGAATATAAGGATTTAACATCCATGGAAATCCAGTGGTATGTATCCAACCAAGTAAGAGTGGATAGTTTTTCAATAAGATGTCCAGTATCTCTTATATATGAGCCCAGATGCGGGACTAAAGGTTTCAGATTCAGATCAAGCCAGTCTGAAAGCCCCTCGTTTGCCGATCCAATACTGGCAACTATAGGTCTACCCTCTGGTGTTTGGATAGATTTATGTATCTTTGGGAGATGGTGGAAAATAGGAATGATTGGAGTGCGCCTCACTAGGTAGTCCCTGTCACGTGTATCCACCACTCCCAAAGATATACCATAAGACACCAGTTCTTCTATAGCCTTCATGAATTTTTCTTGTGGATTAAAGGAAAGGGTAGAATAAGTTTCCGAGTCATTCAGCTGTCGCTTGGCCTCTGCTATATAGTCGGCAGTATTCATAACCACCACACTGCCTCCTTTATCTGCCTGCCGTATAGTGATATCTGTAGCTGTCTTTAAGGATCTAAGGGCTTTCCGTTCATCAAGGGAGATGTTCCATTTGTTTCTGTTAGAAACACTAGTGTTGAGTCTCTTGAGGTCCCGTTCAACCAGATCCTGGAACATGTCCATTGAGGAGCATCTGGACTGTAAGGGGTAAAAGCTGGAATAACCTTTTTTATTTAGAGTAGATCTGCCAATTAGGAGCTCATCTGGGGATCCTTCCCTGATGTTCTCATTATCTAACATATTTAAATCTGCAAGGCAGCAAAACTCCTTGAACGTCTCAAAAGATGTGCCCTGTTCAGTAGTCCCACTATCCCTCAGTTCGGTGCTATAGTTTCTCTGGGGGGGGGCTGAGTCAACTCCCTCACCCCCTGGCCCAAAGTGTCTCCTAAGGGTTAGTTTGCGAACAAACTTGTTCACATCTAGTATTGTATTAAACAAGCTAAAGTGATGAGTGGAAGCAAAAGATAACCCTTTACTAAGGACTGAGGTCTGCGACGAGGACAGGGTAGTGGAGGATAAATTAACGACATTCAGTAAGTCCGGTCCTTCTTCTTGGGGTTGGTTCTCAATTTGTAGGGTCTTTCCCTGGAACCGTTTCCCCCCTCTTCTTGTCTTCTTCCTGATTTGTCGTTCTTTCTGTTCCAGTCTGTTTTCTCCTGTTTTTTCCGATTCGTGTATTGATCCTGGCCGTGGTAGTTTTTTGGCTTCCTAGTGTCTTCATTTGGTTCCACATCCTCTAGGTCTGCCACGGTGGGTGTGCGCCTATTTTGGCGTAGAGATGTTAAATCGTCAGTACAGAAAGAAGTTTCCTCCCCCGAGTCGCTAGAAAAAGAGACTGATTTAGTGCGATCACGTTGAAAGCTTTTAGATCTTAAAATCGATTTTGGTCTCTTCCATATATAGACCATGTTGTTCTCGTAGTCGATTCGATCTCTATTTAATTTCCGTTTCTTTTGTGTACTGACTGTTTGTTCTAAACTAGAGAGATGTTCTTTTAGTTGCCTGTCCAAGTCGCCCAGGTCGGGCAATTTCTCAAAGCTTGACAAAAGGAGTTGAGATTCATTAATATTTTCCCTAGTGTTAATTAAATCTTGTTTCTTGTGGTTGATAATCAATGCTATCAGTTCAAAGGAGCATCTCGACAAGGTATCATTCCATTTATTCACAAACAGCTCATCGTCTCTGGCAAACGTCGGGAACTTCCTAATCCTTAAACCTCTCGGTATTCTGTTCAAGGCGACATATTTCTCCAAAGTTACAATATCCCAACAAAGTAGTAATTCTTGTGACATATATTTCTCTAAATTTTTAAAAATTTCCGGAATGGTATCGTCAAACTCTTCATCCAAATTTTCATTATTTAAAACCGTTTCAAGCTGATTAAACCGTGACACCCTATCCTCGAGTTTTTCTAGGGCATACAGTTTGTTTGGTATTAAAAGCTCAGCAGGTTGATTGTTCGCCATTTATTCAAAAAAACTTTTGTTGGCTGCTCTCCAAAAATTTCACTTAGTTGTAAAGTGGAATAAAAACCCAAAAAGGAGGGGAGAGAGGACGTGTTTCCCTTAAAAAAGTTGCGCTCAAAAAAAAAAATATATATATATATGTGACAGTAGGAGGTAGTGTATTTGTTAGACAAAAATTGCCCCCATATTCCTTTAATATTGGTTATATTGGGGCAAGGCGTGGGGGAGGTGATCTTTATTGTCAGCAATTCTCAAAAGGCAAATACTGTAGCTGTAATCCGGGCCCAATGATACAATGTTGCCTTTGATTGAATTATAGTCTCTTGTGCCTTCTATTTCTAATACAATAGACTCAACATTAGCCAGGAATAAGCGCTGATGCAGGGCCTTCACTTCCCCCACATATGTGTTGCCAGTTAACTGGCGTCCTTGTATGCTCAGTTCACAGCAGTGTGTCACAAAAATTGCCAGTGTCTATGTAAATCAATACATTTAAAACATCAGATGCTGGCATACCCAAAGCCGCATTGTATTGTAAGTAAATTGATCGGTACAATACCTTCCTCCAAGCAGCTGTTGGGTGCGCAGATAAATCGGCAAACAGCGTCGCCTTGTCCGTATTGTGCAAGCGCCGCTCCAGTTTAAGGTGCGCTGTGGCCGCTCCAATGGCTGACGGTAATGGGCTGAAATCAACGTGATCCTCATGCGCATCAGTGTGCGCTTGACCCGGTATCAGCTAGCTTGCTGTTTGTTCCTTCGGGTCATCGGGGAACCGGTCGGCAGTATCCGCTTGTGGGGGTAATTACCTCACTCCGCTCCACGCTGCTATTCCGATCCCGGTCCACCACGTACGTCCTAATCTCGCGGGAGCGTGCAGGTCCAGGGACTGTAAATCTGTAGACAAAAAGCAAAAAAAAGGACCGCAAACAGCTCACCGCTCTCCCCTCAGGCCAGGTGCTCAGTCAAACAGTGTCCCCACTGTACACACAACAAAAAAAAAAAAAAAGACCTAAGAGTGAAAGTTATTGAAAAGGTACGGGTTCCCATCAGAGGAGGTGATATAATATATAGATTAAACCTCAGAGAGGCGTTCTGGATCCTTAAATTGGATACTAGGATCCCTAATGGTCTTAACTACAGACATGATATCAGTTATTTATATTAGAGATGTTAACACATTGACTTTCATCAAAATGATAAAGTGAATGAAAGACAGCCTAGTCAAGATGGTTATATGTGACACGTTATATCTAGGCAGAAATTCTTTCAGCCTCCCTGTTATAAACGACCCTTTTAGGAATGGAAACGTATCAGATTCATCCTCACTACAAGATTCGTTTCTACAGTTTGTTTGGATTTTAACTAATGAATATTGTTTCAAAAAATTCTTTTTAATCTTTTCACTCTGTTGCAGTTTTTAATGGATTTAAATAAAGGTGTAATTTTATTGAGAGCCCACTAGAGGGCACTAGTTCCTTTTGTATAAAAAACCCAGCTGTTGCTAGTGAACTGTGAACCTATGACTAAGGGATAACTCCCGAAACGCGTCAGGTCTTTCCAGCAGGAACTCCAATAAACCCCAATTCCAGAAGTGCCGTCTGCTTTTCGATTTTTTATAAGGAAGGTTATCAACAGGCTTTGTACCCATGGTCTCTTTGCTAAATTAGAAAAGTGTGAGTTTAACAGGTCTTTTGGGGTTTGTCATTTCCACTCAAGGGATCTACATGGATCCAAAGACATTTTCAGCTATTCTGTATTGGACTGTTCCAGAAAATCACAAGGCTGTACAGAGGTTTGTAAGCAAATTTTTACAGAAAATGTATTAAAGGGCATGTAAAGGAAAAACAATAAAATCCCATTTTTACTTTCTTTAATGTAAAAGAAACCTATCTCCAGTATACTTTAATTAAAAAATATGTACCATTATTACAAGAAATTTGACTGTATGCAGTAAAATTCTCCCTTCATTTACTGCTGTGGATAGGAATTGTCAGACAGTTCCTAACTGCTCTGCAGGGAATCATACTTATGAACAGCAGGGGGAGCTCCCGCCTTACTTCCCAGCCATGCAGAACTCAAGCAGCTTTGTTTGTTTCTCTGTAGAGGAGTCGGCGACTGTGTAGAGATTTGTATTGCATTTTATTTTTGCCTTTACATCCCCTTTACTGTTTCCAACTCCAGCTGCAGGGACAAAGATCATGGAGCCAAATTTAAACAAATAAACTGGGATTCTATTTGGAGGATTATTTTGCTGCAGCCACTGGTTCTGCAGAGTTGGAGGAAGTTTGTATTAAACAATACAAACACTATTAAATTGACATTAGATTACATGACAACACAGGACCCAGTGCAGTCCCATTATTAATCAGTCTTCCTGTGTCGGTTTCTGGCAGATATTATTTGACTTGTACTGTTTTGATAATTTATGATGATCCCTAAGCAGCCCAGACCACACTGAACATGTGCACAGTCTTGGTCTTGCAAAGATGTTTAACAAAGTTACAAGATGGTGACCCCCTGTGGCCAACTTTAAATGCTTACATCATTTGTTTGATTAGGCTTGTAGTGCAGTAAGTTCATGTTTATGTTAAGTATACAAAATACAGCAGTTCTGGCCTTATTCTATTTTAGACTTTACTTCCCCTTTAGGGACTTCTCAAAGATTACAGCTCCTATCACAAAACTTACCAGCTCCTCCAAATGGTTCCTCTGGGCCTCCCAAGCCCAGTCAGCTTTTCAAAGATTAAAATAACTCTTCACTTCTGCACCAATTCTTAAGCAGTCTGGTTCTGCTCTACCTTTTGTTTCAGAAGTTGATGCCTCAGAAATCACAACTGGAGTTATCTTTTCACAAAGATCTGGTGTCCAAGGATTCCTCCATCCTGTAGCTTTTTTTCTACAAAACTTTCTTCCTCTGAAAGAAACTATAATGTCTCCATTCTCTTTTCTACAAAACTAGAATATCTATGCACAGCTAATTGTTTTAGACCGCATCAAGCCAGGGAGGCTTTGTTCTTCTCCCATTTATTTATTTATTTTCATATCACTTACAGATCAGGTGCCCAAAACCTCAAGGCTAGTGCCCTTTCCCGTATGTATCCTGCTAATGATATTTCACTTGAGCAACCTTATACTATTCTTCCTCCTCAGTTTGCTCGCTTCAAAAATTCTCATTTAAAATCCCTCTCTATCCATTACCAGTTCTTAAGGTTTCCAGAGGTCAATCTTGGTAAAGTACATTGTTGAGCTTCCCCTTTTTAACAATCTTTGTTGTCATCAATCGATTATCTAAAATGGCACATCTCATTCCTCTTTCTGGACTTCCTTCTGCTGCTGTTACTGTTGAAATTTTCATTAAGGAAATTATTCGGTTACATAGGGTGCTAGATCAGATTATCTGATGAGATAGACTGTAGAGTACAGTTTACCTCAAACTTCTGGAGGGCACTTTGTCATCATCAAAGATAAAATAAGCTTCTCCCACTGCCTTTAACCCTGAGACTAATAGTCACACTGAGTGGACCAATCAGATGTTTGAACAATATGTATGCTGTTTTTCTTAATTTTTTCATGATGACTGGTGTAAACTTCTTCTGCTTCCTTTTTTTTAAAAGTTTTAAAGACTTTGTGCATGCCTTGACCAAACAAATTCTTTCTTTACCAACTTTGGGTTTCATCATCAAGTCCTGCCCAACTTTCCTAAGGAGGTAACAGTACCTGTGGTACAGTAAGTAAGCCATACTTTTGAAAACGAAAACTACAAGGGACTTTTAACTCCACAATGCAAGTGTCAGAAAATGATCTAAAGATAATGCAAGTAGATACACATTTGAATAAAATAAAAGGCAATTTTTATTCACCACCATGCCATAATGATCACATAGAATTAAAGGGGTTGTTCACCTTCAATGTACAAATCTTATGAAACCACTAACAATGCTCTCAATGTGTTAGAAAAACCATTTTCCATAACAAAAAGTAAAAATTCCATTGTAAAAGCTAATTTTTATACCTATTAACTCAGCCCTTCTCCTGTCTCTCTGACCAGTTTTCTGAAGTGATGGGAGTGGCCTATTTTGAACCTGACACACCAAGAACTTCCTATATGATGACATCATCATGCCCAGGCTTTGCCCTTACTTGTTTCCTATTGGATGTTGATACTGCCCTCCTCCTAGTAATTTATTGGGTGCTTGTGAACTGTAACCAGTCACATAATTTGAATGGTCATTGGTTGATTACTCAATTGTAATGGCAGAGGTTAAACAGACGCAGCATATAAACAAACCTGCCTTGCAACAAACAATCACACAGCCATGCAGACAAATACTGCAGAAAAGGAAGGAGCAACATTGTTTGGCAACCTTTGGCATTAAGCATAATGTCAGTTATTTACAAAATTGCAACAAAACCAGCACTGACTTGCTTAGCAGGGACAGTAGGGTTGCCACCTCACCCTTTTAATACCAAACACATATGAAATCCACAGCCTTCATGGCTAATTATCAACTCATTTAGATGCTGCAGACTGAACTGATTTCTGTGCAGCCATGTATCATGCATCTAAATGAATTGCTAATTAGCCATGCAGGCTGTGGATTTCATATGTGTTTGGTTTTAAAAGGGTGAGGTGGCAGCCCTAAGTGACAGGCAGAGCAGTGATGAGGGCAGGTACGTTTTTTGAACATTTTGTGCGCTCTCCCGGGGGGTAGGGATGTAGCGAACCGCCGAGTATGTGTTCGCGAACGCCGTTTGCGAACACCGGCAAAAAATGCGAACAGTTCGCGAACTGTTCGCGAACTTCGAACATCCGAAAATCGTTCGATTCGAACGATCGAAGGATTTTAATCGTTCGATCGAACGATTTTCGTTCGAATCGAACAAAAATCGTTCGTTTTTAGAGATCGAATGGTCGAATGGTCGAACGATTTTGACGCGAACGCCTATTGGCGAACGTCGCGCGACGTTCGCGAACTTGCGGCGGACGCGAACAGTCGAAGTTCGCGCGAACTAGTTCGCCGGCGAACAGTTCGCTACATCCCTACCGGGGGGGGGGCGGTAATTTACCTAGGAAAACGATACCTTTTTTAAGTGTTCCACTTCTGGAACAAGATTTAGAGCTCTAAATACCAAAAAATTAAAAAGTTATATTTTTCATGATATAGGGATCTATACCAGAAAAATATTTTACCTTTTTTATGAGGTAAATACACAAAATAATACATGGACCCCCCCCCAAAAAAAAAATAATATATTTCTGGAAAGTACAAGTGTCATCTCCCATAGTAGCCATTATAATCCAATAATTCAAATTTTTAAAAATGATTTATTTTTCCTGTGTAATAATAAAACAGTCGCTTGTACTTGATCTCAACTAAGATATAATTAATCCTTATTGGAAGCAAAACCAGCCTATTGGCTTTATTTCATGTTTACACCATTTTCTAGTATTAAGATCCAAATTACAGAAAGATCTGCTATCCGGAAGACCCCAGGTCGCAAGCATTCTGTATAACAGATGCCATACCTGTACCTTGTACTTGATCCCAACTAAGATATAATTAATCCTTATTGGAAGCAAAACCAGCCTATTGGGTTTATTTCATGTTTACATGATTTTCTAGTAGACTTAAGGTATGAAGATCCAAATTATGGAAAGATCCATTATCCAGAAAACTCCAGGTCTCAAGCACCTCGATCCCCCCCATCTGCACAGTTGAAGTCTCTGCAGCCCACAGCCCACACTCCCCCTCCCTCTCACAAACTTGTAACAGTTTCTCTTCAGTACCTGAATGCTGCTCAAATTCCTCAGCACAGGAAGCAGTGGCAGATTGACAGCAGACATAGCCAATAGGAGTTAAGTCAGCTGCCAGTACAATGTGTGATGTCATATAAGGAAGAGGAAGTGAACACTGTATTGTTTTTGGGGGTCAGTGACCCCCTCCCAGCACAGGGTCTGTGTGGAACTGAAGGATTAGTACAGGGACACTTCTGAGGTGAATATCTCTTGAACTGTACTTTTTCTGTTAACTATTTCTATGGAAAAGTTTGTTCTATTCATGTGAACTGTTAGATTTGTCAATTTGTTACAAAGGTGAACAACCCCTTTAAAACCATTTAAAAACTAAGCAGCGCTGCATATGAAGCTGAAGGGATCCCTTCTCTAAGGACATAACCCCAAAGACTGATTATATTAATCAGATGTGGGAAAAATTAGCATGCTATTGTGTAAAAAACTTAGTAATCCATTAGTATTAAAGGATAAGAAGGCTTTGGAAAAATAGATACAAAATTGTAATTATAGATTCCTTCAGTTAGTTATTCGATTGAGTGAATCCATGTTGATCCTGATAGGGAAAGATTCCAAACTTAGAAACAAAACAGCATGCATTCATTCCCCAATATCATGTAATATGAAAATGAAGGGGTTGCAAAATGTCCACGGGCCGATGTTTAGTACAAAAGTAGCTCCAATATTGAGGGTTATTGCTTTCTATTCGTGCTGGAGTCTGTATAGTGCTAAGAGTGCGTTGGCGCAACACAGTGACATGTGAACAGATAAACTACATATGTGGTAGTGCAGCAAATATAGTGATGCATATCATACGTTGAGCCATCTTTACCGAAGGTATTAGATATTTTTAAATGGCTGCACTGGTCACATGTACCACATCTGAACGTTCCTGGTGTTTTGCAACAGGTTATACACAAGTGTTTTTGGAAATAACTATGAGTTAGCATGTCTCCAATACTAGTATTTCTTTTGTAAGTGATTAGTGGATGAGGGGTAACCAGTGGACCTAAAGAAGAATTTTTGGATAGAATATCCCAGTGTTTGTGAATTATGGATCGAACTTTATCATTTTCATTGAAAGTCATAATCAGTCTAGTCTCATTCTGGCTCTTAGACTTGTCCCTATGTGACCCAGATCTATGTGTTTGATACAAAAGATCCTCTCTGTTTTGTCTCAAGGCATTTTGATATGCTTTATTAAGGCAGCGTGTTTTGTATCCCCTTGCCTTGAATCTCAGATATAATTTGTATGCCTCATGTTTAAAAGATTCATCTGAAGAACAAATTCGTCTCAGTCTGAGGTACTGGCCTTTGGGGATACCATCAATACACTTGTGAGGATGCATGGAACGAGCATGTAAAAGGCTATTGCTAGCCGTTTCTTTCCGATATAGATTAGTGGACAATAGACCATTTTTGTCTTTTGTAATCATTATGTCCGAAAATTCCAAACTAAATTTGACAAATTTCAATGTAAATGATAAGTTGAATGTATTGGTATTGAGTTGGTTCACAAATTCTTTTGGAACTTGTTCGGGGCCCTGCCAAATTAGCATAATGTCATCGATGTATCTATGCCACCGAAAGAATGTGAGCCCCACACTGCTCAAATCTCTCATCAGAAAAAATGTACCTTTCCCATTCACCCAGATAAAGGTTAGCGTAGCTAGGGGCGCATTTTGCACCCATGGCCACCCCTTGTTGTTGTAAATAATAGATGCCATCGAATAGGAAAACATTATGATACAATACAAATCTTAATGCCTGTAAAATAAAATCATGTTGTTTTGTAATAGGATTGTGAATTCGCTCAAAGACAGACCTAATGGCCTCTAGGCCTTTTGAGTGTGTTATGCTCATATACAATGCTTCCACGTCTAGACTCACCAATATGCAATCTGTATCTCAGTAGGTGGGAAGTATCCAATACAAAAGAATCTAATTGGGTGACTAGTGGTTGTAATAGCATATCTATAAATGCACTTATGGGTTCAGTTAAAGAGCCACAGCCCGAGACAAACGGTCTTCCCGGTGGGTCAGTGGTGGATTTGTGAACTTTTGGGAGAGCATAAAAAGTTGGAATTCTGGGATGATTTACCTTAAGAAACTCATTAGTGTTTTGATCAATAATCCCTGTTTCAAAAGCTTGATCAATCAAACTAGATAGTTTCTCTCTGTATTTGTGTATTTGGGGTAACAAAATCGGTCGATACCATTGTTTATTATTCAATATTTTTTTTTGCACATTGATACATAATTGGAAGAGTCCATAATTACGACATTTGAGCCTTTATCAGAGGGCTTGATTGTTATATCAGAATTTTTTTGCAAAAGTTTGTATCAATGGCTCCATTTTCAGTAATATGGGGGTAACGAGATGATTTCTTTTTACAAGAGGGCAGTGTAATGGTATCCCCTAAATTTTCGGACCAAAGATCATGAATGTCCTGTAATATTTTATGTTCATCTTCAATACGTGGATCGTCCCACAAATCCAACAATATTTTTAAGGTTTTAAAGTCTTTTGTATCAAATTGACTAAAATCAATATCACCTCTTTGACCATTCTTTTCCCATTGGAGTTTCAAAAGTAACGTTACGTGCAAATAGGTGGACATCTCTGATTGTGGAAAAGTGATCTATTGTTTTAGAGGGCACAAAAGAGAGCCCTTTTTGGAGCACGTGTGAAAGAGTGGGAGACAAACTTAAATGTGACAAATTAATTATTTGTAAATCCTGGTTAGGTGACTGATAAGTGTCAGTCACAGGTAATTCACCTTACCCTTTGAATCACGACACTTATCAGTCACCTAACCAGGATTTACAAATAATTAATTTGTCACATTTAAGTTTGTCTCCCACTCTTTCATACGTGCTCCAAAAAGGGCTCTCTTTTGTGCCCTCTAAAACAATAGATCACTTTTCCACAATCAGAGATGTCCACTATTTACACGTAAATTACTTTTGAAACTCCAATGGGAAAAGAATAGAATAGACTCCAGCACGACTAGAAAGCAATAACCCTCAATATTGGAGCTACTTTTGAACTAAACATCGGCCCGTGGGCATTTTGCAACCCCTTCATTTTCATATTACATGACATTGGGGAATGAATGCATGCTGTTTTGTTTCTAAGTTTTGGAATCTTTCCCTATCAGGATCAACATGGATTCACTCAATCGAATAACTAACTGAAGGAATCTATAATTACAATTTTGTATCTATTGTTCCAAAGCCTTCTTTTTCTTTAATACTAACGGATTACTAAGTTTTTTACACAATAGCATGCTAATTTTTCCCACATCTGATTAATATAATCAGTCTTTGGGGTTATGTCCTTAGAGAAGGGATCCCTTCAGCTTCATATGCAGCGCTGCTTAGTTTTTAAATGGTTTTAATTCTATGTGATCATTATGGCATGGTGGTGAATAAAAATTGCCTTTTATTTTATTCAAATGTGTATCAACTTGCATTATCTTTAGATCGTTTTCTGACACTTGCATTGTGGAGTTAAAAGTCCCTTGTGGTTTTCGTTTTCATATTTGCTAATTTAGTGGACACCCCAATGCTAGTAGTCAGATATAATCTTATTAAGTCTTATCTTAGTCACGTTTTTGTTGGTTAAGCCATACTTTTATCTCTGACAACCTTCAACAAGCTATGACTCTAGCCAAAGATAATTATGAATACTTTGCCGATATAAGAAAAATGGACCCTGAATTCCAGATTATCAAGTATGGCATATCAAGTTGTCATGTCTTTCCAAAAACTGGGACAGACTGAAGTTTCTTGGTCCATTTACGATCATTAAAAAAAGTCAATGATGTTGCCTACAAGTTGAAATTACCTACCTCCTTTAAGATTCATCCTGTATTTTATGTTGCTTTACTTAAACCTGTTTACAAGAATTCATTTGTTGGCCAAACTTCTTCTCCTCCAGCTCTAGTGACATTCCAGGGAATCGAAGAACTTGAAGTTTGTGCAATTTTGGATTACAGGTGTAGGGATGTGAAAATCTTAGACACCCTTACACTTTACAGACAGGCACATCCCTAGTAATATGGACACCTCAGTGGGTCCTTATGGGGACCTTGTGCTTATGTAACCCCTGTAGTTCACACAGTGTACACCAGATGGCACTGTGCCAGAGTATAAAAGGTTTAGGAACCATGTGCTCTGGGTCCATTGCTTTAGCCCAACCAAGCAGGCTGGAAGGGAATGGGTAGTGCTGACCCTAGGCGCCTTGGCCCTAGTAATTAGACAGCTATACTCGTTTATAGATCACTCTAGGAATGATAGAGAGGTTATTTAGTTGAGCAGCTCAAGGCTCCGCTGAGGAGATTAGAGGGATTAAGATCCCAGGGTATTACTGACCCAGAGTAAGGAACCAAGTGTTGAGATAGGGATGTCAGGAGTTCCCCTAGTCTGCCACTGGAAGATATCCTGAAAACTGGGCAATATCCATCACATGCTGTCAACTTATTCTCTGCTGTATATTCCCTAGCCTGTGGGGATTCAACCTATACGTGCTGTGAGTATATGCTTCCTTTATGCTGCTGTGTATGTTCTATGCTCCATTGTGGATCAAGGTGCTAAATGATCTATGTGCTATTGTTCAATAAACAGTTATCTGTTCAACCATTAAAGAACTACTGGCGCCCATCATTGTGCTATCGCACCCAGTTACAGTTACACTATACCCTTGCCTCCACCCCGTTGCAAGGGCTTACCCCTGAGAAAGAAAAGCCCACAAAGGAAAGTAGCTAAAACTGCCCTAGCACAAGTCAGTTTACTATAGCGCTACACAGGTATTGAAGGAGTCAGATCCAGCATTTGGTCCATGGTCCATTGGAAGGGTTATCTGCCAGAAGAGAGTTCCTGAGAGCCTGCATGTAATGTTCATGTCACGCTTTAGCAGGGAGCAATGTCAGTCTTGCTCCGGTTCGGGCTATCTGAGCATGTGCTAAAATTTGCATCCTTCATCCCGGCGTGCGTTCTCACAGCTATGCGCGATTTGACTAATTCTTGCACACGTCCTGACGCATGCACACAACACGTAAATAGACACCAAGGCCCTCAATCCAGTGCGAGGTGATTGTCTTCTGATTGACCCTGAACATCATTATTATTTATTTATTGTTATTTTTTTATTTTTAAGTTCTTTATATATTTTATATTTAACATATTTGAGTTTTTTAACCTGACATTTTTTCCTGGCTGTAAACAACACACTGACAGATTTAATTTGATCTAACTGGCTTATTTTAGAGTCATCGGTTTTCAAAGTTCTGCACAAAAAGTGTGTGGTTTTATTATAAGCAGTGGAAAAATGTTAAGCTAAAGAAGTACAATTATGTAAAAAAATAAAATAATTCCCACAGGCTACAAATTAAAATGTTCCATGGTATACATCTTAGTCAGGGCTCCTTTAGTGACTTTGTAATATAATGGAAGGATACACAAACAAATCCTATCTATAAAAATGCATTGCAAGCTTTCGGAGCACCAAGGCCCCTTCGTCAAGCAAAATACAAATGAAAACTGGAAAGGCACAGCATATATACCGTTAGATCAGTGAAAGATATTCATGGGCAATAAATTAGGAAGTTACAGATAGATAGTGATAAATTGAACAGAGGGAGGCAAAAACTCAATCTGAGGCCTTTTCAATTTGGCTCAGAGGAAAAAATCCTTTCTGATTCCTTTCTGCATGAATTGGGCCATTACCTGAATCAATTATGTATAAAAAGCTATTTTCAATAACCCTGTATTTCTCACTTGCTAAAAGGCCATCAGCCCCTTCTTGAAGTTATCTAAGGTATCTGCCAATTACAGGACTGCCCCTGCTATGAAGCAAGGTGAAAACTTTGCTTCAGGTGGCAGTGAGCGGCTACTTACAAGGTACTGCATGAAGCCACCTTCTGTAAATTTAATGTCAAATTTCTGTTTTTTAAGCAAGAAATACTAGTCTACTAATGCAGTAAATTCAATAGCGCTTTCTGCATTAGCAATGCATCTCCCCTTTGACCCGCCCCAACGCTAACGTTACCGGAAGAGGAGTTGAGGCATAGAGGCTGCTGTCTCAAAGAAGTTGCCTTAAAGTATTACACCTGTTGACTAGCTCAATATATTTTCATACTTTCAGGAAAACTATTCTATTAAGAAGAGTTTATTTTATCCACAAACAAACCAGTGATCAATGTGGGTGTCTAAATAAATGCCCCCAACGAATTTAAAAATTACCACTTATTAAAATGTTTTTGTAGATTAATATAATAAAAGGGAAATAATAATCTAAATTCCCCTTGACTTAAAATATATTATAAATATTCATGAAACAAAGGAGATTTAAAATGAACTATTATAAACAGTTTAAGAGATTTGCAAAATGGGAAAATGAATGATAACAGCATGAAAGTATTCAAGCATATTGTCTCATATTTATGCAGCTGCATGATTCCTTTATTCTAGCTGGTTACTCCAGTGAACAGTGATACTATTCAAAATACATATGGTCTTCTAGAGTTATGTCAGAAAGGATCCTTATACCATATGCTGCAGATGACAATATGGAATAATATGACAGTCTAGCCACAATGGAGATGTTAATGAATTGAAAAATTCTACTTGCTAAAACTTGTGATGGGAGAAAGTTTCAAGTAACTTTAGTAAATTACTTATTTCCAGTGTTCAGCTTTGTGACAAGGTGCAAAAAAGTTGCAGTCATCAAAGCAACAAAAACCCTTTTTAAATATCTATCATAATTTACCTTTTTGATATGCATTTTATGACTAAATTCATTTTTTAATTTCTTTACAGATTTGGCTGTTTATTTTTTATACAGTCAAAGCCCAAAGTAAATTACTCTGCTTTTGGATTATTTTGTGAAAGTAGACAATCTTCTAAATAGCCATCATGATGGTATGATGGTAACATACCATGATGGTAACAGGTTCTGTGCATAATCCCATAGTGAATTAGATTAAATAAATACATGTAACAAAAATAGATTGTGAGCATTTAGTCTAATCCATACTGTAGCATTTACCAGCTGCTATTTTTTTCCACAGTACTCAAATTAACCTACAAATGCCATTATTTGCACACAAAAACATTGCCAGAGCTCATATTCAGCCTGTGTGAATACCTCTTATCCCATTTTCCAAAAACGGAGGTGTTAGTACCAAATTTTGCCCAAAATATGTAAGCTTACATGCTACTTCAAGGCCCCTCATTTACTAATGTCCGATTTTTTCTGGTCAGAGTTTTAAAGGCAGAAACATAATTTTTTCGTTGGAAAAAAACTCAAAAAATTACAATTTGCAAGATTCATTATGCCCCGAGACTGCTAAAAGTCCAAATAAAAAAGTACTCCATCTCAAACCTGCGGAGGTCATGTAGAAATCAATGGCATATGTGCCTTTTACAATTGGAAGATATCATGATCTGCACTGGGTTTCGTACAATAATCTGAAAAATTTGGGGTTTTCTGAGTCAAATCCAAAAAAAATGTTTTAACAAATTTTATAGAGAGTTTATAGATTCTTTTGCCACAATGAATATATTGATAAATAAGGTAAATTTTGGATGGGAGTTTGGAGTGTGTTGTACTAAATAATTAATAACATTTGGATTTTCATAAATAACCCACTTAATGTCCTACACTGCCTACTGTATAGTAAATATGAAAGTGCATTTATAGGGGTTGTTCACCTTTGAGTTAACTTTTAGTATAATGTAAAGAATGATATTCTGAGACAATTTGCAATTGGGTTTCATTATTGATAATTTGTGCTTTTTTTAGTTAGCTTTTATTCAACAACTCTCTAAATTGCAGATTCAGCATTCTGGTTGCTAAGGTTGAAATGATCTTAGCAACCATCCACTAATTTGAATTATGATCGGGCCTAAATATGAATAGGATCGGTCCTAAATATGAATAGGATCGGGCCTAAATATAAAGGTGAGTAATAAAAGTGGCAATAAAAATAAATTTGTAAGCTTACAGAGCATTTGATTTTTAGATGCCCTCTCCATCTAAATGACCACCATTTGATAGCTGGAAAGAATCAGAAGAAGGCAAATAAAATTTAAAGATAACAATGAGGACCAATTGAAAAGCTGCTTAAAATTAGGCATTCTACAACATACCCAATGTTAATTTAAAGGTGAACCACCACTTTAAAGAAATTTAAAAACATTAAACCCCTAGCAACAATATGCATTATAGATGACTTTGCGGTAGAATTGTGTTCTTTGCACTTAGCTATAGGGGCATTCTCAGTCTTTGAGCCCCCAGCAACAATTTACATTATGTGCAACTGAGTGGTGGAACCATGTTCACTTACCCAGCTGCGATCTACCTATTACTGCTGCCTGAGGCGGCATTGGAAATACTGCCCCCCCTCGCCCATCACACTTATCTAAAGATTGCCACCGGGGGTCCAGAGGGGGCCACATCGCTAGCTAGCTCAATTTTGCTCTCTGCGCTAGAAAAGCCGAATTTCTGGTTTAATAACCGGAAATGTTGCTCTTAAAGTTACCAGGAGCGCCTTATTGCCACCCCTGGTAACTACTGGGGAGATGTTGCCTGAGGCAAGATACTCACCTTGCCTCTTGGCAGAAATGTCCCTGCACTTACCCTTTAAATGAAATACCTTTGCCTGTCAAGACCAGTCTTTTCTAAAGGATCGTGAGGCAGGGCCGGAACTAGGGGTAGGCAGAGTAGGCACATGCTTAGGGCGCAAAGGTGGAGGGGCGCCAGGCACGTACTTACTCCTACCCCTAGTCCGGTCCCTTCTCTGCCGACCGCCCATCTGTGCGCATACGCGAATGAGGTATACAGCTTATTGAAACATTTTAAGAACTGAAAGCACACTGGTCATGCTATCTGTTTTCCTTCAGTTTGTTATAATATAATTGTTTTATAAATCAGGTAATTCATAGAATGGATAGTATGAATCAGAGTCAATTTTAAATACCTCAGTTTTCTATTCTGTCTTCTAAAGGCTCTTAAAGGCTCTTAAATTTGGCATTTATAAAAAGTGTAATTGGTTTACAGATTGATACACATATATTTTCCCTGCATGTAAAAATAAGTTTGATTTTCTGTATTTTTTTTCAAATCTTTATATTTTTTCAGAAATAGCAGGGTACTGAAGAAAGAATGGGGAGGGGGAATCGCAAGCAAGTTTATACCGTTTCACCAAAAAATATTGTTCATTACGAATTGTAAACAGAATAAATTACCATTTGGGAAAGTGACAAGGAGTTAGAACAAGACTTCTGCTGATTGTAGAAGGTGTAGGGTTAGGGGTTTGTAATGATTTTGTTTGTTTGATTAAAGTTCAAAATAATTAATGCTTGATTATCTTTCCGTAGATTGTAGTAATTGATTGTGTTTAAAATTACTTTCCAGTATAGGTTAAGACAGGGGCAAAAGAGCCAAATAACACTAGGAAGCACACCTAAGATTCACCGGTTCAAACTCAGGGTATAGTTCACCTGTAGTTAAAATCCACGTTGGTTAAAAGCATGTAACACTTCAAAAGTTAAATGGGGCAGGGGAGTGCATGGCTCAACGCGTTTCGTGACTATGCTAGTCACTTCAGCAGAAGCCCCATGCTAACAACATATTTATATAACAACCAGTGATGTCAATAAATCAATTAAAGGAATCACAGTCACAATAATGTCGATCAATTAATGAAATATGAACAGCTAATATATATACAGTATATATATATATATATATATATATATATATATATATATATATATATATATATATATATATATATATATATATATATATATATATATATATATATATATATATATATATATATATAGATAGATATGTAATGGATGTATTTATGTATAAATAGATGAATAAATAGTTAGTTAATTCATGAAATGTATAAGTTGCCTACAAGAATGAAATAGTTCATTCAATGATGTATAATATCAAATCCTAATGTAATATGAATTCAATTACGAAATATGAACATATTGGAAAAATAAGAAAAGATAAGACAAAATATGACCAACTGACATAGCGAAGTGTATAATACAAAAAATTAATTGATGAAAACTATATTCAACATTTAATCAATAAAACAGTTAAGTTCCCATTCTCTATTGAGACACCTAGCTATCACCGAGGGATTTTTCCACATCACCTTTCCTAATTCCTGGGACCACTCTCTATGATTTGGAAAGAAACATATCTTTTGCCAGCATGTTGTTCAATTAGGTGTTTGGCAACAGCAGAGCTCTTATCCCCTCTAGAAACACCATTCATATGTTCAGATATCCGTTTTGTAACTGGTCTTTTAGTTTTGCCAATATATTGTGCACCACAGACGCAGGTAATCAAGTACATTACATGTTTTTTACGACAATTGGCATAAAATTTTATCTTGTGACTAAAGTGGTTATTCCTTGATGTGAAAACCTTGGAACGATTCATAAGGGCACAAGCTTGACAGCGTGACCTACCACATCTATAACAACCCTTGACATTGAGCCAGTTGAAAGGACCTGCTGTTTTCTGTTCTAAAACAGACTCGGGGATAAAGATGAGCCAATAGTCTTCCCTATTTTGAACACAAAGCCAAGTTGTGGAGGTAACATGGTTCTCAAAACAGGATCTTGTCTGAGTATGAGCCAATGTCTACACACCACTTTATGTAAATAGGGAGTATCTCTAGAATAAGTAGTGAAAGCTGGGATGTATTATTGCTGGATCTAATACAAAATGTTTTCTTATCTGAAGATGTTTATTTCCAGAATTAGATGTACCCTTTAATAGATCACAACGGTTGGCACCCACCACTCTATCATATGCTCTACCACATGGGATTCTTTTAACTGCAACATTTAGTTGTCTTAGAGGGTCTGGATGATTTAATACGCTATGCTCATCACAATAACAACACATAAGTCCTTTAAAAGAAAGATTTGACATATCATATTCCATATGATGACCACTGATATTAATGGATAAGGGAGATAAAGGAAATTAATTATCATTCTCCTTAACACACTCTGATAAACCATCACAATTTTTATGAGTAGAGTGAAAATGTCTCTTCAAGGTAAGTCTGTGGACAAAGTTATTCATGTCCAAAATATTATCAAATATCTGTATACCCTTATCAGGGACAGATAATTGCTATCAGCAAGATACCTACTTAGAATTTTATGAGCTGCTACCACAAATAGCACCTGAAAAAATTTCCTTTGAAAACAGATAAACAGCAAATAAATAATTTAATTTTACAATAACTTAGCAAATGAAAAATCACATTAATTCCAACATTTACTTTGTTATTCGTGCATGCATAAATTGATAAACAATATCCACATATAACACATTGCAATTGTAATCGGAGTAATGCAGCTAAGGTTGTTAATGTAGAGGGTAATTCACACTGATAACTGGTGAATTTATATGAGGGTGTTTCAATTATCTTATACAGTGGCAATCAGATCCCTAGAAGTTAGAGTATGAAACAGAATCCAGGCTAGAAAACTTTCATTGCAGTGCAGGGGAATGCTATGCCATCCATTCAATAGTGTATTAATGTAGTCTACAAACCTGAGTGTTTTTATGATTCCTCGAGCACTCTCTAAATGATTTATCTTTGACGTAAGTGCCTTTTTTTCTGGCATGATGTATGTAAGGGTGATGTTTTCTTTGAGACCTCTTAGTAAGATTTTGGGCCATATTAATCTTTGATGTGTAAAATGTGTACAGCTGTAAGTAAAAAATAAAAAATGGCATTAGTTTTACAAAAACAATCCATTACAATGAGCTTAAATAAGCTGTTCAAGTAAAATAATCTCCAAGTTCTGGTCTATAAAATATATTTCAAAAGTCACAGTGATCAAGTTTTTGCATACATTTTTCAAGTTAAAAACCACTTTTTATGGAAGAGCTTTAGAACATGCTAAATATATAGTAAGTTAGGTTGAAAAAAGACACACGTCCATCAAGTTCAACCTTTCAACTCTATTTTAACCTGCCTAACTGCTATTTGATCCAGAGGAAGGCAAAACACCCCATCTAAAGCCTCTACAATTTGCTTTAGACGGGAAAAATTCCTTCATGACTCCAAAATGGCAATCGGACTAGTCCCTGGATCAACTTGTACTGTGAGCTATCTTCCATAACCCTGTATTCCCTCACTTGCTAAAAAGACATCCAACCCCTTTTTAAAGCTATCTAATGTTTATCTAGTATAGGTAAATCTAAAACAACTGGACTTGCTGAGTAATCATTAAAGACCTTTCACTACTCATCCGAGCAGCTTCTTCAGTTCACCTGAAGTTGATGTTTTTATCCACTGAGTTTATATGTTCTGTAAAGGCCGCCACTTAATTGGATCTGATTTAAACCCAAGTGTCATCCACATATCTGGGCCAGTTACTCTGTGTAGTTCCCTGGAATGTAAGTAAGGCCCTCCTTTCCACTTCCTCCATGTACAAGATAGCTACAATGGGAGAGACTGGAGAACCCATTGCACAGCCATGTTTCTGTCTATAAAAAAAGTCCTTGTATTTGAAGTATGTGGTGTTAAGGCACAAATATAGCAACAAACATACTTGGTTAGGACTGAGCTTTGTTCTGCTGCCGAGTTGTGATTAGTAGAAGAGCTCATATGCTGAGAACTTCCCACACCAGTCAGTTGAACTGAAGAAGCTGCTCGGATGAGTAGTGAAACGTCTTCAATGATTACTCAGCAACTCCAGTTGTTTTAGATTTACCTATACTAGATATGCCATGACCTGGATGAATGAACATCTTCATAGTCTATCTAATGTATCAGCCTGTACAACTGATTCAAGGAGAGAATTCCATATCTTTATAGCTCTCACTGTAAAAAACCCCTTCCGAATATTTAGGCAGAGCCTCTTTTCTTCTAATTGGAATGGGTGACCGTGTGTGTGTGTGTGTGTGTGTGTGTGTGTGTGTGTGTGTGTGTGTGTGTGTGTGTGTGTGTGTGTGTGTGTGTGTGTGTGTGTGTGTGTGTATATATATATATATATTTATATATATATATATATATATATATAAATATATATATATATATATATATATATATATATATATATATAAATATATATATATATATATATATATATAAATATATATATATATATATATATATATATAAACATGGTATATAAATATATTTTTAAATAGTTATCATATCACCCCTTAAGCGCCTCTTCTCCAGCGTGAACATCCTCAATTTGGCCAGTCTTTCCTCATAGCTAGCATTTTCCATACCTTTTACCAGCTTAGTTGCCCTTCTCTGGACCCTAATTTTTTAATTTAATTTAATAATGTCCTGTTTGAGCACTGGAGACCAAAAACTGTATGGCATATTCTAGATGGTGGGGCCTTACCAGTTCTTCCTCCCGTGAATCTATGCCCCTTTTAATACAGCTCAAGACCTTATTTTCCCTTGATGCTGCTGATTGGCATTGCTTGCTACAGCCAAGTTTATCATCTACAAAGACTTCACGGTCCTTTTCCATAATGGATTTGCCCAGTGCAGTGTGGACACAGAACACACCGGCACAAGATGGGTACTACTAGCAGGTATAACCTTGCTCGTTTATTGCGGATGCAACGTTTCGGGGCGTGACCCCTGTCAAAATGTGACAAAAAATTACAGTGTTCGTTTTGTAAAAATATATAAAAACGAATAAAAATATATTTCAGTCCATTCTTGCGCTACTTGTATTTATATTAATAAAAAACTGTGTTCAACAATAATTAGTAAACAACCACAAGTATAAAGTGTTCAGTGCAATAAAAGTAACGACATTCAGTACAAAATGTATCAATATCAAGTGCAATATAATGTTTAACAAATGTCACAAAAATTTTAAAAAAAATACATTGTTTCAAATCTGCTACATGCTCATATAGAAAAACATTTTTGAACAGTACTAAAAAAATTTTTTAGCACTGGAGACCAAAAACTGTATGGCATATTCTAGATGGGGCCTTACCAGTTCTTCCTCCCGTGAATCTATGCCCCTTTTAATACAGCTCAAGACCTTATTTTCCCTTGATGCTGCTTATTGGCATTGCTTGCTACAGCCAAGTTTATCATCTACAAAGACTTCAGGTCCTTTTCCATAATGGATTTGCCCAGTGCAGTCCCATTAAGGGATATTTTTACATCCCAGGTGCATGACTTTACATTTATCAACATTGAATCTCATTTGCCACTTAGCTGCCCAGATTGCCAGTTTGTCAAGATCCTGTTGCAAGGATGCTGCATCCTGGAATGCAATTAATTGGGCTGGATAGTTTTGACATCGGTCATCTGCAATCTGCAAACACTGATACATTACTTACAATACCCTCCCCTAAGTCATTAATAGACAAGTTAAATAAAAGTGGACCTAATACCGAGCCCTGAGGACCCCACTAAGAACTTTACTCCAAGCAGAGAATGTACCATTAACAACCACCCTCTGTACCCTATCCTGTAGCCAGTTTCCTATACATGTGCAAACGACTTCATTAAGCCCAAAAGACCTTAGTTTAGAAAGCAGTCGTTTGTGGGACATGGTTTCAAACGCTTTGGCAAAATCCAAATAGATCACTAGATCTACTGCCCCCCCCCACTGTCCAGCATCTTACTTACCTCATCATAAAAAGCAATCAAATGTAATTCAAAAATAATTTCACAGTTTTGTAACAATGCATAATTATGCACATCATGGCTGTAATTAAATATGACAATGCATGGTATACTTCGGTGCCATTTTATTGCACAAAACAGATTTCCTTTCATCATTTAAGCCTGCAGCATCAATTCACAAGGTAGCTTTCATTATTCTAATTGTTCTTATAGTGGGGCTTCCTTAAATACTGCTTATACAATTGTCATACATTTCAAATACCATTGAGATCCACAACTCGTGAAAAATGTGAAAAATTTGATAAAAGTGTTTAAGTCAATGGGCGTCAAAATAGTTTTGATGCGGGGCAATTTTGAGACAAGCAACAATTTTTATATGCACGACTATTTTGTCCAAATGCATGCAAGTTAATGGGCGTCCAAATAATTTTGATGCATGACCATTTTTATACGCCCGACAATCCTGACGCTACTTTTTTTGCATCAAACACCACAGTTTTGAGAAAACATTTGTGGGCAGTGAAACACGGAAATTCATTCTCTCATCATTATTTATAAGCCTTACATTTGCACCTGGTCACCCAAAAGGGTATCTGTCACCCAAACCTAAAAAGATGTATAATAGTCCTTTTCAAATTATACATGAAACCCAACTTTTTCTGCTGAGTTTATGTGCCGGTGTGATGACATCATTGCGCTTTGTCGCAAAATACAAATGTATTTAAAGGGGGCTTTGAATGGTATTCATTGGCTGTTGTTAGGTTCTACTTAGTTGGTTCCTGGCTGTGTATTCCTAGAGAATCTTTCTGATTACCCTGGTATTGACCCTTGCCTGCCTGTTTTGACAACTCTGAACTCTCTGACACTGATATTGTCTACAGCTACAATTTAGACTGTGAAAGCCTTCATTCCATGTTGACCAAATAAGCAATACTGTTCAAGGAATTTATACAACTAAGATATAATTGTTTTGAGAATGATATTTAAACAACATGCAATAGAATTATCAGCATGTTTACAAACCTATATTATAGTAAGGTGCAGATTAAGAATCTTATTCTGGGGCCTTACATATCCCAAGGAATACCCATATTAACCCTCTCACAAAAACATTAACAAGGACAGCTTCTGTTACAGTGTTATTTATCAGTACACATACTTATAATACCCAGTTGTCTTATTATATAAACATTGGCATATTCTAAATACAGATTCTTAATAAATATGTGGGAAATATTCCTACAACCTGTAATTGATGTGCTCCTAATATTTGACATCAGGTACTTAAATGTTCTTAAATGTTTGCAATGTACAGTATGTAAATGTTTTATAACTGCCATTATACAAATAGAAATTTACACATTCTAAAATGCCACATTTTAAACACATGATTTACATAAATATTTTGCACATTTCCATTTCTAGGGTTTCCTGCCCAATAAAAATCTCTCTTTTGTCAGAATCATTACTTACCGTATAATTTCCCAAAGTGCATCCTCGACATACAGAAAAACCCCTGACCATCTTCCATCTTTCCAGTTTCTGAACTTATTAATTTTTTTCAAAATTACTATTTTTGAGTCAATTTGTGTCTGTGCAATTATTACACCTCTATAATTCTCAGCTGCTATTTTCTGTATGATCATAATGCTCCCTAATACATAATTACACCCTAATCACCTCTCACCATTAAACTGTAGTTGGAATTACAATTACAAAAATAATTTTTACAAACAAAATAGTCTTAAATTAACAGGTAGTAGTAGAAGTATAACAGCAGGTTGAGCAAACCAGCAACACACTTACAGTATAAAGCTTCATGCAATCTGCCTAACAGTTGCAATTGCTGAAAATCTAGAACTTTAAATTTTAAGGCATGTCTCTGTGTGAAATCCATGATTATCTCGCTCTTAGCAACTGCCGTGAGAATAGCCTTGCTTTGAAGAACATCATAAAATCTCCAAGTGGCTCATTACACCACACACCATAGCTAGTTACTCATCACATCTCAGCAGTGCCTGCTTTCAAACTAGTAAGCTAAAAATATGGACAGCTGGCGTTTCTAATATCGAATAAGAATAAAAATGGTATTCTCAAGAGGCAGGCTGGAAACAGGCAGAACAAAACACATCATTAAAAACATACAAAAGAAATGATGATGGACAGCTGAAAAGTTGATTAACTAGGTCCATGTATAGCATACTAAAATTCAAAAGTATACCTATTATTCAAGTATTATTATCCAAGTGTATACATACAGTAGTAGAGGTATGGGGGGTCTGTGCATTGAAATTGTGTTTTCTGAATACAGATATGGGATCCGTTATATTAGTATCCAGAGAGCTCTGAATTACAAACAGGGTACATTTTTATCCAAATAATCCAAATTTAAAAAAATGATTTCCTTTTTCTGTGTAATAATAAAACAGTGCATTGTACTTGATACTTGAACTAAGATATAAGTAATCCTTATTGGAAGAAAAAACAAACAGTCTATTGGGTTTATTTAATGTTTAAATTATTTCAAGGTATGAAAATCCAAATTACAGAAATATCCGTTATCTAGAATATCCCAGGTCGAGAGCATTCTGGATAACAACAGGTCTCTTACATGTAAAGGGGTTTTCTTTAATATTTGGAACACCATGTGGACACGTTTACTAAGGGTCGAATTTCGAAGTGGTAAAATTTCGAAATTCGACCATCGAATTGTAGAAATTCGATAGTCTAAGTTTTTTTTCGAGTGAATTTAGCCGTTTCCAATCGAATTCAAATGGTACAATTCGAACGATTTAATCGATCGAACGATTTTCCAAAAAAAAAAAAAACTTCTAAAGTCTTAGCCAAATACTGGCTGTAGGTTCTAGGAGGTCCCCATAGACTAACATAGCAATTCGGCAGGTTTAAGGTGACGAAGTGTCAAAGTTTTTTAAAGAGACAGTACTTTGATTTTCGAATGGTTGAATATTCAACGTTTTTTCAATTCAAATCGAATTTTGGCCTATTTGATGATCGAAGTACCCAAAAATTACTTCGAATTACTTCGAAATTCAAAGTTTTTGAATTAAAAAATTCACTTTGAATTCACTTCGACCCTTAGTAAATGGGCCCCTTAAAGACACTTAAAAACATTTACGCATTAAGGAAAACCCCAGGATGGTTTTGAAATCAGCTTGGTTTTATGCTAGTTTAGGTATCACCAAGTAACTACTACAACAAGTTAGCAGTGCACTGCATTTATCTTTAAATGTATTATGGAGTCATTAAACACGAAGAGGGTGCTGCATTTTTACTGCTACATGTACTGAAGGGGGTAGCAAATTAGATGTGATGAGTGCCACACCTTCATCGGTGGTCCGTGATTTCACACTTATTTTTCATGATTAATCATGATGTTTGTTTTCAGCATGCATGTTTTCCATGTTCTAAATTATAGGTGACACATTTTTATTTTCAGCAATAAATAGACTTGCAATAGACTGTCATTGAAATGTTACCCATAATTGTTTCTGACAGTGTGCTTCTACAGCAACAAGGTGTCCTCAAGAGGTTGAGGCAAATCAATTCAATGACAGACTTCTGCAAGAGAAACCTAATTGAATATTTATTAAAGCTTTAATGATGTGAATGACAAATAAGGAGGCTTCAGATTTTTTTACATTTGTTATATTTTTGCCATCTTCCAAAAAGGGATGGATGAAATAGCCTAAGGGCATTATTGTCATTTTTATATCGATTCAGTTGTGACATAGTGTAAATGAACTTAATGTGAAGGGACATTCATCATCACTTAAAGACTTAATAAAATTTGTCAAAATAGATAACTCTTTTGAACGCTTTGTAAACTGTATGTAAATGAAATAATAATAATCTAGGGTTTATAGTACAGTTAAACAATCATATGGGAAAATTCACCTAAGATGCTTAGATAGACCAAACTAAGAGGTCTGTTTACTAACATTGGAATTTCTACACATTTGTGTTATTTATCTATATTATTATTATCATTATTATTATTATATTATTATGTATATATATTTTTAAAACTATAAAAATACAAACTCTAATAAAAAAATTGACCAGGTAAAAGTTGTCGAGAAGAGGACTTGTGTCTCCATACAATCCTGGCTGATTCCTCTGCTGAATACCCCCCCCCCAATATTATTGATACTGATGTTTCTTGACACGAGATAATGTAATATTGGTCGCCAACTAAAAAATCGATCACAATTCTCATAAAGCAAAACAAGTGAAAATTTTGCATTTGCTAACACTTTGACCCTCAGAAAACAGTAGGATAGTGCAAATTTTAGACTTTGCAATAGTGTCGTAGTATATGTATGTTTGCTCCAAAAGTTTACGCTACCTTCAAACAGGTCTTAAAGCTTTGCAGTGCGCAATTAAGATCAGATTGCAATAAAAGTGTTATGAAAAATAGTACATTGGGACATGCAAATTATTTTAAAAAAAATTGTTCTCTTTATGAATTTTTAATGTAACTATAATTTGTATTTGTTTGTATTTATTATTGTAATCACCCCTATTTGTTCTATTAATTTACTATTGTACTGTGCTGTGTGCAAAAGTACTACATAAATAAAAATATACATACATATAAGCTATAAGAGGTACAGTAGAATCATATAAACCAAACTTTGTTCTAATGGTTATACTGTTTATTCCCCCTCTAAAAAATGTAAAAAAATGAAATGGCTTGTTTGTTTTCATCGACATACAGTAAATCAAAAACTTTTAGGTATAAGTGTTTATGGCCTAGTTGCATTATGCTTCTCCAGTCCTGTCATCCAAGGTGCATCTCTCAGGATAACCTTGGTGAATTGCTTACCTGCTTAGTGATGCTCTTTGATGCAGTGCTAGCTCCAAGCGCTTGATGCTGTAGCACAGATCATTTTAAGTCTATATTCTCATCAGTACTGTTAAAAAACTGTAGATGAGAACAAACTTAAACCTGTTCTGTTAACAATTAAAGATAATTACACAAGGGACTATTAAAGTAAACTATTTAAGTAATCAGGTTCTCAATGATCGCAGTACCTTGACACAATAGCCACCAGTGCACAATAAAGAAAATGATATGCATTCCAGCTTAGCTAGATCAAATGCCAAAAAAGTAATTATTTTATTTGCCTTTTTCATCTTATTCAATGTTTCACTTTGTTATACTGTATTACTATAATTCAATATTTTCAACCGTATTTTGAACAGTGTTGTTATTTTGAATATTTTAGACCAATCTATTGCCTCTGTGGTACTATAATTTGTGTCTAAGCATTCATTATAGTGCTTGAAACTGATTTTATTGCCTCTGTCACATTAGATCATTTTGTAACTGTTTATTCCTGTTTTCCTGAATAACTAGCCTTTTATATTTTGCGTTACTAAAATATTGAAATTATTTTATTTGCTGATGTTGTATAACTATATGATACCAACTAAAATCAAATTTAATATGGGAGTGATTTATCACTGCTCGAATTTTAATTTTCAAGTTTTTTGAGCTAAAACTCACAAATTCAAATTATAGTTTAAAAAACTTTCAAGAGATTATGCACAACTAACAAAATTTGCCATCTAAAAGCTATCAAGTTCATGTCGAAGTCAATGGCAGGTGTCCTAGCCAATATTTTGGTGATGTTTTCTATTTGAGATTTTCAAATGTTTTTTCAGATAACAAATTCAAGGTATTCAAGTTTTTCCCATGATTTTATTCAATTAAGTTTTTATATTCCAACTTTTTAATAAACAAATAAAATTCAGCTTTAGTGCGAGCCTAAAAATTCAGCTTACCTACAGGTTAAAGTTTGTTCTCATCTACAGTTTTTTAACAGTACTGATGAGTATATAGACTTAAAAGGATTCTCTGTTTACACTCTGGTAAGCCTACTTATTCAACCATTTGGTAGCCTGGCACTGTTTCTGAAGATTTAAAACAGTGCTGTGATAAATTCTTCTCAGATTCTGGAAAAATATTACATAGTTATATTGTTAATTTGGGTTGCAAAAAAAGACAAATTTCTGAAAATTCATTCTGCAGCACTCCAATAAGTATGGAACAGTATTTATTTACTAAGGGGCACTAGAGCATGCACCTCAGTGCTCATCTAGGAAGTACATGCACCTCTGAGCCTTTACAAACACTGTTATTGCTAATTTAGCAATATAGTATCTGCAAATAGTACAAAACAGACCTGATTGGTTGATTTTGGCAATTGCCCTTGCAATATGATTGTAATTTTTTTGTAGTGATCAAAACATGAACTCTATATAAAATTAAAAAAAACACCAAAACAAAATACAATTGCAGCCTTTTGGGTAGTTGATATTTACATAACTCATAGAGTAATTACACTGGCTGTAGCTAAGAAACACGTATATGCTACCCTCCAAAAATAAATGGGATATGCTGAAATCTCTCTCTCTGACTAGAATTTTTCTAGTATGAAAAGGAATTGCTTTATTTTAGGACCGCCACATTTAAAGTTGATTATTATGTCTTTATAATAAATATAATCTTAGATCCTTCTGCAAATTGAGAGCCATTAGAACTTTTTTTCAGTTGCACATTAGGCATTCCAAAGTCAGACATGTGTTATGTTTTGGGTAGCTGAGGAAGAGTATAGTATAACAGTGCTTTATTAGCACTGTTATACTCTGTTAGCTTGTTGACGTTTCACAATGTCAGCAGTAGATGATTTTGTAGTATTTTGTGGAAGTTTGATGTCTGCAACTTGTAACTTAGTGTGCATCTGTCTGCCATGTAATAATTCAGCTGGAGATGATTGGGTTGTTGCATGGCATGTTGCTCTGTAGTTATGTAGGAACTCTGTTGTAAATACTTTTCAAGATTTCCCAGTAAGATTTGCTGTCTGTAGTGCTTCTTTCAGACATCTGTTTAATCGCTCGATTTCTCCATTTGCTTGTGGTGAAATTTTAGACACTGGCTGTGTGGCAGGCACTGGTGCTGTGGTAATGAGACCATCAACTAATTGTAGGTTTAATGCAGCAAAGAGATCCCTTCCAAGTATAGCAGTACCCTTATTCACAATGTCAAAGTTACATTTTGCAGTATTTGATTCAAATTGTACATTCACTGGCAAGCAACCAAACACAGGGATTAGATCCTTTAAGTAACTGACCAGTTTCAGGGCAGGGGCAACAAGCGGATCTTTTGCAAAATATTTCATTCAAGAAAATATCCTTTGGTAGTATAGCAACAGCTGAACCTGTATTAAGCATCAGGTTAATGAAGTGTCCCTTGTTGGCAGAAGCAGTATTGACACTGCATATAAACTTGTCTGGAATAAATGTACCCGTTTTATCCACACTTAATACTGTGACATTTGTAGTAGTGACTTCATGAACACCTTTAGCAGAACTACGGCAGATCTTATTAAAATGTCCTACTTGTGCGCAGTTGCGGCACCGTTTAGCTTTTGCGGGACATGTAACATGATTTGCAGTGTGTTGTGTTGAACCACAACGAAAGCAGTATTTTCTATTTGTATTTGCTGTATGGTTTTGCAGTGTAGGTGAATCCCTTTCCTTAGCACTGTATTTTGCCTGTGACTGTGCATTATTAGGCCACAGTGTTGAATTCACAATCTATACATTCCCAGCGGTTCCCTGACTAAGAGTTTTAGCCTCTGCTCCTGCTGTTTCAATTTGGCTAGCAACTGTAATAGCCTTTGCAAGGGTTAAATCCTGCTCTAGGAGCAGTCTCTCTCTAATGCGAGGTGAGTTTGTTTTTTCCACTATTTGGTCTCTTAGCATTTCATCTGTTATATTCCCAAACTCACAGGTAACAACCAGCTCTCTCAAAGCTGCTACAAATTGTTCTGTGGATTCGCCATTACGTTATCCACGTTGGTGGAATTTATATCTTTCAGCAACCACATTTACTCTTGGCACGAAAAAGTTCTGTAAGAGCAGTTTCATAAGTCTCTTCAGGTAATGGTAATGTATAAATGATATGCTGTCCCTTTGCTCCCAGGCAGTGAATAAGTAAAGCACACTTTCTAGCAACAGAAATCTCCCCTTGGTAAGCAGCAATAATGTAATTTTCAAACATACGGATCCAAGTAGTTAAAGGTATGGTAGGCTCACCAGGGTTTGGAAGGAAAGGTGCAGGCTGCTGCAGAGGTAGAAGAGCCAACCTTGTCGCCATTTGTTATGTTTTCTGTAGCCGAGGATGAGTAGAGTATAACAGTGCTTTATTAGCAGAGACTCATGCAGGCATTACACAACAGTAAGCTTTCACTTTTAAGCTACCAGGAAGTATGCACAGTATAAGTATGAGCAGAGTGCCATCTACAGGCCATTTGCATGAACACCACAACATGGTTAAAATTTTACAACATGGAAACTATTTTGAATGTATTATGGCAATTCCTGCAGTATAACATCACCCAGAGAAAACTTTTGCCAAACCACTTTACATTAGGTATAATATTGATTGTACACTTGCAGACTGACTGCTTAATAAGTTTTGTTATCTGCCCTCTTTAGAAATCCGAAGTAGAGAGAACTAAAAATTAACATACACTTCTTTTAATAAAATAACAAGTGCATAAATAAAAGGTTGTGTGTAGCAAAATGCTAAAAGAATACATTTTGTATACTAAAACTGTATACTGGGATTATATTCAACAGTTTTCATCAGTTTCAAAGAAGAAATAGGAACAAGGATTGTTTTTGTTTCATTGGCAGCTATTGATCTAGGAATTTGCTGCTCAGTCTCATTAACAATTGTATTACTCTGTCAATCACAACAGCACTTGTGCTTACCAAAGATGGAAAGGATTTACACTTATTAACAAAACTGCTTTATGCCTTGAGGTGATGAGAAACCACGGAGTTCTGAAAGCCAGGAATTGCAAAGTTTACGAAGCCATACATTTGTGTGTTTCATTTTTCTAATATATTGTGAGGAAATTAAAAAAAGCTGTTTGCACTATGGTTCCCTTTTAACACTGGTTTCTTAACATCTGTCATCTCTCTGTATAATCTATTTACATATAAAAAACATTTATTTTTAAGAAATTGCGTATGCCATTGGTTGAATTGTAGTAACCAAACCAATTAAACCAATATGGTAATATATATACTGTACTTTAATGTTGTAGTCTTATTATAGTATTTGATACAATTGTTAGTGTAGCATCAACCATTATAAATGGAAACACTAAGGGCCCTATTTAAGATTGCCTTCGGGCAATCGTTAAGGCAACCTCGCATGAGTTTAAAAAAAAAAGTTTGGCAGATGGCAAAATATTTCTTAACACAAAGCCCACTTAGGAAAAAAGAATAAACGTTGCCTAGTTAATTGGGCCTGAAACCCAGCATAAGTACCTTAAGGGTAGGACTCCACAGCGGTTTTGTCGCGATCCGACGCACTGCGCCAAAACGCATGCGTCAAAAATAAGGTAAGTAATAGAATTGTCACATTGTGTCGCAGCGTTGAGCCGACGCGGCACGACTGTCGGATGCAAACGCATCGTACAGCGTCTGCATCTGACAGTTGTGTCACGTTGGATCAACGCTGCAACACTATGGGGCAAATTCACTAACAATCTTAGTTTCGCCAGGCGCAACTGCGCCGCGCTTCGCCGCACTTCGCCAGCGCTCCGCAAATTCACTAAAATCCGAAGTTGCGCACAGGGGTAGCATAAGATTGCGAAGTTGCGCTAGCGTTGATTCGCTAAGTGAAGCGAAGTTACGCTAGCGAAGGCTAATTTGCATACGGCGCCAAATTCAAATTTCAATGGAGGAATACGTATCAGCACTACAAATGGCTAGAAAACCTTCAAAATATCAAATACAAATTTTATTTTGCCCTACACATGTGCCCACTGTCTAGGTAAGTTGCCATGAGTCAGGAAATGTAGGGGGGAAGGAGGGGAGCCCCAAAAAATTTTTCGATCTTTTTCAGTCTATCACCCATAATGTAGAAAACACGCCAGCGTTTTTTGGGACTTTGAAAAAATTTTTGACTTTTTTGGAAGCAATCCCTATCTACTCTATTGCGCTTTGCCTGGTCTGAGGTGGCGAAGGAAGTCTAGTGTAAAAGGTAGCATTCAGTACACTGCGCGCGTTAGTGAATTTGCGTAGCTATGTCGCTAGCGAAAATTCGCCAGGCGTAAGGGTGCGAAGTAACACTAGCGAAACTACGCCAGCGTTAGTGAATTTGCACAGTAACGAAAATGCCAAACGCTAGCGAATTAACGCTAGCGTTCGGCGCTTCGGCGCTTAGTGAATTTGCCCCTATGCGTCAATTCTATTACCTACCTTATTTTTGTCACACGCATTTTGTCGCAGTGCGTCGGATCAAGACAAAAATGCTTGTGGAGTCCTACCCTCACTCACGCAAAGTTTCCTTAATGATTGCTGAAGCCCGAAGCCTTTATTTATTTACTGTCCTGCACATTTATCAAAGGTCGAATTTCGAATTCATGTGTGTTTTTAAAAACTCACATGAACTCCCATGAACTTGAAATTGGACTCACATGAATTGAATTTGATTAGAGTTTTAAAAACTTGATTTAGTTTTTTTCTCTGACAAAAACATGAATTTCAGGAAGGGTGCAAACAACTCCAAATTGATCCCAGGATGTCTCCCATTGCCTAAAACAGCAATTCGTCAGGTTTTAGGTGGCGAATAGTCAAATTTGAGTTTGAAAAAAACTTGAATGAAATTTTAACAAATCCCTAGTCAAATTTGACAGTTTTGGCGATAAAAAATTCAAAAATTCTAATTTTCATTTTGACCCTTCATAAATCTGCCCCATAAGTGTCATAAATAAATATGGCACACATGTTCATGTATCAATTCAATATGCTAGAGAAAATAAACTTTTTCTAAATCACATGATTTGAAATAGAGAGCAAGCAGTGTGACGTGATGTTGCTATCACCATATTTGTTGTACAGTGTTTTACATTTTAAAAGTATATCTGTAATAGTGTGTAATTAGAAAGCTCATCCACTTTCTGTCCATTCCTATAGGATCACCATTTGATAAAAGCATTTCTAAATATCCCATAGGTATAAATACAAAGTGGGTGAGATTTTCTGTGGCGAGCTCTAATTTCAGATAAATCTGCCCCTTAATATGGGGGTTTTTTTGTAATAAAAAATCAGATATGTAAAACTCTGACAAATTTTACAGACCCAAAAACTTGAATCAAATTCTATTCAAATTCGAACAAAACTCGATTCAAGTTTTTTCTCCAAATAAAACTCGAATGTCAGGAAGGCTACAAATATCTTCAAATTGGTTACTGGACCACTCCCATGGACTGATACATGAATTTGGCAGGTTTTAGGTGGTGAATAATTGAATTAGAATTCCTTAAGGGCCAGAGTTTGCTAAATCTCGAAAATCAAAATCGAATTTTTAAAATAGGGTACGGTAAACTTTAAATATTGAATATAGGTTGCAATTAATATTGAATATAAAGTTGTCTACAAAGCAAAACCCGAATCTGTGTTACAGTAAATGCTATGCACTTATTCAAAATATTGTGGGTCCGTTTTTAAAACTTTATATATGTATATATGCAAAATATCATGGTGCTACATATAAAGCAGGACCCATGGCCAGCCTTTAGTGTAAAACATGTTTTACTAATCAGAAAAAAATCTCATGCATTTTCCTACCAAATAGAATAAATAATGGTGTACCAAGTGAGTTGGGATGTTATATCACATAACCAGTTGGAGTTTTCTTTTTTTGATCTACACACAAACTCTTGGCCATAAAAAATGGAGTGGTTATATAAATACGTATTTTTTTATTTTACTGTCCCCTCATGTACCTAAAAGAATATTGACCCACTGCTTCACCGTAAATATTAATACTATTTCTAATAAAGCTTGCCTAAAACCCATAACCTATAAATGTAAAAGTGGTTGGCGAGACAGTCAACAAGCAAACTTGTAAATATTCCTACTGATTAATATCAATGCTGAATAATTTTCAGATTTACTTATGCTCCAGAGTAGAAACAGGCTGTTAAGTACCTAATAGCTTGTGCATTTGCCTAGACAGATTACCATGTAGGGTCCATATTTGATTTGTGTGTAAAGAAAATGGTTTGAAATTCATAGCATGTGTCCCAGTGCTGCTAAAAACAGACATAAATTGAGCAAACAGATGAAAATAGGGCCTAGGAGAGCCCAAAGTGTTTGCTAGTGATGCTGTTAACAGAAATAATATTTTGCATACTAGAAAAAAAGTGATAAAAGCAAAGTAAGAAATGACATAAATAAAACACAATTAAGATTCACCAGTAAAAATAAACAAGGGACCAACTTAGATTACAAAAAATACTGTTTACGTATTCCATATTATGGATATCATTTATCAGGACATGAAACCTCAAACTCTTGTGATTGTCACTCTGTGTATGTATCCAGACACAGCTGCTAAATAAATATTGGTCTATGTTAGCAAATTATTTTGGGTGGCAATATTGTGATTTCTTGCTCAGCTCTGCACTTTGCCTTTTGCATACTGTATGGGGCAGATTTATCAAGGGTCGACTTTCAAAAGTAATGGGAGTTTTTTTGAACTCCCATAACTTTGAATAAAAAAAAACAGGCAGGTTTTAGATGGCGAATGGTCGAAGTCGTAGTTTTTAAGAGACATTTTAAGAGATATTTGAATTTTCGAAATTCTAATCTAATTTGGACTATTCCCTAGTCAAAGTACACAAAAATAGCTCAAAATTAGATTTTTTTATTTCGAATCTGCCCCTATGTGTCACATACAATGCAATGTCACAAAAGCAATTATAGGGTTGAAATGATTTCTTTGTTAACTTACTTACTTGCTTGCTTACTTTTTCCTATAGAAATAATAAGGTATGAAGATCCATATTACAGAAAGATCCTTTATTTGGAAAACCCCAAGTCCTGAGCATTATGGATAACAGGTCCCATACCTGTACATAATAGGCATTAAAAGCATTATTAAAGCTATCTATAATAGAAGTGGTGTTAAGTACTTGTTCAGTGACTCCAAACTTGTGCAACAACAAAGTTTACATTATTTTATTCTTTTCACACTTGAAAAAATGCAGTATAGAGAACCATTAAGTATAGTTGTAGTTGATAAGGAAAATACAATATACCGTATATACTCGAGTATAAGCCGACCCGAGTATAAGCCGAGGTACCTAATTTTACCTACGAAAACTGGGAAAACTTATTGACTCTAGTATAAGCCTAGACACAACTACAGCCCTGTCTCCCAGCAGCGCATATTCTGCCAAAGCGATCCCCCCAGTGATCAACCGGACTTCTTTGCAAAGTTGATGGTGACAGAGAATTGCCAAATGGATTACTGTGTGCATTGTCCCACTGTCCCACTACCATGTGCAGAGGGTGCTGTTTGATATTGCCATCACTGTTAATCTTTCGTATAACCAACAGAGGGCGCTGTGTGATATTGCAGTCACTGTTATTCTTTCATATAACCAACAGAGGGCGCTGTGTGATATTGCAGTCACTGTTAATCTTTCATATAACCAACAGAGGGCACTGTGTGATATTGCAGTCACTGTTATTCTTCCATATAACCAACAGATGGCGCTGTGTGATATTGCAGTCACTGTTATTCTTTCATATAACCAACAGAGGGTGCTGTGTGATATTGCAGTCACTGTTATTCTTTCATATAACCAATAGAGGGCGCACTGTTATTCTTTCATATAACCAACAGAGGGTGCTGTGTGATATTGCAGTCACTGTTATTCTTTAATATAACCAACAGAGGGCGCACTGTTATTCTTTCATACAACCAACAGATGGCCCTGTGTGATATTGCAGTCACTGTTAATCTTTCATATAACCAACAGAGGGCGCACTGTTATTCTTTCATACAACCAACAGATGGCGCTGTGTGATATTGCAGTCACTGTTATTCTTTCATATAACCAACAGATGATGCTGTGTGATATTGCAGTCAATGTTATTCTTTCATATAACCAACAGAGGGCGCACTTTTATTCTTTCATATAACCAACAGAGGGCATTGTGGGATATTGCAGTCTCTCCCCAAGTGTACTGTTGGTATAGGAATGATTAAAAGTGACTGCAATCTCAGTTACACGGGTCGGCTATCGCTGACCCGATTATAAGCCGAGTTAGACTTTTTCAGCACATTTTGGATGCTGAAAAACTCGGCTTATACTCGGGTATATACGGTATATGTACCAGAGTACACTAGATAATCACCTTTATCAGGAGTTTAAGGGGGTTGTTTATCAAAATTAGAATTGATCTCACTATTATTGGAAAGCCACACCGACCATATCCACACAGACATTCCCCCCATATTTATCATAAAAATTCTTGTGCTGGGAAAGTCTCTATAAAAAATTCTGAATCCACAACTGTTTCAGCTTTCACGACAGCACCAAAACATTTTTGGATTTGACGCCCGAAAACCGCAACTTTTTTACAAACCCAACTCAAATCAGGTAACCTCGAGATGCCTGACATTGACTTCTAAATGATCTCATCAAGTATGAGTTGGTGTACTTTTTTATTCAGACTTTTAACACCATCGGACTTTAATAAATTAAGAAAAAATCTTGTTTTTCCCTTTAAAAATCTTTAAAAATCCCACTAGACAAAAACTGACTTTAATAAATAACCCCCTAAATGTGCTGGTTTTCCAAATCGCAACCAAAATTTGCATAGAACAAATAAGAATGTACATAAATTTAACAGTACTGTGCATTGGACGAAATATTTTCTGAGGTAGAGAATAGCCTCCGTTCTTTTTGTCAATAGTTATGCAGTCAGTGATTGGCAGTATCATTTCATATGCTTTTCTGATTCTATTTTTCTTTTACTGGTGGCAGGTCCTATAAATTATACTAGCATAAATCTATAAAGGAACAAAGAGACAAGTATTACCAGTTATTTAGAACAACTATGATAAATGGTTAAAAAAAATGACATGGTTTTCACCCTCCACTAATGCAGGTATTAACTAACACAGTACAGCTACGGAGATGGTTCGATATTGCATTCACGGCCTCCATCAGGGGGGGACAGTTGTCCCGGGCCCAGTGGGTTTTGGGTCTGGAGGGGGGGTGCTGCACTTACTTGAAATAGTCGGGCCCCCTCAACACATCAGACTGCACTGCCTGCCGTTTTCTATGCTCCTCTATCCTGCAATGAAGTGTGGAGACAAAAGGGAAAAAAAGAAAAATTATGGGGAGCACAGTAGAAAAGGCAAGGGTAGCAGGAGGGGAAGCCTAATAAAATCAGAAGAGAATTCAAAGTTTAAAGTGGACCCGTCACCCAGACATAAAAATCTGTATAATAAAAGTCCCTCTTAAATTAAATATGAAATCCAATTTCTTTTTTTTATTAAAGCATTCATAGCTGTTGTAAACTCATTTAAAAATATCAGCTGTCAATCAAGTATTGCCTATCCCGCCTCTATGCCTAGGCATAGAGGCGGGGAAAGCAATTACTTTCACTTTCCATTCAGCACTTCCTAGATGTCACTGCTCTCCCTGCATTCCCCCAGCTCTCTTAACGATTTAATTGTGTAACCAGGGCATGGGGATGGACATTGGGTCCCTGTCCCCTGGTGCACAAACAAAATTCTGAGATGATACAAGACTTGCCTTAATAACAGTGTCCACAAAATGGCTGCTGCCTGCTTGCTATAATTATGAATTCCCAGACTGATGGAAACAAGATTCAAATAATTTATACAATGTTATTAAAGTTCATTTTGCTTGACTAACATGATAAAATAGGATTTGGATAATTTTGTTTGGGTGACGGGTCCCCTTTAAAAAGAAGGAGGATTCAGGGATGAAAAGAGGAATTGAAAAAGTATAAAACAAGAGATCAAAAGATAGAATGTAAGGGGGGGGGGAAGTAGAGGAGAGATGGAAGAAAAGGAAAGTGGAAAACAAAAGAGGAAAGAGTGAGGGAATAGCATGGTGTGGAGAGAGTATGAGAGCAAAGCAGAAAGGGGTTTCAGAAACAATTACCCCTGCTGCCCTCCAGCTGCAGAATTGTGTGGCAGTGGTTGTACTTGTGTACCAGTACCTGTCTGGTATATATATATATATATATATATATATATATATATATATCAATACTTGTGTATACTCAGGGCCGCCATCAGGGGGGGGGACAAGTGGCCCGGGCATGAAGGAGGGCCCATCAGTGCTGCAGTTTTGAACAGAGAACAGCCGAAGGACCCGAAGCCACGAAAACAGCCAAAGCCGAAGTCCCGAAGCGGTGAAAAGACCCGAAGTCACAAAAGTCACATGCGCAAAGTGCTACAGTCATTGCAGTAACCTTAACTAGATTGTTGCATTGCAAAGAGGACAAATGTGTGAATTACATAATTTTTGGTAGATGTTGTTAAAATGCCATTAGATGTTATTATTTTGGCATAAATCTGGTGCCCTGTTGCCTGCTATGGGGACACTGGAACTACGACCACATTCAGGATAGCAGTAGCTTCAGGTATTACAGTATCAATTGGTGTACTTGCACACAATTCATCAGAAGTATGTTCAGAGTAACTATGTAACTGAGTGCAACGAGCATGTTTGGATGTTTTATTAATGGCATCAATGTGCGCCAAATTTTTGTCCATTTTAGCACAACTACACTTGCACTTGTGGTCATCAGTTACCTTTTTTTATCCACAAACTGTAATTTCACTATGGTGATAGAGCAAGATCACTGGCTTAGGGATAGTAGTGATGTTTCCATCCTTTAAAAGTGATATAAAACTTTATCGGCAGTGTGCAACCAACAAATTTTTGCTGGACTACGTCCCACCATACAACATCGGAGCAAACCATAATAAAAGTAATAAACCTTTTAGTGTAGCAAGGGGGCATTATAAAACTCAGTTGTGTAGATAAATTAAAGTTATAATAATGACTTATTAGGAGCATTTTGATACATGTCCTAAGTTAAATTGACCATTTGGAATGTTAACTGTAACCAGAAAAACTAAAAGCTCAAAAATTATTTAGTTGCATTGCCATGAAAAATATTGACTGAAGTTTGATGAGATGTTCACAACAACCTTAACCCCAGGCTTTAACAAGTAAAAGGCTTCATTGTTTTTCCTGCAGTCTTTGATGCACATACTATAATAAGATAGAGAGCTAAAGGTTTCTCCAAGAAGATTAAAACATAAATAATTGATTTCTGGGGCATCTAACATTAATAAGCTTCTTGCTTTTCTTACTTTTAAGAAATATGTTCTTCCAATTGTTTTGCTTTGGAAAGTTAAATAAAAAAAAGGATTACCTTGTGTTGAACTTGAAGTGATTTGAATAAATAAATGAAACCCTTAGAAAAGTTCTTAAGGTGTAGAATGTAGAATGTACTCTGCCATTGAACCAGACTGGCCCTATGAGTAAACTGAAAGCCCATCTATACATGCAAATTCAAAGCATATATTGTACTTAAAGTGTATTTTTTTCCCATGAGTGTGTTTATTTAAAAAATAAGGCAAAAAAGAAAATAAAAATCTTGCCACAAGTTTCTGCAACCGTTTGCTAGAAACGCTCCTGGGGATGATTAATAAAGCTGCCCCTTAAAAGGGTGGTTCACTTTTACATTAACTTTTAGTATGTTATAGAATGGCTCATTCTAAGCAACTTTTCAGTTGGCCTTCATTTCTTCTTTTTTTATAGTTTTTGAATTATTTTCCTTCTTCTTCTGACATTTTCAAGCTTTCAAATGGCTTTCACAGACTCCATCTAAAAACAAATGCTCTGTAAGGCTACAAATGTATTTTATTACTCATCTTTCTATTCATGGCCTCTCTTATTCATATTCCAGTCTCTTATTAAAATCAATGCTATGGTAATTAGAACCCTAGCAACCAGATTGCTAAAACTTGAAACTGGAGAACTGCAGAATAAAAAGCTAAATAACTTAAAAACCACAAATAATAAAAAAAAAATGAAGACCAATTACAATTTGTCTTAGAATATTATTCTATACAACATGCTAAAAGTTCATTTAAAGATGAACAACCCCTTTAATGTGTTGCAATTACACATGAAATTGCCTTGTTTTTTGTGAATTACTAATGTCATAATTAATCCACCTGCATCAGTATTACAATTTATACCATTTGTACAACAACTTGCACAGAATCAATAGTGCAAACATTTTGCCTCTGCATTGTGGGTAAATACATTGTCCATATAATGTCAGTTTATAGATACTGATTGGCTTGGAAACCAGACAAAAGCCTGATAACAAGGCTAAAAATATATCATATTTTTCTACAACAAAACTTAGCTCTAGTAAACAATGCCAGTCAACAGCATCAAGGGCAAATCTTGAGCTGTATTAAAAGGGGCATGAATTCACAGAAGGAGAGGGTCATTCTTCCATTTTATAGAGCACTGGTAAGGCCCTATCTAGAATATGCCATACAGTTTTGGGCTTCAGTGCTCAAACAGGACACTATTGAATTAGAGAGGTTCCAGAGAAGGGCAACTAAGCAGGTAAAAGGTATGTAAAATCTTAGCTATGAGGAAAGACTGGCCAAATTGGGGATGTTCACACTGGAGAAGAGGCGCTTAAGGGGTGATATGAAAACTATGTATAAATATATAAGGGGATCATATAATAATCTCTCTAATGCTTTATTTACCAATAGGTCCTTCCAGCTGACACAAGATCACCCATTCATATTAGAAGAAAAGAGGTTCCGCCTAAATATTGAAGGTTTTTTTTACAGTGAGAGCTGTGAAGATGTGGAATTCTCTCCCTGAATCAGTTTTACAGGCTGATACATTTGATAGCTTTAAAAAGGGGTTGGATCGCTTTTTAGCCAGTGATGGAATACAGGGTTATGGAAGATAGCTCATAGTACAAGTTGATACAGGGACTAGTCCAATTGCCATTTTGGAGTCAGGAAGGAATTTTTTCCCCCTCTGAGGCAAATTGGAGAGGCTGGATATGGGTTTTTTGCCTTCCTCTGGATCACCTAGCAATTAGGCAGGTTAAAACATATTTAAAAGGTTGAACTTAATGGACGTGTGTCTTTTTTCAACCTTACTTACTATGTTACTACCAGACTAGGCTTGTTAGAGATCTGAAAGCACGTATAAATGCAAATTCACAGCCTGAAAAAGCAGACAAAGTTGCACTTACATGTATTTTTTCCCATATACTGTAAGATTAAAATATAACAATTTTTACCCCAGTGTTCTGCTGGCCCAGTCTGACCCTGCATTGGCCTCACTGAGATGTACAGATAAAGCACTGGTATCAACAACAAATGATTTATCTAATGAACCGAACATTTTATTTTAAAATGTAAGTTTTATTCCTGAAGGATTCATTTCTTTTAAAATAGGAATATAATTGACAAATGGGTATAATATGAACTGTAATAGGATACTTAACTTATATTGATCCAAGCAATCATTATTAACCCATAGGAAGCTATCCAGTTTAATAACAGTTTAATAACTTTCATCTAGGAAATCTTGAGGAATCTCATATGATGCAAGATGCATTGTACAGTATATATATATATATACAGTATTTCTCCAAACTAGTCTGTCTATGTGAAACATGAACATCCAAAAAGGGAATTTCATGGAGATCAGCTGTCATTGTAAATTTGATATCTGGGTGGGCTATATTAATTGCATCACAGAAGACAGAGAAGGACTCCAGGTCACCCTGCCATAGGAGGAACACATCATCGATGTATCTTCACCAGGCAAGACAGTGCCTGGCGAAGAGTATATATCTCACCAGGCAACATCAGAGCATCACTGAACAGAGCATCAGAGCGCATATATAGATTATATATATATATATATATATATATATATATATATATATATATCAACAAGGGAAAGTTGTGCTCACCACTAGTTTTTAAAATCATTAGGCGGGGGTGCAATGAGGGTGTGACCACAAAATACATATAGACAAATACAAGATTCCTCTGCACTCAACCCATTATCAATATATTTAAGACAGAGACATTTTGTGCATACTGCTACTGAAAAATGCCTTACCCTTTAAACAACACAGGGATTGTTTGTCCATATATTGCAATATATTTAAGCTGGCCAACTACGTCAAAGTCATCCCATATCTGGCCAGTCCTATGCTCAATTTTCATCTGATTCATTAAGAATTCTATGATTTAATTATACATTTTATAAAAGGGACGAATATGTTTTACCTGCAACTTACTAGCTGCTTTCAAAGTAAAACTCCCAAACTTGGCTGCCCTTTTATTAGACACCAGTGGGATCACCTGACTATAGTTGGAGAGGGTGGGAGCTACAACATGGAGTTGGTCACTGCTCTTGTAGAACTATAACAAACAAGGGAAAGTTGTGCTCACCACTAGTTTTTAAAATCATTAGGCGGGGGTGCAATGAGGGTGTGACCACAAAATACATATAGACAAATACAAGATTCCTCTGCACTCAACCCATTATCAATATATTTAAGACAGAGACATTTTGTGCATACTGCTACTGAAAAATGCCTTACCCTTTAAACAACACAGGGATTGTTTGTCCATATATTGCAATATATTTAAGCTGGCCAACTACGTCAAAGTCATCCCATATCTGGCCAGTCCTATGCTCAATTTTCATCTGATTCATTAAGAATTCTATGATTTAATTATACATTTTATAAAAGGGACGAATATGTTTTACCTGCAACTTACTAGCTGCTTTCAAAGTAAAACTCCCAAACTTGGCTGCCCTTTTATTAGACACCAGTGGGATCACCTGACTATAGTTGGAGAGGGTGGGAGCTACAACATGGAGCTGGTCACTCCTCTTGTAGAACTATAACAAACAAGGGAAAGTTGTGCTCACCACTAGTTTTTAAAATCATTAGGCGGGGGTGCAATGAGGGTGTGACCACAAAATACATATAGACAAATACAAGATTCCTCTGCACTCAACCCATTATCAATATATTTAAGACAGAGACATTTTGTGCATACTGCTACTGAAAAATGCCTTACCCTTTAAACAACACAGGGATTGTTTGTCCATATATTGCAATATATTTAAGCTGGCCAACTACGTCAAAGTCATCCCATATCTGGCCAGTCCTATGCTCAATTTTCATCTGATTCATTAAGAATTCTATGATTTAATTATACATTTTATAAAAGGGACGAATATGTTTTACCTGCAACTTACTAGCTGCTTTCAAAGTAAAACTCCCAAACTTGGCTGCCCTTTTATTAGACACCAGTGGGATCACCTGACTATAGTTGGAGACGGTGGGAGCTACAACATGGAGCTGGTCACTGCTCTTGTAGAACTATAACAAACAAGGGAAAGTTGTGCTCACCACTAGTTTTTAAAATCATTAGGCGGGGGTGCAATGAGGGTGTGACCACAAAATACATATAGACAAATACAAGATTCCTCTGCACTCAACCCATTATCAATATATTTAAGACAGAGACATTTTGTGCATACTGCTACTGAAAAATGCCTTACCCTTTAAACAACACAGGGATTGTTTGTCCATATATTGCAATATATTTAAGCTGGCCAACTACGTCAAAGTCATCCCATATCTGGCCAGTCCTATGCTCAATTTTCATCTGATTCATTAAGAATTCTATGATTTAATTATACATTTTATAAAAGGGATGAATATGTTTTACCTGCAACTTACTAGCTGCTTTCAAAGTAAAACTCCCAAACTCACGAACTTGCACCAATTTGATTGGTTATGATGTCATGTACACGCCCACATTTTAAGTATTTAAATGTTTTCACTATCACTCTCACACATCCTTGATAAAGGCCCAGATGTGGGCCGAAACGTTGGACACGAGAGTGACTATTCAAATAAATATTCACGTTTGATTGAACAAACTGGAGTGCTGGTCCATCTTGAAAAGCTGCATAATATCATTTGACCGGGCACCCACTACGAACTGAGAGGGTTAAAGTGCAGGTACTTTCTGAACTTATACATATTGAGGAGATCCCTCATATTGTACCATTGCACCCCCTATCCAATACATCGAGACTTAAGACCCAATCATAAAGGGCATGGATGACAACAACAACCCCAAACCGGCTTGTACACAAGGGGAGAATTTCACAAAGGAACAAATCGAGAGAATACTGTTCACTGAAACCTATGAAGAAGCGTTTGGCAAATTGGGGCCTAAGGAAACATACCACGAGCTGCTACGCCTCAAGAGAAAGGAGATAGAGCTCCATCTGCACGGAGTTTCCCTTTCCGACTATTACAGAGAAAGCAGAGTACCCAGAGGTTTTAGGATTAACAATACACCTACCCTGGGGCGGAATAACCCTGACTTCTGCAGGCGTTGGTGCCAAGTACTAGACAGATGTTCACTGGACTTGATGCTGCTTGTAATAGAGGAAGCAGGTCGTGAACTTAGGCTGACCCGTAGTGACCTCGCAAGCTTCGAGAGCGCTCATCTGAAGACTCTACAGAGCGACAAAGAAACAGACTGGCTGGGACGACTGGAGGAACAGATCAGTAGACACAGATCGGAGCTCCTAGCATTCAAGAGTGCCAAGCGGTTACGAGTTATACAGGACTACAAGGAGAACTCGGTACACCGCTGGCAGCAAGGAGCGGAGCCACGGCGACGCAGAGGAGAATGGAGAACACGGAGATCTCCGGCACGATCGGCAACCAGCGCAGCCTCAGACAGCGAAGGAGAACCGAGCACAAGAGGATCGCCAAACGTCCAGGCTCCTTTTTTAGGGGAGCGCCAGGGCAGCACCAGAGACCCAGGAAAGCCACCCGCCGTGGGGGTCGGAAGCACCCAAGCAGAAGCGCAACCTCAGCGACAACGAATGCCGACAAGGAGAAAGACTTAATATTCAACTTATCCTCTTACCAGCTTACCGATCCGGATATCAGACTGCTGCAAAAGGGATTAGGATTCGTCCCAATGGTGAGTGGAAACACGTTTGTACATACTGTTGATAACTTTAAGTTTTCTCGCCAGCTAAGACTTAGAGAACGATTCTGTAATGCAGCCCTCCCACTACAATGCCCCAAAAATGGAGGGATAACCAGCGGCAATAGAGATGTGAACCCTATGGATATAGGATCCCCCCGGCTGGAAATGTTTAATGGGAACAGCTTAGCTGCAGAAGGGGAAAGGCCACGCATCCTAGGTAAATTTAAACCAAAGAGCAAATATGACCCAATAAGTGTAAATCCATCCATCAGGACATATAACCGCATGTTGGACATGGATATGTCTGCTTACCAAAAATATAAGCATAAATGGAGAGGTAATCTCACCCTTGCTGAAAGGGAGGCTATGAAATCCCTTAAAGGGAATAAGGATATTATAATCAAAACTGCCGAGGTGGGGGAATTGTAATTATGGATTACAGCTATTACAAATGTGAACTTTTAAATCAGCTGTCGGACATATCGAAATATCAAAAGCTAACTTTTGACCCCACGGACAAATTTAAAGGAGAACTAGGCAGCATTTTGAAGATAGCTGTAAGTAATGGATGGATCACAGATGATATGTATAACTACTTTTTACCGGCATGTCCAATTCGGCCAGTTATATATACATTACCTAAGATCCACAAGGATGCACAGAGACCACCTGGGCGGCCCATAATCTCCTCCAGAGGATCACTAAACGAAGGCATAGCGGAGTATCTGGACAATATACTGCAACCGTGCATCCAAAATGTTTATGGTTATGTGAAAGACACCACTGATTTTTTGCAGGTTATACAGAGTATTCATCTTGAGACTGCACATATGACATTAGTGACAATGGACGTACAAAGCCTCTACACGTGCATCCCACATGATGCAGGTGTTGAGGCAGTGCGAGAATTGATCACTGAAAATGTATTGTACAAGGGGCCTCCAATTGAATTCTTGTTAGCACTATTGCAATTTGTGTTATACAAAAACTATTTCAAGTTCGAAAACGATTTTTATGTACAGGGGACAGGGACAGCAATGGGGTCCAAAGTGGCCCCAGCCTATGCAAATGCATACATGTACAAATTTGAAAAAGAACAGATATTGAACCATCCCCTATACAGACAATATGGTGCCTTCTATAGGAGGTACATCGATGATCTGTTCTTTATATGGTTGGGGCCCATTGGGGACCTAGAAACAATGGTGAAACAATTAAACAACTTGGAGAGCCCTGTGAAATTCACTATGCAATATGACCAGCAATGTATGCATTTTTTGGATGTAGAGGTATATAAAGAAGGAAATTCGCTGCAGACATGCATTTATACCAAACCTACAGACAGGAACACTTTAATGCACCACAGTAATCATCCTAGGCACTTACTAGACTCTCTTCCGAAGTCGCAAATGCTTAGAGTGATAAGGATAGACAGTGTGTTAGAAAAAAGAGAGAGGGACCTGGAGAAAATGCAAAAAAAGTTTCAAGAAAGAGGCTACCCAGAAAAATTGTTAACGGATACAAGGCGCTGGGCACTTTCACTCGATCGCCAGGAGGTTCTGAAAGAGTGGCCCAGAAAAAATCAAAACGAAATAGACAAAAAAGATCTTTACTATGTTAGCCAATATGACACAAACAGTACACTAGTTAAAAAGAGTGTGATGAAACATTGGCCAATAGTAGCCTCAGATGAAACAATCTCCAAAAACTTACCCGTGAGACCCAAATTTAGCTATAAAAGGGGTAACAATTTGAAGGAGACTCTGAGCCCCTCTGACCCTATGGATAAGTATCAAAAATCAAGGGTGCAACACTTTCTGTCAGAGAGACCAGGGGTCTATAAGTGCGCTGGTTGCGTGACATGTGGAACCCTAATACAGGGACAACACTTTACACACCCAAGAACAGGCAAGAAATACACCATAAGGCAAAGGATGACATGCGAGTCACAGATGGTGGTATATATAATCAAGTGCCCCTGTGGTATGGTGTCTTGCGGCAAGACGGTCAGGCAGTTGAGGGAACTTATTGCCATGCATAGAGCGAGCATACGAGCAGCCCTGGATCCTGACAGAGTGGAGAAAAAGAAAGATAAAAAGCAGGATATCTCCCAACAACCAGTGGCTAAACACTGGGCAGAGGCAGGACACAGTGCCACAACTTTTAAGTGTATGCCTATTGAACAAATACTAAAGAGATCAAGAGGGGGAGATTATGGTAAGGAGCTACTCAAAAGAGAAGCCTTCTGGATCCATCAGTTGGATTGCGTGACACCGAAGGGTTTAAATGGGCAGTTAAATCTCGATTGTTTTCTAGATTGATTGGAATCTCCCACAGTCCCGATAGACAGTGACATATAAAACAGTCAAATATGACAAAGGCAGAGATGAATTTGCAACATAGTTTATTGAAGATGGTAACAATGTATATAATAACATAAATATGATTTCCCTTTTTTTCTTTAGATGTTGACTTTAATTTTGCTGTATTGGGACATAACAAGCAGATTATCAAGATACCTGTAAGATGCTTTATTTTTTTAACCTTTTTATTGCCATGTATATTGTATTCACAATCACAAGATGTACACTTTACATAATTTGTTTAGCACGAAATTGTATAACACAAGAAAATGAGTGAAAATAGCGACATCTTGTGGCACAATCTGAGAAGGACAGAGTGGAAAATCACAGAAAGAACATGTAATTACATTCACGAACTTGCACCAGTTTGATTGGTTATAATGTCATGTACACGCCCACATTTTAAGTATTTAAATGTTTTCACTATCACTCTCACACATCCTTGATAAAGGCCCAGATGTGGGCCGAAACGTTGGACACGAGAGTGACTATTCAAATAAATATTCACGTTTGATTGAACAAACTGGAGTGCTGGTCCATCTTGAAAAGCTGCATTATATCATTTGACCGGGCACCCACTACGAACTGAGAGGGTTAAAGTGCAGGTACTTTCTGAACTTATATATATATATATATATATATATATATATATATATATATATATATATATATATATATATATATATACTGTATGAATCGTATGTATTAGATACACATAGGGGCCTATCTATTAAATATCAAATTTTTCTGGTCACATTTTTAAAGGGGAAAAACTTGATTTGGAAAAAAGAACTGAAATTTTTTGATATTTATTATGCTCCAAAGCTGCTAAAAATCCCAATCCGAAAATACTCCAGCTAAAGCCTGCCGAAATCATGTAGAAATTAATGGACATAAATGTTTTGTGCCTTTGTGGTTTAGTTTTGGGCTGTTGGACGCTGGTTTCCGTTTGATAACCCGATAAATTCAAGTTGTCAAGGCGACAATAAAATCGTAGTTTTCTGAGGAACAATTTGAAAAAGTCACTCAGTTCGAACTGACACAATTTTGTCCTGAATTGTTCGCACACCATCTTTTTCAAACAGATTTATTGGTAAATTAAGGGGATTCCAGTTATATTCCAGTATAGGAGGAAAAATAAATACACCCCAAATTTAGGGTTCACTTTGGGATTAGCTTAAATGTGGGGTGTTAAACCACACAATATTCAAACTCTAATGGGGAAATGTAATAAAAACAATTTGCACAAATACTAAACAGTAAGAATCAAAATTTGCATTTCGCAATGTAATATTCTTCCTGAAACTTCCTGCAAATTTTAATTGTGCATTGTAAATTTTAATCACACTTTTAAGAAGGTGCTTGAAGGTGTCTTAATATTTTACAACAAACTTTCTCAATATGTTTTATTACATTCATTGCGCAATGGCACAAACTATAAATTCGCAAACCTTCTGTGAGGACTTACCCTGGTGGTCTAGTGGGAGGAGGTCTGCAGGGACGTCTGCAGCCTCCTCGGTGGGGACGCCCGCCTCGCCGCCGTTCCTCTGGGTCGCAATAGGGATTCTGGTAGGGCGTGCGTGGCACGCCGCTTCCGGATTTATTTGCGCATGTGCGCTGGCGTGTGATGGCAGCTCGCAGTGGCACGAAATTTGAAATATTTAAAGCATCAAAGCAGTTTTTTTACATTGCCCGTTATAGGATCTTGTTCCTGGAGCTTCTGTTTACTCTGTATTGATTCCTGTTGTGACCTCCTGCCTGGCTTCTGACTATTCTGACCTCTGATTCCTGACCCTTGCCTGAACACCGACTACCTCTTCTGCGTAACCCCTCTGATTGATATCCCGGTTTGACCCTTGCCTGCCTGACTACGCTATTTTCTGCCTGCCTCGACCCAGCCTGATCTGACTACTCTATTGCCTAACGCCTTGTACTACGACCTTCTGCCCAAAGACTCTCGCTAACAGTCGTGCCACTCTGCCTATCCAGAACCTCTAGTCTTGCTCCTTTTGTTTAAGTCCTGGTGGCATCCAAGTTGTCAGGAACTATCTGGAATCAAACTCTGGACTACATACTTTTAAGTTCCTGCATTACCTCACTGAGCCACTGGAGACCTTTGAGATTGGGAAGCGGGATGCGGAGGTGTACTGCACTGAGTTCCGCAGATGGGCAGTAGAAACTGGGTGGAACGACATGGCTCTTCGTAGCCAGTTCCGGATAGGGCTCTCAGACTCTGTCAAAGACAGCCTAGTAAAATACCCTCTATCTACTAACCTGGATGACCTCATGTCTCTAGCCATCCAAGTAGATAGAAGACAGAGGGAGAGAAGGGGTGAGAGGGGAACTTCTTTTCATTCAGGGGTTACTAATGTTAAGTCTTTCCTTCCCAATGTGGTTACTAATGTCAAACCTCCTAATCCCTCTATGCCTTTGCCTCAGGAAGAACCTATGCAACTGATCATATCCCATCTAACTCCTGAGGAAAAGGCCCGCAGGCGAAATTAGGGTCTTTGCATTTACTGTGGGGGAAAAGGGTCATTTTCTAAATCTATGTCCTAAGAGGCCGGGAAACTTCCAAGCCTAAATGGAGAAAGGGAGCTCCATTTGGGTGCAGAAGTTTCCTCTCCCCATTCTTCCTTTCGGATTATGTTACTGGTTAAATTAACATGACCTACAGGCTCTGTCAAGGTCTCCGCTTTTGTGGATTCTGTGACGGAGGGGAATTTTTTGGATGCTGCCTTCGTGGCAAAATTTTGTGTTCCTCTAACCCCTCTAATTCCTCCTATGAGGATATTAGCGGTTGATAAAAACCCTTTAGGGTCAGGTCTGGTGACTAAAAAGACTGAGGTCTTATCTTTGTGTGCCCAACAACTTGAACTGTGAGGAATTAACTTTTATATTATTGAGGGTGCTTCCTCTCCTGTAATCTTGGGGTTACCTTGGTTGCAAGCACACAACCCACATATTGACTGTGTGACTGGGGAGGTTCTTCAATGGGGTTTAAAATGCCAAGGTTCCTGCATTCCTCTTGTGGCAGCTACTACATCTTTAGAGGGTTTACCTGCAGCTTACACAGATTTTGCAGATGTCTTTTCTAAGAAAGCTGCAGAGACCTTACCCCCACATAGGCAGTATGGCTGTCCAATTGACCTTATCACTGGGTCTACTCCTCCTCTAGGTAGAACATACCCAGCCCAGGCAATGAGAGAGTATATTCAGGAAGACCTCAAAAGAGGTTTCATCAGACCCTCTAGTTCCCCTGCTGGTGTGGGTTTCTTTTTTGTTGGAAAAAAAGATGGTGTTTTCCACCCCTGTATTGACTACAGGGGTCTAAATAAGATCACCATAACAAAACGTTACCCTCTTCCTCTAATTTTGGAGTTATTTGATCAGGTTAGAAATGCTAATATTTATTCCAAGCTTGATCTTAGTGGTGCATATAACCTCAACCGTATCAGGAAGGGGGATGAGCAGAAAACGGCCTTTAACACCAGGGACGGCCACTATGAATATTTAGTAATGCCGTTTGGTCTTTGTAACGCCCCGCAGTGTTTCAGGAATTTGTCAATGACACCTTCCGGGACCTTCTGGGGTTATTCATAGTGGTCTATTTAGAAGATATCCTGATCTTTTCTTCTAATTTGTGTGATTACCATAAGCATGTGCGGGAGGTGTTACTCAGGTTGAGGGAAAATAATCTCTACACCAAACTAGAGAAATGCACCTTTGAGGTTTCGTCTGTCCAATTTTTGGGGTTTAACAGCTCCAGCAAGGGTCTGGAGATGGATCCTGGATCCTGGGAAAGTTAAAGCGGTACTAGATTGGGCCCAGCCTCTTTCTTTGCGGGCAACCCAAAGGTTCTTGGGGTTCGCCAACTATTATCGACAATTTATTAAAAAAAATTTCCTTAATTGTAACCGTTATCACTGATTTAACGAAAAAAGGTGCAGATCCGAGTATGTGGCCTCCCAATGCTATTCAAGCTTCAAAATACTCAAGGAGGAGTTTGTGTCTGCCCCCATTCTTCGTCACCTGGACAGCACACTTCCATTCATTGTTGAGGTTGATGCCTCAGAGGTTGGGGTCGGGGCAGTCCTTTCTCAAAGGCATCCAACAACCAACAAGGTACACCTTTGCCTTTTTCTCTAAAAAAATTTTGCCTGCCGAGGCTAATTATGAAATTGGAAATAGAGAATTGTGGGCTGTTAAGTGGGCCTTTGAGGAATGGCGGCATCTGTTGGAGGGGGCTAAGCATTTAATAACGGTCTTCACTGACCATACAATTTGTTGTATATCGAGTCTGCCAAGTGGCTGAATCCTAGACAGGCCAGATGGGCCTTATTTTTTACCCGGTTTAATTTTTCCCTTACCTACAGGCCTGGCTCCAAAAACACCAAGGCAGATGCACTCTCTAGAAGTTTTGAATCCAACTCATCTGATTCTACTGAGTGCATTTCTATCATTCCTGGCGAGTTAATTGTGGCAGCTCTGGGATCAGATCTTGCCACCTTATTATCCTCAGTCCAGTCTTCTGCCCTTGTAGAAACTCCCCCTGGGAGATTATTTGTTCCCGAGAATTTGTGGGAACAGGTGTTGGGCGAAGCCCATAATTCCAAAATGACAGGACATCCTGGCATCACAAAAAAGGTGTCCCTCTTGTCTCGCAATTTATGGTGGCCTTCCTTTAAGCAGAATGTCAAAAGATTTGTTGATTCTTGTCCTGTTTGCCAACGATCAAAATCCTCCAGGAATTTGTCGCAGGGATTGCTAAGGCCACTACCTATCCCTGACAGACCCTGGTCCCATCTCTCGATGGATTTTATTGTTGATCTTCCTCCTTCTCAGGGAAAGACTGTAATTTGGGTGGTGGTGGACAGGTTCAGCAAGATGAGTCACTTCATTAACCTCCCACACCTCCCTTCTGCCAAAACCTTGGCTGAATTATTCATTTCCAATATCTTTGTTACATGGTTTTCCGGTCAATATTGTTTCTGATAGAGGGGTACAATTTGTTTCGAAGTTTTGGAGAGCATTTTGCTCTTTGGTGCTTATTGAGTTATCTTTTTCTACTGCTTATCACCCTCAAACTAATGGACAAACTGAAAGGGTTAATCAGTCCCTTGAACAATTTCTTAGGTGTTAAGTGTCTGACAACCAATTCTCATGGGCTTTTACCTTGGACAGAATTTGCCTACAATAATGCTACTCATTCTTCAACTGGTGAATCCCCATTTTTTATTGTAAATGGTTTACACCCCAAAGCATTTTCCTTTTCTGGTTCTTTGTCCTCTGTACCCTCTGTCAATTCTTCCATCAAACAGTTTGCAAAAATTTGGTCTGGGGTGCACGACTCTCTTTCTGCAGCTACAGCCGCTCAGAAAAGATCAGCCGATAGGTCTCGTAGAGAGGCACCCAAATATCAGGTGGGAGATTCTGTATGGTTGTCTACAAGAAATATTAGATTAAAGGTCCCTTCACTCAAGTTGGGGCCCAGGTTTATTGGTCCATATCCCATCATTGAAATAATTAACCCCTCATCTGTTCGTATCACACTTCCTGATAATTTAAAAATTTCTAATTCTTTTCATGTTTTCCTCCTGAAACCTGCCACACAGGTGCGCCAACAATCTTTTCATCCCCCAGTATTGGTTGAGGGTCAGCCTGAATTCATTGCCCAAGATCTCCTTGATTCCCGCTTAGTACGGGGTAAGTTACAATATCTGGTCAAATGGAAGGGCTATGGTCCTGAGGAGAACTCTTGGGTGCCTGTTGGTGATATTAGGGCTGATCGTCTCAGGAACCAATTTCATCGTAAGTTTCCTGAGAGACCTGGGGGTCCGGTGGCCCCTCCTCAAGGGGTAGGGGGTAATGTGAGGATTTACCCTGGTGTTCTAGTGGGAGGAGTTCTACAGGGATGCCTGCAGCCTCCTCGCCGCCATTCCTCTGGGCTGCAATAGTGATTCTGTTAGGGCACGCACGGCGCGGCGCTTCCGGATTTATTTGCGCATGCGCGCTGGCGTGTGATGTCAGCGCGCAGTGGCACAAAATTTGAAATATTTAAAGCCACAAAGCAGTTTTTCACATTGCCCATTATAGGATCTTGTTCCTGGTGCTTCTGTGCGTTTGAGCTTCTGTTTACTCTGTATTGATTCCTGTTGTGACCTTCTGACTATTCTGACCTCTGATTCCTGACCCTTGCCTGAACACCAACTACCTCTTCTGCGTAACCCCTCTGATTGATATCCCGATTTGACCCTTGCCTGCCTGACCACGCTATTCTCTGCCTGCCTCGACCCAGCCTGATCTGACTACTCTATTGCCTAACGCCTTGTACTACGACCTTCTGCCCAAAGACTCTTGCTAACAGTCGTGCCCTCTGCCTATCCAAAACCTCTAGCCTTGCACCTCTCATTTAAGTCCTGGTGGCATCCAAGTAGCTGAGGGCTCCTCCCGAGGCCAAAGACAGTGACACTACAGGTGAAGCACGAGCGGAGACCAGGGTGCTTGGCATTTGTTCTGGTGTTGGGTGCCGACCGTGACATCTTCTTCCACTGTCGGAAGAGGTCACTAAACAGTTTCAGAGTTCGTAAAGCTTCATTTAATTTGCTCAGAGGGAAATTTGTTTGCATAAAAGCATAACTTTTTGCATTGCAAATATTATTACTGACTTATTATATTCCCCTATTGGGTCATAAAATGAATTTGCTTTAATCTGATTATTCTTATTAGTGCTTCTAGTATTTGATTCATTTTTATTTGTAAGATCAAGTATTCAGCTGGTTTCAAAAATCTGATACATGCCTAATATACAAAGGTGTTTACACAAGCAATACCTTTGCTATATCCTCTGAGGTTCTTTTATTTTTCCAACTAATTTATTTACTACGTACATTTATTCATGCTTCCCCTTTCTCTGCCTTTTTAGCACTGATTACATTTGAAGAGTGAGTGAAGTGATTTGAAGTGATTGTAAGAGCTAAGATAAACAGGGGAGTAGATATTTGCACTTTAGGACCTAATTTGTTATTCATAAATATGTATTTGTAAGGTGTTTCAACAAAGGAAAAGCTTCCTTAAAGTTAAGCACTCTAGTACAGAAAATACTGATGAAAAGCAGTATCAAGGAAACAATAACTTATAAAGACAGAATATTTTATACTGCTTGCCTTAAGTTGCATTTGCTTGAACTTAAATTTAAAAATGTATAATATACGATATATGCTTGACAGAGATATTCGTTCCTAAGATAATTTCAACAAGCATCCATGAGCCATCTATCATTTATATTCATTGCACCCAGTGCTGTCAGTTGTGTGGAGATCTAACAAGCTGCCCCTGATCCTTTTGGTCACATTGCATGCCCTCCAAATAAAACAAAAAGAACAAAGAATCATCAAAGGACTAGCCATTAGTGATGGGAGAAAAAATTCACCAGACGCAAATTCACAGTGAATTTCTGTGTTTCGCGGGAGGCGAATAAATTAGCGAAACTGCAGCAAAGATTTGCTGGTGAAAAGTGTGGCGCATTGAAAAAATGTTGGCGAGCGCCAGAATAGTTGCATGCATAAAAATTGTCACGCGTCAAAATGATTGACTTTAATGCATTTGGATAAAATACGCGCGTGTATAATAATTGTGACAGACTTTAAAATTGATGCGCTTTTAAATAATTTTGACGGCCATTGACTTCATTATGTTTGTGAATTTTTCACAGTTTAGCGAATTACTTGGGAAATTTGCGAATTTTTTGACTAATCTAAATGGTACAAATTCAGCCATCACTACTAGCCATAGCCAAGATAGAGAACTGGTGGCACAAAACATTAAGGAATGGAAGGATTACCCTCGCACACCCTGACCGTCCTGTCCTAAACGAATCCCAGGTGTTCAGTGAAAGAGGCGTTTGCAACCTCGAGTTCAGTGTGAAAGGGAGAAGAATCCCCGGCACAGCATGGGTATTTCTAACAGGGAGAACCCTTGCTCGTTTATTGCAGATGCAACGGTTCGGGCATAGCCCCTTTGTCAAGCATACCGGATATTAGTGAACATAGCATTTAAAAGATTACAAATTAGGCACTAATTAGTGAACATGATTACTTAGAAAATTAGAAATACTTGAAAAATTAAAATAGAGCCAAAAAAGTGAAAACAGGCCGCAATTGCAGACGAAAAATTACGAAAATTCGAATGTGTCCATCAATTAGGTGCAAACCGGAGTTAAAGTATCAGTGCAATAATAAAAGTTTTTGTTTCAAAAAGTGTCCTTCCAGACGTGAACATTGTGAATTCATATACATTGTAACAATCCATAAATTACCTAAAATACTTTACATAAAATACTAAGTATCAAGTGCTATAAGGAACAGAAAATAGTCTAATTTTCATTGCCAATACAGTGTGTGTGTTAAAACTTAACAGTGTAGTAGTTTTTTAAACAAACCACAAGGTATCTACAATTCAAAGAATACATCACAACAATAAAAATATATGAAATATATGATGGAAGGGGAGGAGTCTGCGCTCGAGGAAGATGGCTGCGTGAGCTGCTGGCTCGTGTTTGTGCTCTCCCAGTAGCAACTTGAAGTACACAGTATGCAGCAGTGTGCATCCGTAGAGGCATTATAGAGCGGATTATTCGGGAGGATGGCTAAGAGAAACAAGAAGTCTCCCACGATATCTACACCGCTGCCCTTTGTGAAATTGTCACAGAAACCATTACAGTCCTCCGTGGAAATGGACTCCGGGAGAGGCACTCAAGCAAAGGCCCAAACTAAGGCTAAAATGGCGTCGGAGGCAGATCAGCCATGCACGAAGCAAGATTTTACAGAGCTACGTGAGTACCTTGTGGATATGAAGAGGGATCTACAGGATAACCTTCAGCAAGGCCTATCAGACCTGGCTATGGACATTACGGCTATCGGTAACAGGACGGAGCGTCTAGAGGAACGCCAGGAAGAGATTACCGATACTACGTCCAAGCTGGGAGCGTCAGTACAGGCCTTACAGACGGAGATCCGGGAACTACGGGAAGCTCATGAAGACCTTGAAAATAGGTCCCGTAGATCTAATATAAGAGTTAAGGCTGTGTCTGAGGATATTACGGACCTAGAAGCGTACATGCTACGTTATTTTAATACACTGCTTCCAGAGGTGTCTCGCCAGGAGTTACGGATAGACCGGATACACAGAATAAGCAGGCAAAAACCAGGCCCGGGTGAGCGTCCAAGGGATATAGTAATAAAGATGTGCTATTACTCCGTTAAAGAGAAAATTCTTTATGCTTCACGGAATAGCAAGATTTGTATAGAGGGTTCCTCTCCCGAACTATACACTGATCTTTCTCCTATTACTCTATCAAAGAGAAGAGAGATGCGATATATTACAGATACTCTGCGTAATAATGATATCCGCTATAGATGGGGGTTCCCATTTAAGCTGTCGGTAACAAGAAATGGAGCTACAACCTCTATTAGAACTCCAGCAGAGGGCCCAGAATGGCTACAGAGCATGGGTATCCAAGCCCCTAAATTGTAATCTGTTTCGCAATGTACTAAGTTAATAATTTTTTTGTTTCTCTCTAATGGTTTTTTTATAGAGAGTTTTCAAGGTTGCCTGCTTATAATTATGTAATTATGTATTTCAAGAGTGTTTAAGCTATTTTCCAAAAAATTTTTGTGTATGTTTTTTTTTTTTTTTGGAAAATATTTAAAAATATTTCTATGGGAGGGCTATATGGGAGTCAGAGGCTACTTTAAGGCCTATTTTCTTTTGACCAGTCCCAATTACCCCTTAAACTAAATATCAGGGTGTGTTTTTTTTTACCCTTGATATTTATTTAAATATTTTTTATTTTGTATACATAATTTTTTTTTTTTTTTTTTTGGGGTGGTTATTGATGCTTGTCAAGGTTGTTATATTTGGAGGGATAAATGTTTGTTGTACTATTTCTATAGGAGTAACCCAAAATGCAGCTCAGTGTAAAGGTTGGAGTTGGAGTTTTTTGCAAAATGTTATTAGATCTTTGCAATGGCAATTAATGTAATTTCACATAATGTTAAAGGTCTGAATATACCGCAAAAACGTCGTCAAGCACTAAGATATTACAAGGCCTCCAAGGGTGATATTATTATGGTCCAGGAAACACACTTTAAAACAGATCAGATCCCCAAATGGGGGGATAAAACCTACCCAGTAGTGTTTCATGCGACAGATCAGGAGAAAAAGAATGGTGTGTCAATTTTACTCCATAAAAATTTGAATTTCCAGTTAAATGATCAAATTGTGGATAAGAAAGGCCGATATTTGTTTCTTAAAGGTTCAATCAATGCAAAAGATTGTCTTCTGGGTAATGTTTATGCACCGAGTCAAGCAGATGCTCAATTTTATAAGGTGTTGTCAACAATATTAGATATTAATTGGTGTAACATAGTAATGTTAGCAGGAGATTTTAATACTATACATGATAAGATCTTAGATAGGTCCCCCCCAGGGAAGTCAGGGGATGGTCACTCAAACAGGCGCAGATTTGTTAATCTTCTGCGGGATCATAACTTGTTGGATACATGGAGATTGGCGAATCCGACTATGAGGGATTTTTCATTCTATTCACATCCACATAAGTCATTTACCAGGATAGATTATATATTAATTAATTATTAATTATATATTAAAAAAATATTTAATTCTGTTATTGGGGAAATATCATGGTCAGACCATGCAATGGTTAAGACCACATTGGAGGGATTATTTGTAGCTCGTCCAGGGTATTCATGGCGACTTAACGAATTTATGCTGTGTATTCCTGAGCAGGTAGCAAATCTGGCGTCCGCTATAAGGACTTATTTTTTTGAAAATAATACAGGAGATGCCTCTATGCCAATGGTGTGGCAAGCACATAAGGCAGTTATAAGGGGTATATTAATTAAGTTAGCATCTGAAAGAAAAAGAAAAAGGAAGATACATATAAATAAGTTAACAAATAAATTACAGAACTTAGAGTCTAAATATAAATTAAATAGAGATGCCAGTATTTATGCGGATATGGTTACAGCTAAGACAGAATTAAATTTGGCTCTGGCTGAGGATACATATAAGTCAATGCTATGGGTGAAACAAAGATTTTTCGAAAAGGGAAATAAACGGGATACTTTTTTAGCAAGGAGACTGAGAGGGTTGCGAAAAGTACAAACAATTGAGACAATTAAGACTAAAAAGGGGACATATGTTAATGACCCTAGGGAAATAAATAAGGCCTTTGTGGATTTTTATACTGATTTATATAATGGGGAAAAGGTAGCTACTTCAAAGGGTATTATACGTGGAACCGCTAAATTTCTTCAGGCCTGTAATCTCCCAACACTTAGGCCATCACAACTTATTTCTCTGAACACACCAATTACAATAGCAGAAATTACAAATGTTATAAAGGAAAAATTAAATGCTACAAAGGCCCCAGGTTTAGATGGTTTTAATGGGAAATATTACAAAGTTTTTATGGAGGAATTACTCCCATATATGTTAAAAATGTTTAATGCCTTTCTGTCGGAAACGCCAATCCCTACTGAAATGTTAACGACACAGATTATAGTAATACATAAAGCTGGTAAGGACCCAAAGCTTTGCTCGAGTTACCGTCCCATATCATTAATTAATACGGATATAAAGATCTTTGCAAAAATCTTGGCAGAACGTTTAAATACGCTGCTTCCAGATTTGATCCATTTCGATCAAGTGGGGTTCATTAAGGGTCGGGAGGCCGCAGATAATATTAGAAGAACGGTAAATCTTATAGAATTTGCAAATAAGGAAAAAAACAGGCTATTTTTTTATCATTGGATGCCGAAAAGGCGTTTGATCGGGTCGATTGGTGCTACCTATATACAACACTGGAAAGTTTTGGTATTGGGGGCCCTATATTGACTGCGATCAAGCGCCTTTACTGTAAACCAAAGGCTGAAGTAGAAACGGGGTATATAAAATCTGAGGTTTTTGAAATTAAAAGCGGTACGAGGCAGGGGTGTCCGCTTTCTCCCCTTCTATTTGCATTATGTATAGAGCCACTGGCACAAGCTACAGTATAAGGCTGAATACAGATATAAGGGGGATCAAAATAAGAGATGATATATACAAATTAAGTTTATTTGCAGACGATATTTTATTGTCGTTAGTCGAACCTCAAGTTTCACTTCCTAATTTATATAAAGTATTGGATGTTTTTAGTAGATTGTCAGGATATAAGATCAATTATTCAAAATGTGAAGCGTTAAATTTGAATATACCGTATGTAACAGCAGATCTCTTATCACAAAATTTTCATTTTAAATGGCAAGAGGAATCGGTTAAATACTTAGGAATATTGCTACCTAAGACATACCAAGAAATTAGTAAATTAAATTATTCACCTCTGATAAACAAGTTAAAAAAAGATCTGATATTATGGCAAGGATACAGTATTTCATGGTTAGGTCGTATATATAGTGTAAAAATTTTATATCTGTTTAGAACTCTACCCGTCAAATATCCTAAGATAGATGGAAAAATTTTACAAAGAGCTATAGAGAATTTTATATGGGAAGGTAAAAAAGCAAGACTAAGTAAAAAAACGCTGCAGAGAAGTAAATATAAGGGTGGACTAGGAACCCCAGACCTGTTTTTGTATTACAAAGCAGCTCAATTTACACAGATCCAAGCTTGGCATAGGAAGTTAGAGAAGCCTAGGTGGGTCCTATTAGAACAGGAGTTACATCCTAACTTTAATCTGGCTGACTCTATGTGGAATGTGTCCTTATTGCAGGAAAAGAAACAAGCTACATCCTGTGTGGGACATTCATTAGGATTGTGGTTAACTCATAGAATCAGAGATAGATTATCTGGGCAAAGGTCCCTGTTGACACCCCTATTTCAAAATGCCACATTTAAGCCTGGTATGATAAAAAAGGATTTTCAATGGTGGATACAGAAGGGGATCACAAGAGTAGGAGACCTTTTAGTTGAAAAAAGGATCATATCATTTGATAGCTTAATAGAACGCTACAATATACCCATAGGTGAGCATTTTAGATATCTGCAGTTATCACATTGGATAAAGGCTTTAATAAAAGAGGGGTGTGATGGAAAATATACCAGGTATGAACTGGAGTGTAAAAGGGGGCTAAAGTTCAGGGGATCTATCTCTAGATTATACGATCACTTTATCCACACAGGAGTTAATAGGCTCCCGGGATTTCAAACTAAATGGGAAGAAGACTTAGGTATTTTAATAGAGGAGAAATCATGGAGTCAGATATACCAAAATATCTTCAAAATCTCAACAAATACTTTATTAAAAGAGAACAGATATAAAACAGTTGCAAGATGGTATATGACACCGCAGAAACTCCATAAAATGCAAAATACGATCTCTCCCCAATGCTTTAGGGGATGTGGGGAAGTAGGGACATATATGCATATGTGGTGGGATTGCCCTCAAATAAAAAAGGTATGGAAACGGGTATTTCAGGAAATATGCAGGTTAAATATTTTACCCTGCCCAAAAACTGCCTTATTAAATCTAATACCAAAAAATAAAACATATAACGAGCCTACTGCTTTATTAATACTTAAAATATGCTTGGCTACTAGAATGTGCATAGCTAAACATTGGAAAGGTTCAATTCCTCATATGTGGGATTTTATTCAGGCTAAAATTAGGGAGGTATTGGTAATGGAGAAAATAACGGCACTGGTAAATAATGAGGTTAATAAGTTCCGTCAAATTTGGGAGCCTTATATCTCCAAATATCCAATTTACACGGGAATAGACCGACGTTGATGATAAGCTATGGTTAATATTGTTGGCCTTTAATAACTCCATAGTATAACAACCTTATGTGTACTTATGTGTTTTTTTTTTTTTGGGGTTATAAATGTAATTGCATGCATAAGAAGGTATATAGTAAGCGGTGTAAATAATGCTGTATAATGAAGATAAATGTCAGCAGTATATTGTCATATTAAAAAATAAAAAAAAAATTAAAATGGAAAAATATATGATACAAGTGTTTTTAGTGACAATTAACCTTCTATCTTACCCTACACGTATGGGGAGAAAAAATCTTTCCCTGAGGCATAGCACAGCAGACTGCTTATCTAAAAGAGAGAAATAATGAGGGTTAGTGAACGATAAAAGTTACAAGAAACAACTCATATTAAATTCCCTAGTCGAAGTACACAAAAAATAGCTTGAAATTCGATGTTTTTTTCATTAGAAAATTCACATCCACCCACAACGTGGGTATTTCTAGCAGGGAGAACCCTTGCTGGTTTATTGCAGGTTAGTGAACGATAAAAGTTACATTTCATTAAACCCTTTTGGATAACGTGTTACTGGATCTGGTTTTTACAATCATGTTATCCAAAAGGGTTAAATGAAATGTAACTTTTAGCTTGTAAAGGGCCAGAGTATGATAAATCTCAAAAATCAAATTTTTTAAAAATCTCGAATCGAATTTGAATAACTCTCTAGTCGAATTTGACAGTTTTGACCATAAAAAAATGTGAAAATTCGAACTTCTAATATTCAATTCGACTCCTGATAAATCCGCCCGTTATTTCATAGCAAACACTTCTGCCAATGGCAGGGGAATTATAGAAGTGAATGAGTTCTTTTTTTAAAGATAATATTATGTATGTATAATGTTAGATAGCCCCAAAACAAAAGTGGGATCCGGTTTTAACAAAAAATGTTGTAAGGAAAATGAGTGATTCACAGAGCAGAAGATAGAGAGAATAGAACAACACCTTAAAGATGGCGTCTAGAGCTTTTGGCAATTCAAGGAATGTGTCACTGGTTAATGCTTGATTTTTACCATATATAGTATGCCAAGTGTAGTTTTTACCATATATAGTATGCTAGCTGCTAAAATGTATAAATCTTCTTATATCCTGTGTGGGGGAAACATATATAAAGCTTTATTTGGGGGGAG